>NC_083358.1:11011054-11323781 GCF_030254825.1 Meriones unguiculatus | reverse complement strand
AACATAAGTGCACTACCCATGGAAGAGAGGGAGGAAGGGGAGGAAGAGGGAAGAGGGAAGGAGAGAGAGAGGAAAGGATGAAGGGAGGGAGGGAGGAAATGAAAATCTTTGGGAATAGATAGCACAGAAGTCAGGCTAAGAGCTGTCTGCTCTTGTGACCTCCACATCTGTTCTACTAAATAACCAAACAATTCACTGTGACTTCCATCTCTCCCACTGAAGCTTCTCTTACCAAGAAAAGTAAAATCCTTCTTTCAGCTCAGTATAAAGTTCAAGCCTGGCCTTGTTGGATCTCCTACAACTTTCAATGCTGTGGACTACTCTTCACAGATCTGAAGATCCTGGATCAGGACTGTCTACCCTTCTGCTTCCTCTCCCACCTTTTCCAGGCACTTTTGTCTCTCCTTTCCTGGATACTCTTTCTCCACTTTTTTTTCCCAGGCCCCTTCATTGCTGCACATATACAGCCTCTCTATACAACTCCATCTTCTTCCCAGGCCCCAATACCACCTGCTTACTTCAATGTCTGTGTTACTATAATGAACATCCTGACCAAAAACAAGTTGAGGAGGAAAGGGGTTCATTTCATCATTTCGCTCATCAGTGAGCGAAGCCAAGATTAAAACTTACAGCAAGAGCTTGAAGTAGAAACCATGAAGGAACATTGCTGACTGGCTTGTTCCCTCAAGCTGTGCCTAGGGATGGCACCGCCCACAGTGAGCTGGAGCCCCCTACATCAATTAACCATGGACAATCTGACTAGAAAATTCCCTCTTCCCAGGTGACTCTAGGTTTGGACCAATTTGACAGCTAAAGCTATGGCAGCATCTATATGACAACACCTTGCGGCTTGGTGCTACCCCATAAACTTTGAATTCATGTTTTGTTTTCCCTAGTACAACTAACCCTGACCTCCTTGTTCCTTTCCTCTCTCAAACTTACTCCTGGGCTGCTATTATCTAAGTCAATAAATGGCACCATTATCTATTTTGTTACTTAAACCATAAACTGATGATTTTTTTTCTTACTTCTGTATGTACACTGAAAGACCTCAGCTCACCGATATTTTCCACATCTGTTTATTTCTTACCCCAACCACTGTCACCTTAACCCAAAGACAAAAGTATCATTCAACTAGAATCCTGTAGTAAGATATATTTTATATATAACATAAATATATGATTATATTTTACTTAAATATATTTTAAATATATATCTTAAAATATAAAAATATCCAAGTGGGTTCCCTAGTAAGGGGAACAGAGACTGTCTCTGGTATGAACTCAGTGGCTGGCTCTTTGACCTCCCCTTGATGGGGGAGCAGCCTTACCAGACCACAGAGGAAAACAATGAAACCAGTCCTGATGAGAACTGATAGACTAGAATCAAATGGAAGGGAAGGAGGACCTCACCTATCAGTGGACCGTGGAAGAGGCATGGGAGGAGAAGAGGGTGGGAGGGAGGGACTGGAAGGGCTGAGGGGGGTACAGCTGAGATACAAAGTGAACAAATTGTAAGAAATTAAAAAATAGGGTTAGATGAAGGAGGAGGAGGACCTCCCCTATCAGTGGACTTGGAGAGGACCATGGGAGGAGATGAGGAAGGGAGGGAGTGTAGAATTGGAAGGGGATGAGGGAGGGGGCTACAGCTGGAATACAAAGTGGATAAACTGTAATTAATATAAAAAATTTTAATTTAAATTAAAAAAAAGGAGTGCTGAACTCTGAACCCAGGGAGGGTTCCTGGAATCAATGAGTAGAAGTGTAAACCAGCGATGAGAGATAAATATTGATCTTCCTAAGGTAGGTGGGCTAGAGCAGAGTAGGGTGGAGCAGAAACTGTAGGATGTCAATTTACTCACACTCAAGAGGTGGAAGCAGGACTATTTCAAATTAGATATAAACCCGGACAACACGTTAGAGCCTGTGTCAAAAATAAAGAATAAAGGTCTGGTGTGGTGGTGGTAGTAGTCCCAGCACTCAGGAGGCAGAGGCAGGCAGGTTTCTGAGTTTGAGGCCAGCCTGATCTACAGAGTGAGTTCCAGGACAGCTAAGGCTACACAGAGAAACCCTGTATTTAAGAAACAAAAGAGAAAGGAAGGAAGGAAAGGAGGGAGGAGTAAAGGAGGGAGGAAAGAAAGGAAAGGGAAAGGAAGGAGGGAGGGGAAAGGGAAGGCGGAAGAAAGGAAGGAAAAAGAAAGACAGACAACAGATGTTAAATGGCCATGTAAATTTATGTAGAGAAATATTTAACAAATTCCAACAAACTTTCATTAAAAAAATTTCAACAAGATGATCTTTTCCAGATCCCACCATTTACTTGCAAATTTCATGATTTCCTTATTTTTTATTGCTGAGTAATATTCCATTGTGTAGATATACCACAATTTGTACATCCATTCCTCCACTGAGGGGCATCTGGGCTGTTTCCAGCTTCTGGCTATTACAAATAAGGCTGCTACAAACATGGTTGAGCAAATGTCCTTATTGTGTACTTGAGACTCTTTTGAGTATATGCCTAGGAGTGATACAGCTGGATCTTGAGGAAGTGCCAGATCATATAAACATATAATATAGGATAAGCCTACTAAAATCTGTACACCTAAAGAAACTAATCAAGAGGGAGGACTCTTGCTAAAATGCTCAATTCCTATCCAGACAGGCAAAGAGGATGGACATCAGGAGGAAAAAAGAGAGAACAAGTCAGGAGCCTGACACAGAGGACCTCTGAAAGGCTCTGCCCTGCAGACTATCAATGCAGATGCTGAGACTTATGGGCAACCTTTGGGCAGAGTGCAGGGAATCTTAGGAAAGAAGTGGGAAACAGTAAGATCTGGAGAGGACAGGAACTCCACAAGGAGAGCAACAGAACCAAAAAATCTGAGCACAGGGGTCTTTCCTGGGACTGATACTCCAACCAAGGGCTATGCATGGAGATAACCTAAGACCCCTGCACAGATGTAGCCCATGGCAGTTCAGTATCCAAGTGGGTTCCATTGTAATAGGAACAGGGACTGTCTCTGACATGAACTGATTGGCCTGCTCTTTAATTACCTCCCCCTGAGGGGGAAGCAGCATTACCAGGCCACAGAAGAGGACAATGCAGCCACTCCTGATGAGACCTAATTGACTAGGATCAGAAGGAAGGAAAAGAAGACCTCCCCTATCAGTGGACTTGGGGAGGGGCATGCATGCAGAGGGTGGAGGAAGGGAGGGATTGGGATGGGAGGAGGGAGGGAACCACAGGGGGGATACAAAGTGAATAAAGTGTAATTAATAAAGAATTTTTAAAAATTTCAACAAGCTAAAATGTGCATAAGAGCATTTATGAAAATCTAACATCCTACCTGATGAAATACTAACAATTTATCTCCTTTTTCCATTTCTACTCAACATTTTAGTTGAGATTCTATCCAGAACAATTATATAAGAAAAGGGAAAAAAATCTTAATTTAAAATGAAGAAATGAGGGGCTGAAGTGCTAAAGCAGCAGTTAAAAGCACTAGTAGCTTTTACAACCCCCAAAACCCACATGGCAACACACAAGCATCTATAACCCTAGTACCAGGGGAACCTGTGCCCTCTTCTGGTCCCCGCAGACACTGCATGCACAGGGTACATAGACATACATTCAGGCAAAACATTCAGACATACAAGATGATAATTAATAACTTAAAATAAAGAAATGAAACTATTATTTGATATTATCTAAAGAAAACCATAAGAAATCATTTCAACTATTAATGAATTAATTTAACAAAGTTTCAGACCAACACACAAAAAAGCTAGTTATTTCTACATAGTGGCAAGGGATAATACAGCAAGAAACTAATTAAGAAAACAATTCTGATTACAATATCATCAAAAAGACACTTAGGAATAAACTTAGCCTAGGAGATGGAAGACGTGTACACTAAAAACTACAAGATAGCCACACATGTTGGTACACACCCTTAATCTTAGCACTCTGGAGGCAGAGGCAGGCAGCTCTCTATGAGTTCAAGGACAGCCTGATCTACACAGTGAGTTCCAGGCCAGCCAAGGCTATATACTGAGATTCAGTCTCGGAAAATAAAAAGAAAAACTACAAAATATTCTTAAAAGAAATTTTAAAAAATATTATTTTAAAAATAGAAAGGGGAGCAGCAAGCTGGGTCTATGTGTAAAGGTGACTGCCACCAAGTAATAACCTGAGTTTGATTCTCTGATCCACACAGTAGGAAGAGAAAATTAACCCTTCTTGTGTAGGTCCTCTGACCTACATAAATATGTTGTGGCACAGGTGCCTATGCGCACACACACACACACACACACACCACAAATACACAACCAATAAGTAAATGCGATAACATTTTTAAAAAATACAAAGTATCCCATGTTCATGGAATAGAACCAATATTGTTGAAATGATAGAATTCCCCAAAGTGATTTACTGAGTCAACAGATAAATTACTTCAAAATGAAATAAAGATTTAAGTCCATAAATTAAAGCTAAAAATCCTTTCAGAAAAAAATATGGATAAATCTTTATCAACATAGAAGATATGGAGCAAAAAGTTCTCCAAGGGACTGGAGAGAGGGCTCAGCAGCTAAGAGCACTTGCTATTCTTTCAAAAGTCCTGGGTTCTGTCCCCAGCACCCATAAGGTGACTCACAACCATCCATAGCTCCAATTTCAGAGAACCAATGCCTTCTTCTTGCCCCTGGGGCCACCAGACACATATATGGTGCATATACACACATGCTGGCAAAACACTCCTACACAAAAAATGAAAGCAAGTAAACTGTTTTAAGATTTAACAGATAGGTAAAATAAGGAGCTAGTGAGATAACCCAGCTGGTAAAGTGCTAATCATGCAAGTGGGAGGACCTGAGTTTACATCCCAAAACCCATGGGGAGGCAGAGACCAAAACTGAGGCTGGACTAGGGAGCCAGAGAAAGGACACCCGCGGCTTGCTGGCCAGCCAGCCTCGCCGACCCAACAAGCTCCAGGTCCAGTGAGAGAGCCTGGCTAAAAACTGACGTAGAGAGCTACTGGGATGCAAAACCCAGGGTTGTCTTCTGACGCGCACAGGCACACACACAATTAAGAATGAATGATACTACATGGCGCTTGACGCTGCTGTTTTTGCATGAATGACTAACTTTAAAGTTAACTGTGAAAAAGGAGGGAGGCAAGGGAGGAAAGAGGGAGGAAAGCAGGAAAAAGGAAGGGAGGGGATGGAATAGAAAAGGAGAAATAAGAGGGAGGGAGAGAAGGGAGGAGAAAAGGGGGTAGGAAGGACACGAGTGAAGTTTTGGAAGGTTACTGCACTCCATCAAAGGCAACCAAATTTTCTAAAACCCTATCATATTCCTGGATGTAAAGCATTAAGTATTGCAAAGAAATAAAATTTCCCCCCAAATTAATCCTTAAATGCAATTCGATTCTAGTCAAAACACCACAGGGTTTCTCTTACAGAACTTGATGGAGTAATTCCAAGGTTGGTCGGAGTGAGAAATGAGTGTGCACAGCCAAGGAAATGTTGAAATTACTGATGGAGAAGAAAGCCCCATGACAGACACGTGTGTGATGGAGTCCAGTGGCCTGGGCAGTGTGTGCTCTCCTTCCAGAGAAAGGGCAGCTCTCCTTCCAGAGCTCAATAGTGAAGGGTTATACAATAGCAGTGAGCTAGCAGGCACCTTCTACAGACTGTAACAACCACGCTTGAGATGCCCACGTTTTTAATTTTAAACTAGAAGACCACAATTGGAAATGAACTAAGAAAAAAACCCTGCTGTGTAAATTAATCCAAGTGGGTTTACAGGACTCAGTATTTCACTGATCCGTGATATGGGCTCAGAGTTACTGCACAATGTATTTTAAATATTTTTTTTTTATTTAAAAAAAGGAAATCTGGGGTTGGAGAGATGGCTCAGCAGTTAAGAGCAGCAGCTGCTCATCTAGAGGGCCCTAGTTCAATTCCCAGAAACCACAGATATAGCTTTAATATTTGTCCCATGGGATCTGATGCCCTCTTCTGGCCTGCATGCACATGGTTCATAGATACACATGCAGGCAAAACAATCACACAGGTTCAGTTTTTGGTTTTTGGTTTGTTTTGCCTTTTTGAGACAGGGTTTCTCTGTGCAGCCCTGGTTGTCCTGGACTCACTTTAGTAGACCAGGCTGGCCTTGAACTCATAGAGATTCACCTGTCTCTGCCTTCGCTTTCTGGGATTAAAGGTGTGTACCCCCACTCCCGGCAGATTTTTTAATTTTTAAAAAGGTAATTTGTTGGCTATTGAAAAACTGTCACCAAAAACTGGGTATGGAGGTGATCACCTGTGTTCCCAGCACGGGGGAGGTGCAGGCAGGAGGATCAGGCATCCAAGGTCACCCTCAGCTATACAAGTCTGAGGCCAGCTTGAGCTACACAACCTTGCCGCAAACAAGAAAACATGATCAAGAACAGTTTGGGACTGGGGAATGTAGTTCAGTGGAAGAATTCTCACCTAGCATGTGCCTGGCCCTGGGTTCGAACCCTAGCACCACACAAAAAGAAAATACCTACAGGATGCTAGGGACTGTACCAAAGACACTAAGAATTACAGTGAAATAGAATTCACAGTTTCAAACAAAACTGAAAAGGAACGAAACAGCAGCACACACACAATGTATAGTAACTGCCCTGACTCAGTCAAAAAGAAAAACATGAATTATTCAGCATTTGCTCTGAGGGTACTGACTAGTCATTTGTGAGAAGAAACAAGGCTAATTTTATAAATCACAGTACACACACAAATGAATCCCAAATGGATTCAAGAGTTTAGCTTCTTCCTACATTTAGCAATTATTCACCAAGAAAAAACTGACACGTACCCTCACCACAGCAAAGCCATAGGGAAACGCCAATGAAGAGAACCCCAGAGCCTCAATTCTTC
The DNA here is from genome assembly GCF_030254825.1 of Meriones unguiculatus. Taxonomy (NCBI): domain Eukaryota; kingdom Metazoa; phylum Chordata; class Mammalia; order Rodentia; family Muridae; genus Meriones; species Meriones unguiculatus. Next base: position 11,316,858 of record NC_083358.1, on the reverse strand, counting down.
TGGGACCCAAGGCCAGCTGAGACCAGCAGGAATTTCATTTAGAAGGATGGAAATACATTCTAGTATGCCATGGCAGGGGTCCCAGGGTCCTTCCGATTTTGCCACCTTTCCCGAGACAGTCTGAGTGGTCTGCCTACTCACCCTGCAGAAACATTTGGCAAGAAAGGAAATTGGTATGAGGAAAAAAAATTAAATTGTTTCTTTGGCATTTGTGGGAAGATGCTGAAGAGGAAAGGCCTATAAGAAGGCAGAGGGAGCCAGGGAGATGGCTCAGAACATACAGGTGCTCCCCACCAAGCCCCATGACCTGAGTTCAATTCTTGAAGCCTACAGGGCAGAAGAAGAAAGCCAATGCCAGGTAAATTGTTCTCTAGCTATCTATCTTTATCTCTATCTCTCTTCTCTGTCTCTGTCTCACACAGACACACTACATAAATAAATGAATAAACAGTATAATTTAAATTTGTTTAAAAAGGCCGAGAGTGGTCCCTCAAAACACAGGGAAAAGGCTGCTATGAGGAGGACATTTATTCAGCATCCCAGTAACAATTTCTCCATTCATGTCAGAATCAATTAGCAAAGAAGAGAAACTCAGCCCCTGCCCCGTGTGTGTGTGTGTGTGTGTGTGTGTGTGTAGATGTCTCTCTGTCTCTGTTTCTTTCTGTCTCTCTCTCTGTGTGTCTCTCTGTCTCTGTCTTTCTCTGTCTCTGTCTCTGTCTCTCTCTCTCTAACCCCTCAGACAAGGATGTCAGCCCTATACCTATATAGTGAGGTGAGGCATATGGCCAAGAAAACATCTACAATTCTAATTCTTCCTTTCAACTGTTTCCACTTTCATTGACAGGACAACCACAGCATAGAGACCGAAGTTTGGACTGCACAACCCACCATGTAGCTATATAACTGCCTCTGTCACCATGCCAGAGATGCTCAGGGTGAAGACAGACCAGGGGCTGTGTCCTTCATCAAGGATGAAACAGAATTTCCCTGAGAACATCTGAGAGCTCAGGTTGGGGAAACAGAAATTAAACGGACTGAGTGGCTCAAAGAAGACCTGTTCCCAAAGGAAGGTGGCAGAAAGGGATGAGACTTGATGCATGAAATGGACAGAAAATGATTCCTAGGCTGGGGAGGAGGTGAGGAGAGAGAAAAGTGGAAATTACAGAGACTTTAGGAGTTTGTCTTCTGTGGGTGTGAAGTTAGAGCCATGGTACCAATGACCTGATGTCTACGGATCAGCCAATAAGATAAAATGTAGTCTGTTTGCATAATCACAAGCATGGGACAGAGTCCAAGTTCAGCCTCAGGAGACAAGATGGAGACACAACATGAGTTCAGATTCAGAGTTGTGGGTTCATTTGACAGTAGCTGAAGGAAAGCCCAAGAAATAATTTTTAGAAAAAAAAAAATGCTGGGAATTTGATCTCTATGAAAAAGAAGACTCAGGAATGGAAAAGTAAATTTGGAGCCATCCACTTATGAATGGTTTCTGAAGCCACAAATGTGATAGGGTGTCCTGGAAAGAAGAGCTGGGAGAGAAAAGAGGCTAGACCTGAGTCTTGAAGATCTCCAGTACTTGAAGATGAGGTTAGAGAGAGACTCATACAAAAGAAGACCTAAAAATAAAAAAAGAAGAAAGTATGTCCAGCAAAGGTAACATAACAATCGATTGTCATCTTGATTGGATTTAGATCCACCATGAACTCACAGAAACACACCTCAGAATCTGTGAGGCCTTTTCCAGAGAGGTTTAACTGAAGAGGGAAGAACCACCCTGAACATTAGCTGCGTCATCCATGGGCTGTAGTCCTGGACTGAATAAATGGGAGAAAGTGAGCTGAGCACCAGGACTGCTCTGCTTTTCAGGTGCAGGTGGATGTGAGCAGCTGCCTCTCCCCCCTGCTGCTATGCCTTCCCCACCACGATGGACTCTGTGCCCCTAAACTGTGAGCGCATTCAGGTAGCACTGATACCCACAGAGTGTGTGCCAAGGCCAAAGCAGAAGAGTCCAGCCCTACTCAGTGCCACAGAGAGACCAGATGTGGTGATGTCCGACCAATGAGATAAGGACATGCTCAAGTGGGGTGAATGCTCTGCCACCCTCGGTTGCATACATGTGTGCTTGAGTGCATGCCTCTCTCCGTCTCTCTTGGTCTCTCTCTCTCTCTCTCTCTCTCTCTCTCTCTCTCTCTGTGTGTGTGTGTGTGTGTGTGTGTGTGTGTCTGTTGGTGTTGGTGTGGAGGACAGGAATAGAAAACCAGACTGGCAAAGGCATGCTATTTGTGGAAGCTGGACAACAGATTCATCTGAGTTTCGTATGAGTTTATGTATTTTTCACTTTTGTATAATTTTGAAAGACTCCATAATAATCAAAAGTATAACCGTGGAACAAGAAAAGGCTGATACAATATTCAGAGGGATGAATGCTCCTTTTGACAATCAAGAAAATGTTACTTTACAACTGAGAAAAGAAAAAAAAATAGTTGATGCAAAAAGAACTAGAGAAGCAAGCCACAAAAGCACATTTAAAAATAGGAAAGTGGTGGAATGCATAAACAGGCTGGTATTATTGTCAATGGATGAATATTTATTTGAGAGAAGTTAGAGAGACCATCAACATGGCTCAGCGGATAAAGGTGCTTGCCAGCAAGCCTGACAACTTGAGTTCAATCCCCGGAATCCACATGACAAAAAAAAAAAAAAAATGTTGTCTTTTGACCCCTCAGTGCACATTGTGACATGTGCTCATGTGCATCAATGCATGTGTGTGCACATACATGTGTTTGTGCACACGCATATACACACAGAGTAAATAAATGTAATTTAAATTTTTAATAGAAGTTATATTTCAGAAAAGCAAAGCCTTTCTCTCCTAGCCAACCCCCAACTGGTGTGGTGGCACATTTTATACTTGACTAGGCCTTAGTCAAAACTCATTACAGGGAATTTCTATGAAATTGTTTCTGGGTGAGAATAGCATTTGAATCTGTGGACTGGGTAGTCCTACTCTCCAATCCTTCCAGGTAGTGTTGTCAGCTTGACAAAATCTAGAATCACTAGGATCTGGCTCTGGGCATGCCTGTGGGCAGCTATCTTAATGTCGTTAGCTAGGTAGGAAGGCCTGCCTACCGTGAGCAGCACCATTCCCTAGCCTGGATCCTGGACTGTACAAATGGAGAAGGGGAGCTGAGTGGAAGCATGGACTCAGCACTCTGTGCACACATTGACTGTGTGTGCTGTGTGATCAGCTGTTTCAGCCTCCTGCTACCCTGATGGACTAGTATCTGATCATATCAATGGAAAAGAAAACTGACAGGGGGCTTGGACAGAACAGCAGCTGAGTACATCGTGACTTTGCACAACTGTTCCAGCTAAGACATCGATTTCTTCCTGGCTCTTAAGCCTCTCAACCATCCCACTACCTTTCTCGGGTCTCTGCATTACAGATAATGGTTTATGAGATTTATCTCAGCCTCCGTACCCCATGACCCAATTATTACACTAGATCTTTTTATACACAAGTGGTAGTTTGAATGAGAAATTCTCCAAAAGCTCAAGTATTTGAACAGATGGTTCCTTTCCAGTTGGAGCTTGCTGGTCTAGGCGATTGTGCAACCTTTAGCAGCTGGAAGAAGTACATACCTGGGGATGGACTTCGAGCTTCTGTAGGCTGGTCTCACCTTCTGCTCTCTCTTTCTGCTTCCTGTGTGTAGTTGAAAATGTGATCAGCTAGCTCCCTGCTCCTAGTTCTCTTTCTCCAATTAATACAGATTTCTTAGCTCCAGTTGCTCACCTACCACACCACTGACCAAAGATTCTACAATGGATTTCTTTCCCTCCCTCACAATTCTAGAAGCTAAAAGTCCAGGATCAAGGGAGGTGGGTTCTCTGGGGAAGACCTGCTTCCTGGTTTGCAGGTGGCTGACTTATTCCCACATACAAAGGAGAGGCCAAAGCAATACCCTCTTGTGTGTCTTTTTTACATCGACGCTGTACTAGTTTCCTTCTGTTGCTGAGATTCAATGTCCCAACAATACCAACTTAAGGAAGAAAAGGTTTATGTTAGATCACAATTCCAAACCGATACAGTCCATCACATAGGGACAGCATGGCAACAGGAGTGAAAGGCTTGCCTGGTAGTCAGAAAGCAAAGCAAATGGAACCAGGCTATAAAACTACAAAGCCTGTACCCCAAAACATACTTCCTCCAGCAAAGCTCCACCTCCTAAAGGTTCCATAACCTTCCCAAACAGTGCCACCAGCTGGAGACCAAGTGTTTGAACACATGAGCATATGCAGGACATTTCTCATTCAAAGCATAGCAGGCACTAATTCCACTCTTGAGGGCCCCACCACCATCACCGAGTCAGCTTCCAAAGGCCCTGCCCTCAGGTACCATCCACTGTGTGCTCAGAGTTCAACATAGGAATTTTGAGAAAACACAAACATGTGATCGCGATCTAAACAGCATCCCAGGTACACGTGGTCCATGCTGCATCCCTGGTACCTTTATCACTTCTTCCCTTCTCAGCAGTGACCCCAGGTTGTTTCTCATACTTAAAAGTTTACCTTCCTTTTAAGCACTTGAAACCATAATACAATTTAGCAAATAAAATTAATATGTCCAGAATAAAATCCAGGCTTGCTTACCTAGGAAGTTTCTTCAGAACTCTGCTTTCGTCAGCCATGGCCTTGTTCCAATCATAAGTCTAGGTAGAAAAAAAAACTAACTGATTTATTAATATCCTTGAAAATTCTACCTAAGTTATTCTCAAAATGTCTCATTCTCATCAGTTCAGGAGAAAAATATGTGAATGATTAATAAATATGAAAAAGGCTCAGCACTCGACTAATCAAGAAAATGCAAATAAAATGACAGTGTAACATCTTTCATCTATCAAATTTGCAAATGAGTTTTAAATGCCAGTATTGATATTGGCCTTAATGCCAGGCAAGGTGACAGTTGTACCATGGTGCTCACAAAACCACAGAGTGAAAAATGTTCAGACAAAATCAAGCAGGGGCATTAAAATAATTTCCCTCTCACACTCTGTAAGTTGTCCATGAGAAATCTTGTTGGGCATGGAGGGATAGATCTATAACTGTGTGTGTTAGCCAGGGTTCTCTGGAGAAACAGACAGCATAGAATGACTACATATCAAAAGGGAATGTGTTAGATTCGCTTACATGATAGCAACTGGCTAGTCTAATAATAGCTGCCTCCACACTGCGGAAGCTGAGGGCCCAATAGATGCAGACCATGAGGCCTGGAGAGCCACTTGTCTTCAGTTCATGTGAGAAGGCGAAAGAAGCTGGGTTCTGGTGTCAGTGGAGAATGGCGATAGCAGCAAGAGGCTAGCAGGGTAGAAGAACTGGCAGGCAGAAAGCAAAAGCTTTTCTTTATCTGACTCCCTTTCATCTGGGCTGCCACCCAGCAGTGCTGCCTGAATTTAGGATGAATCTTTCTACTGCAATTGAACTGATCAAGAAAATCCCTCACAAGTGTTCCCAGCAGCTTGCTCATCAATCAATCAGCCAAAATTAACAATCATACTGGGGTACTTCAGAACGGAAAGGGAAGGTTTTGAATATGAGGCTAACCTGGGCTACAGAGTAAAATCTTGCCAAGAAGGAAGAAGAAGGGAGTGAGAGGAGAAGGGAGAGGAAAGGGAGAGAAAAAGGAAAGAATATGATCAAAGATTAAAACGCAAAAAGACTAAAGTTATGGAGGATAACAAAAACTGTCCATACAACAGGCCATGACCTTTAAGCACTGGTCAGGTGAAAGCTAGAATTAAACACACCAGGAAGCAGTGAACCCAGAATGTGGCTGAGTAGTTAGGACCCTGAGTCACACAATTCTGCCTTTATCCATCTTATGTTTTGAGTTCTTATGAGTAACACTTTTTATATTGTCACTCTATCCAGGGTGGCCTGTAAGAGCTATGAAGAGAGCTGAAGAGATTGGTCAGTGGTTAAAAGCACTTGCTGCTCTCATAGAGGACCCTGGTCTGGTTCCCAGCACTCAAAGGAAGTGGCTCACTACTGCCTGTAACTCCAGTTCTAGGGGATCTGCTGCCCTCTTCTTGCCTTCTCTGGCACTGCACCTGTGTTGTGTATATAAATTCACACAGACACACACACAGATGATAGATAGACATACACACAGACAGACAGAAAGATAGAAAGACTGACCAACCAAGCAAACTTTAAAAAGATCTGGGCAGATAAGCCCCTATCTATGAATCTATGAAGCAACTTGCACTCAAGTTCTCAAACCTAAGTAGAGTGTTTGGTCACAGGCCCTATGCCTTGTGGATTTAAGTATGTTTTCCTGATACAAATATGAATTGAGCTCTTTCCATTCATTCCCTCCCTCTACCTAACACAGCTTCTCACATGCTTCTTTTACAGGTATGAGTCAGTTCTTCTGGCCTACACATCCCTTATTGTGGTAGTTACTGAAACAAACCTGTATGCTTTTTCTCGTTTCATCCTGTTGCTGAAACACTCTGACCAAAAGCAAAAACTTGGGGGAGGAAAGGGTTAATGTGGCTTCTATTTCCAGGTGGGAACACAGCTTGCAGGATCCCTTTCTGGCTTGCTCACCCTCTCATGCTTGTCTGGCATCCTTACACAGCCCAGGACCACATGTTTAGGGAATGGTTCCACCTACAGTGGGCTGGGCCCTTAAGTCAACCACCCTTCCCCAGATATATACACAGACCAATCTGATCTAGGCAATTGCTCAATCAAGGCTTTCCTCTCCGATGGCATCTAGGCTGTGCCAAGTTGGCAACGTCCACTAACTCGGACACATGTATGTGCATGCTTCCCAGAGTCAGCTGCTAAACATTTACCAGCGCTTCGCTGCCTGAAATATTTCTTTGGGTTACCAAAATAAGCATGATTTGCAAATGTAACCACAGCTGAAGAAGTCAAGCAGCTCCTAGGAAGGGGTCACTGGAGCGAAAATGTGAAGGTAGACAGAAAAAGTCCCTCTTTCTAAGTAGGGCGAAGAGGAAGTAAGCACTTCTGTTCTGTGTCTGTGCCTGGCGTGAATGGAACCAATGTGAGGCTGCTTCCTTATCTGTCAGGTTCCACCACAGGGAGAAAAAGAAAGCAAGAAATCAGAGAGTAAAAAGTTCAAGACACCATCTCTATAATTAGCTCACTGGGCGATTTAAATTGCCTGGAGTCCCAGAGGCCACACAGAAAGCAATGAGGTCCTACCCTGCCCACCTGTCTGAACCCTCTGTGGGTCACCCAATGCACTGAGCTTCCTCCCCTATTTACATTCTGATTAAATGTGGTAAGCAGATTTCCTGGGGATGGAAACACTGCTTTGTCATTTTCAAATATGATTATATGATCATCTGATATAATTTTAGGAAGTTTTAGGAAGAAGAAATAGTTATGTCTTAAAAAGGGCAAAAGTCCAGAGGGAAAATGAGGAATTTTGTGTGCTTTATTTAGTCCTGGTTTTAAAACCAAGCTTAAGAAAAAGAAATGTTGTGTGTGTGTGTGCGTGTGTGTACACATACCTATGAAGGATGAAGGGCAATGTTAGCTCAGGTGGCATCTACCCTGGCTCAGGTCAGGAACACCATCTATCTCTTTGAGGCAGGGTCTCTCACTGGCCTGAAGCTAAGGACTTAGGCCAGCTGGAAACACTCCCTGAAAAGCCTCCTATCATTGCCTCCCCAGAGCTGGAATTGCTGGCTCATGCCTACACTCATGGCACTTAAACTGAGCCATTCCCAATTAGACCCCAAATGTTTTTTTACAAGCTGCCCATGTTTATGTTGAGTGCATTTGGGTCTAGTTCCTTAAACACATTTCCATGGCTTCATTTCTGAAGTATGTGTCCTTCATCATTCTTCTTGGGAAAGAAGACAGAAACATCTGCTAATTGTTTGCTAAAAGGCAACCTGGCTTTTTTGTTTGACTCTGGTCCCTGCCTTTATTCTGAAAACCTCTGAGATGTAGATCCTCTCTTGACCTGCATTTCTTCCTCACTATGAAAACTTACACACTCCAAATACATTCCCTGGGAATGGTATCCTTAGACTGCAAGTTCAGATGTCAAGAATAGTATTTTCCTGTTGCTCAGAAAGGATTTTTTTCTGGCTCACAGTTTAAAGGGACTTGGTCAGTGAGTAACTCCATGGTGGCAGTAACGTGTAGCAGGTAGGCAGATCGGGAGCAGAGAAAGGGGACAACCAGAGACAAGCCAGTTTTCACCTTTCTCCTTTTGACTGAATCTGGGATGTTACCCACTGCATTCTGAGTAGGCTTTCCTTCTTCAGTTAGTCTTCTCTGGAAACATCTTTATAGATACACACTAATGGCCTAGGCATATCTTAATCAAGCTAACACTCAAAATTAAACAACACCACCAACTCTAAAAAGATAGCCCAGAGGTAGAAAAGAGTTACCAGTCTTGAAGAAGACCAAAATTTGATTCTCAGCACTCATGTGTTGACTTACAACTACTCGTAACTCCAATTGAAGGGGACTTAACACTCCCTTCTGGCCTCTGGAGCACCAGACATAAAGATGGTACATATATACATGTAGGCAAAACACTTATACACATAAAGTAAAATAAATAGTTTTTTTTTTTATTTTGTAAATAGCAAAGTGACCATCACATAGCGACCAACACACAGTGGCCATTACATAGTGATTATTACACCATGACCACATAACATTGGCCATCACACAGTGACCATCATATGATGGCCAACACCCAGTGGCCATCACACAATGGCTCTCACAGTAGCTACCATACAGTGACATTCAAACAGCAGTTATCACTTACTGGTCATCACACATTGTTCATCACACTGTGACCATCACACAGTTATCTATCACAGAGTGGCCATCACAAAGTAGACATCCCAAGGTGTCTGACATAACCACCACAGAGGGAGGCTATGGCTGTAAACTGCCCCAGACTCATCAGGGAAGTAATTCTCTGTCACTTCGAAGAGTGTGTCTACTTACTTCTCAGAGAGCTAAGCTATGGCGGGAAGAGGAACGCTCCAAAACTTTCAGAGACTGTATCTACTGATCCTCCAAAAATTAGACCACCCTGACCTTAAGTCTTGGTTTACGGATGATTTCCTCAATACTGAGCTTCAGAGAGGTGAACTTCTAAACTGATAGCAATCCCACTGCAGTGGTTTAAATGAGCAATGCCCCTCCCCCTAGACTCATGTTTTTAAACAATTTGTCTCCTGATGGTGAAACTGACTGGTGAGGTTGTAGGACCCCTTGGAGGTAGAGCCTTGCTGGAGGAAGTTGGTCCCTAAAAGCAGGGTGTGAGAGTTTATAGCCTCACCCCACTTCCTGGTCCCTCTCTCTGCTTCTTGTTTAGGGTTGAAGAAGTGACACCTTAGCTTCCTGCCCCAGCAAGCCAATAATCTGCACCCCTCCATGGCCTTTGCATCAGCTCCTGCCTCCAGGTTCCTGTCCTGTTTGAGTTCCTGCCTTAATGGTGATGAATGGTGATATGGAAATGTGAGCCACATCAACCCTTTCCCTCCTTTGACCTTTGGTCACGGTGTTTTATCCCGGTGACAGAAAACCACTAACATATTCACTTCAAACATCATGTAGAGTACTGCGGAGTCCAGATTCTGGTCTCAAGCTCATTTTATAGTCAAAGATGATCACCCTGCCTCCACCACACAAGTGCTAGGATTACAGTCAGGAGGCACCATACTCTGTTTTTGAAGTGTGTGTGCATACATGTGATTGCAGGTGATCTTGAAGGCCAGAAGAAGGTGATGGACGCTCTGGAGTTGGAGTTACAGGTGGCTGTGAACTGCCCAATGCCCTCTTCTGTATGCCATGGGCACTGTACTCATGGGCACACATTGTTTTACATGGACATATACACATAGTTTTTAAAATACAAAAAATAAATCTTTAAAAATAATGTGTGTAAGAGAGACACTCTAAATTCCCACTTCCATGAAAACTATGCCATTCTCTGGAGGTAAAAGTGCTTTGGAAAATTACATCAAAAGTGCTTCATTCCCGAGTACCAGCTAGATGGAAACATCAGGGGACAGACAAATTATATGACCTAAAATAACTGCTGTATGCATGAAAATCATTACCATTTGGGCTATTCTTCTTCCCCTGTGAGCTGCATGATGGGACAAAGTTTCTTACTTTCTATAAGAAATTGTTTCCAATTGCAAATTTGACTGTAAAATATGCTCCCAAGCACACAAGAAATAATTCCTTTAAGCTAGTTCCTAACTCAACAAATAAGCCCTCTTTGGGGCACAGGGGCAATGCCCTCTGGCCCCTCACCCCTTGACACCTGAGGCAGTTGGTATTTCCCCTCACCCACGGCAGCACTCAGGAGAGTGGGCCCTGTGCCTCTCCTGGGCAATACAGTGAAGCTGGCCATGATGACAAAGGCACAGATGGACCTGAGTCAGCCCCAAAGATGTGAGAGCAGGAGAGTTGGCCTCACCCTTCACAGGCTACAGAACTTGGGAGAATGGACCCCCACCCTTTGACTGGACAGCACAACAGAGCTGACTCTGGAGGCACAGTTGCCAGTGAGCTGGCCCCAAGGGCAGCAGAGCACCAGGAGAGCTGACCCTGCTTCCCGTTGATAGCATCATTGGGTGGGCTAGCCAGAGCAGTGCTGGTGATGCCGATTCAAAACACTCAGCTGGCTATCCAGCTCAGCTACTACACAGGCCACACACACACACACACACACACACACATATAGATACATATGTATCTATATGTATATAATACAGGACTTTAAGTTGGCCCACCCCAAAATCTGTGAACTGTTGGAGCATGTAAAAAGGCTGGTCCTGCCAATCCAAAGCTGCAGATAACTGGGATGAGTCCTGGTAAGGAACCAATGTCAATGGAGTGCCAGAAGACAGGGTCCTCGAACCAGACCGATGACTAACTGCAATGGCTAATTTGCAAGTGAAGGTGTGTGGACAGAGGGTTATGCTGTGAGACACGCTGTGACACACGACAGCTTCCAGGACGGGGTTTTTCTATGCTTTGTTTTGTTCTGTTTAATTTTGTTAGTTTGATTGATTTTTATTTTCTTTGGGGGGAGGGAAGTTGCAAGGGCAGAAGATAGATATAAAGGGACAAGGAAATGAGTGGGACAGGGGTGTGTCATGTGAAACTCACAAAGAATAAAAAGTTGAAAAAAAACAACAACAAATAAGCCCCCTCAAGAATGGTTTGTTCCCCTAACACATCATCTTCCAGCACAAGAAAATCCTCAAAGATGATGGTCAATTTCAGAAGAAAGCTTAACATTTATCTCTATTAGTGTGTATATGTGTCTGATTGTGTGTCTATGTGCCACGTATGTGCAGTCCCCTCAGAAGCTGGAAGCTAGAAGAGGACATCACATCTGTGTGTGTGTGTGTGTGTGTGTGTGTGTGTGTGTGTGTATTGTATATATATCTTGCATTATAATCACAGGTGGCTGTAAGCTGCTGATGTGGGTTCTAGGAACCAAACTCATATTCTCTGCAAGAGCAGCAACCACTGACCATCTCTGTGGCTCCTCGGTGGAGGGTTTCCAAGAGAGACATTTTCAATAGAGGAGATCTGATACTGGTTATTAAAGGAACTGCTATGTGTCTGGAATCCAAGGGAGTACTGGTTGAGCTAGAAAAGGAATCATGTATTTCTTTCTTAACAGACATCAACTTCATGCAGCAAAAAGAGTTAAGAAACCAGGTTATTGGCCAGAGGGGATGGCTCAGCAGCTACAGGAGCTTGCTGCTAAGCCTGATGATCAAATTTGATACCAAGGACTCAAATATTGGAAGGAGAAAAAAAAAATCCCACAAGTTGCCCTCTGACCTTCACGCACATGGAGATACACACACATACACATGCAAAATAGATGATAGATAGATAGATAGATAGATAGATAGATAGATAGATAGATAGATAGATAGATGTAATTTTAAGGTAGAAAACATCTTCTGAAGACAAACTGGCTTAAGCACCTGCTTTCCCACCCAAACGAGCTATCTAAGTCTTGATAAACTGCTCATCGCTCATGGCTCCCTTGTGTTCATAACATGGTGAACAGGAGCTCAACAGATAAGAGACAACGGATATATAGGATTTTCTGGATAGTTTTATGTCAACTTAACACAAGCTATAGTTATCTGAAAGGAAGGAAGCTCAATTGAGGAAATATCTCCATAAAATCTGGATGTGGTCATTTTCTTAATTAGTGACGAATGGAGGATGGACCAGCTCATTATGGGTGGTGTCATCTCAAGGCTGGTGGTTTTAGGTTCTCTTAGAAAGTAGGCTGAAGAAGCCATGGGGAGCGCGCCAGAGGGTGCACCCCTCAATGGCCTCTTCATCAGTTCCTGCCTCCAGGCTCCTGCCCTGCTCGAGTTCCTGTCCTGACTTAATTTAGTGATGAACTGTGATACGGAAGGGTAAGCCCAATAAATCCTTTCCTCCCCAACTTGCTTTTTTTGTCATGTTGCAGCACTAGAAACTAGACAACGATGCAGAGAAAATAGCTTAGGTGTCAGGGTAAAGACTGAGGTGTGCAAGGTCCCTCTGGCTGTGGATTTGTTTGTGAAGTACAGAAAATAGGCTCGTATGCTGACCTACCATTCCAGTCTTGCATGTGATCTTTCCTCCAAACAAAACAAATCCATCTACGTTTAAAGCTAAAGTTCTACTAAACGGACACACTATCGAATCAACTCTTCATTATCATCACAGCCACAGATTAGTGCATCTCTCAAACCTCATCAGAGGCGCTGCTTCTCCTTGCAGTAAAGGGAGGTTAACACAAAGACCCACAACTGGTCAAATCACAAAAAAAAAAAAAAAAGAAATGATAGAGTGTTCTTCCCATGGCTCAGAGATCATTGCAGAAGAGGCAACAGACAGATTATAAGAGCCAGAGGTGGTAGGTGACTACAGAGAAAGATGCTTTCTGACTGCAGCTGCAGTGGAGTAGTTGTACACACAAACCCATGGCACTTGTGACAGCATGCACAAGACCTGCATAAGATCAAGCCAGCCAAAATCCCAACATGGAGGAGGAGGACATCAGAAACGAGCTATTGGCAACTGATGGCTGCTTGAACAGCAAGAACCAACATTTTTCAGGACTACAGATTCTAAGAGGCTACCCACGCTCCAGTAGATGGCCCCACACTTACACACATACTGAAAGTACCAAGTGGACTCCGTAGGTAGGTTTACAAAAATTTAGAGAACACATGAAGTATGGAGTTAATAGTAGTGATGGAGATAGGGAGGGAATGAAGGGTATACTTCCTTGATCAAAGCATATTATATACATTGCATGAAATTCCCAGTCAAAAATAATTTTTCAAAAGCTAAGATTATGCCTCCTTCATGGTCATCCTAAAGATGGCCAAAGACAATCTGCCTCTGTCTCTGCCACATTCCAACTCTCCACAATCAGGAAGCTCTCATCAGTCAGCTTTGTAGAATTTGCACCTTTCACATAGATGTAGCTTTTTTCCCTAAGAACTTCAGTTTAGAGCAGAGAGCCAGACAGTCCACTGACTGGATTCCATCTGTCATTGAGTCACCAAGATACCTTGTGCTCCTCCCTTCTAAGAACTAACCACAGTTCAATGCTATCACGTCTACCATTCAACAGCTTCTCCACCTTCTGTGGATTCTTCCAGAATGCAAATTGGATGTTTCATTCCCACATCTTCCTTCTGGACTTCTTAAATGATTTAATGTCATCAGTTAAGGGATGGGCAGAACCTTCCCTGAAGATGCGCCAGAACACAGCCGATAACTAACTGTGCACCTTCCCACAAGGCACACCTCTACCCAAAAGTTGCCTGTGGCTCAGTCTCACTTGCCCTGCAAGAATAAAAAAAATAAAAAAATAAAAAAAAACCTGTGCTCCTGATGATTAATACTGGTTGTCCATGTGACTGCATATGAAATCAACCAAAAGGCAAGCCTGGGCACTCCTGTGGGAATATTCTTGTTCAGATTATTAGAAGGCAGAAGACCCACCCTAGGTGTGGGCAGCACCTTCTTGTGGAGGCTCAGATAAATGGGAGATGGGAAACAGAGACTTTGCTTTTGGTCTATTTACCTTCACTGTTGCTGTTGTTTTGACATTTATTCATTTGATTTTATATGCACAGGTGCTTTGCCTGTCTGTGTGTCTGGAGTCCTCATGCCCTTGGAGTCCAGAATACTAGTTCCCCTTGGAATTAGAGTTACAGATGGTTATGAGCCTCTGTGCATTCTGGGAATCAAACCTGGGTCCTCTGTGAGAGCAGTCAGTGCTCTTAACCATTAGGCCATCTCTCCAGCCCCTTACCTTCACTGTTATGACAAGTTCATTTATCCTGTTGCAGCTTCATCTCTTCACTGGTATTAGAAGCAGCTTCCTCTGGTTTCTAAAATAGCCAGAAGCCCAGCGGCTCTCCAGAAATTCCCCAGGCCTTCAGCGCCAGGTGGGGACTGAGGCAACATCCATCCAGCCTTGAGGTCTGAGCCACAGCTTGTTCTTGAACTGCCCACACTATATTGTGTCATCCAAGCTAATAAATCCTCCATTTAGTACATATTCATTCTGCCAATTTTGTCCCTCTAGAGAACACATGGCTGATACTGGCCCCACACTGACTGGGGACACCGACATTGCATTCTGTAAAACCGCTACAAATCAATAGTAGAGTGTTTACAGAGCGTATACACGAGGTCCAGGGGATCGACCCATAGCACCCTAAAAAAGTAATCAATGAAAATAAAGAAAACCAATATAGGATTCTCTCTACAATGTTGAGAGAGGTGCCATTGCATTCCAGCAAGTGCCTTCTCTGAGAAGGACTCCAGCAAAGGAAGGCATATGGTAAAAAAAAAAGCAACTCCCCCGAGCCAGTGGAGGCTCTTCCTAATGAGGCTTTCTTAACTTCCCTGAAGGAGACTTTCCCTCAGCTCCTTCTCCCACACTGCAGAGCCACAGTCCATCTGAAGGATCTGGGATGGGAAAGCCTCTCCATCCTTGGAGTATCAAAGGGCAGGTCACAGCTGCCACACTTCCTTATCTCCAGCTGTGACAAGGCAACAATGCTGCTTCCAAAGCAACTAGGACATTGTGCTTTACTTACACAGCAGAGAACTCAGACGCCTGCACGTGCATTGCTAATGCTGCAGCGATCCCAGGTATATGCACCCGGGCAAATACACAGGCACGTGCCGGTGAGGTGCACATAGATAGGTAAATACACCCTGACACCATCGCCTGCACTGTGTGAACATGGCATCTTTTACAAAGAAAAGTCAATATATGTCTTATCATGGTCAGACGAGGCAGCTTCCGAAGCTACAACAAGCAGGCCTGTGTCTTATCATTTCCTATCACCTACAGGAGCTTGAAAAATTACCCAGCCAGCATTCCATACACATGCATCAAGTCTGCTGGACCTGCACATCTGATATTGCCATGTTAGCGGCAAAGAGCAGAGGGACAAGGGTTCTATCAGTCATGAGATGTGTGCCCTCCTTCCCCTTATGCTTTGGTTAGGGACTTGGAATGGACTCTATGTAGCCAGGCTGTTTCCTCCCATCTCCCCTTTTCCTTCTCTTCCTTCCTCCCCAATCCCCATGTCTCCTTGGACCTGCTTTCCAGAAACGTCTGAATCCTGAAAGGCACTCCTGATGGACAAGGCTGAGCAGCCTTTTCCCAGACAGGGAGGCTGTGACACCCCAGTTCCCACAGCCTTCTCTCCATAGTCTGTTGTGCTCTGAGTCCCCAGCCGTGTCCTCTTCTCCCCCTGAAGCCAGGCCCTTAAGGGTAGCTCAGTTCCTTGTGTTGGGTGACAGTGAGTACCAAAGGCTTGTGCAGCAAGCACTCAGCATCTGGCATATAACAGGAAGACACTGCCTACATAGTTCACCTGAAATAACACGAGTATTACTAATATTTCCCAAAGTCTCTGGCTGCTCTGTTTACATGCAGATAGAATAAGAGGTGATGTTTTCCCTGTCTGCCTGTCCTTGGTACACGCTTTTAAGATTTTTTAATGTTTATTTGTGTGTGTGTATGTTCATGACACAGGAGTAAAGATGCCCAAGGAGGCTGGAAGAGGGCATCAGATCCCGGAAAATAGAGTTACAGTTTTTAGCTACTCAATATGGTGCTGGGAATTAAACTAGGGTCTTTCCAGCAGAGCAGCGGACACTCTAACCACAGAGCCAGCTCTGGCCATTGGCACAGGTTTCTCAGGCATCTCTAAGAAGTTTATTTTGGTGCCTGAAAACTGCAGCTTATGAAATGAATGAGGCTGCCCTCGGAGGGCTCCATGTAGAGCTTTGCCTCGGGATCAATAAGCCTGCCCACCAGAACACTGAACAAGTCTTGACTCTACAGAAACAAAAGCCTAGATCCTACAAAGCATAAACTCTTACACAGAGCGTAGTGATGTGTATGTAATGAAACGAAATCCCTCAACCCACTAAAGTCTCGTGTATTCCAGGCTGGCCTCAAACTCCCTGCACTGTTGAGATTCTTGAAATTCTAATCTCCCTACCTCCACCTGCCAAGGTCTGGAACTACAAGGTATTATCCACTTTGTATGGTTTTAAAGGGTGCTAGAGACGGAACCCAGGGCTTTGCCCATTACCAGTTGAGCCACAGCCCATCCCTGGAAATCCCCTCTGAGAGTCTGCTGATAAGGAGATGCCATATGAAAAACAAAAAAGGCTGGTGGGTCTATATCTTTCCTTGAATCTGACGTCATCTATGCATAGGTCAGGATTAGGTCAGGATCCTCGTCTACGAGCCACACATAGTGGCTCAAGGTGACTGTCAGTGCCAGCATCACCAGGCCCTCCCTGCCCCTGTGGGCATCTTGCAGCCTCTGCTTACGTGGCATGTCTTCCAGAACTTCCCCCGAGCTGCCAGGTCCTTCCCCCGAGCTGCCAGGTCCTTCCCCCGAGCTGCCAGGTCCGCACTGAGGGCTTCTCTGCAGTGTTCCCTCCCTAGCGCAACCCTGAGGCACCTTATCCGCTTCTGACCTTGGGAGACGCCCAGGGTAACAAAACCACATGCATTATTATTCCCTTCACATCCATCGGGGTCCCTAGCACACGGTAGGTGCACATATTTTTGTAACAAATGGATGGCAGCATTCAAGGGGATTGGTCAAAGATTTAAACAGCCTTTAGAAGCATGTAGTCACTGGTGCGTGTATCTAAGAGGGCTTTCTTGATCCAACTCGAACCACAGTCTGGGCAATCAGATAAGCACTCCCTTTCATTCAAACACAGAAAAGCAGGAGTTGGGGGTGGGGTCCTTGTATTTCTTCAACAAGGCACACAGGATGATAGATCAGACAAAAGCTACATGCAAAAGGGAACCTGAATTCCAGTCGACACTCAGCATCCCCACAATCTGTGTCCACAGGGCTGAGCTTTCAGCTCACAAAGCCCAGCTGTCTACGCACCCTGCACATTTGCGTTGGCCAGATCAGAGTGGGAGTCGGAACAGGAAGGCCAGGTTAGGACTGCTGCAGGGGTGTGTATGAGGGAGTCCAGGGTGGATTTAAGCATCAAGCCAACATTCATAGCAACGATTGGCTGTTCTCCAGGTCAGGCCTTGAATCTGATAGGCTGAAGTTCTGCCCAGAGACCTGCTAGAGCCTCATGCCAGAGGCTCCTAGGAAGAGAAGGACTCTCGGCAGTGAGGAAGTGGGAGGTCAGTAAACAGGAGGAAGTTTAGACAGCCTCTGCCCTAGGGTTTTGGCTGCCTCTACATCACGAGGAGTATGCCACCAGCAGATCAGAAACTTGGCTGGGCAAAGAATGAGAGAACGTTTTGGAAGTTGCAGAGTCAATCTTGTGAGTTTAAGTGCAGCCAGTTCCTATGCTAAGGTCTTCAAGAAGAGGCGGGGAGCGGGTGTCTGCACTACCTTCAGAGCGTCAGGCTCAAACCCAGGCTACTGGACCCTGCCGGAAGCTGGGTTATTCAGGCTCTCATTGAACTGTTTTGAAACCATCAGTCAACCAAGAAACACTTGCAAGCATCCTCGTATGCTGAGGATGCAGTTGTTGGGAAAGGGGCCTCACCACCAGTTGTCAGCTAAGGAGTATCACCAAGGAAACCCATTTGCCCCCTGAGGCGCCCTGTGAGGTTGTCACCTACTGGAGATGCTCATTTACTCAAAATACTGAAACACTCCCCTTCCCTTCCTTGATTTCTTTTTTTTTTTTAAGCCAGTACCACAAACTGGAGAAAGACCTAAGTTTGATCCCCAGAACCCACGAAAAAAAAGCCTGGCTTGATAGCATGCCTTGTAATCCTACATACTCAAGACTGTAATCCCAGGTTTTAAAATAATCCTGAGGACCACAGGCAGATCCCTGGAGACCTCTAGGCAGCCAGCCTAGTCTTATGTGTGAGCTTCTGGTCAAAGAGAGAACCTGACTCAGTATGTAGAAGTGCTTAACACCAAGTGTGATGGCCCTCTCAACATCACACTTATCCACTGCTACTGAATAATAATGGTCCCCATTGGCTCATGTATTTGAATGCTTAGTCACTAGGGAGTGGAACTCTTGGAAAGGACTGGAAGGATTAGAAGGTGTGGCCTTGTTGGAATACGTGCACCTTTGTTGGAGGAAGTGTGGCGCCGGGGGTGGCCTTTGAGGTTTCCAAAGTCCATGCCAAGCCTGGGTGTTCTCTCTCTCTCTCTCTCTCTCTCTCTCTCTCTCTCTCTCTCTCTTTCATAAAGTTGCCTTTCTCCTGGTGTCTCTTGACAGCAATAGAACAGTGACTAAGACACCCACTTTTTAGTTGTTGGGAATCACCACTCATCACTGTCTCCCCACACTTGCTCTTCCCTCCTTGCCCCTTCCTCACTACCATCCATCCTGATGGTTGAGCTGAGAAATTGGAACCATCTTTAATTCCCTCTCTTTAACTCCATGGGATCCAAGCCCTCTTCTGGTCTACAATGCCACTGTTCTCTCTCTCTCTCTCTCTCTCTCACACACACACACACTTAAAATACATCTTTACCAAAAAAAAAAAGAAAGAAAGAAAAGAAAAGAAATGTCCTATCAGAACTAGGTCTGCACTGGCTTGCTGGGGCTTCCATAATAAAGTACCATCAATTGGGGAGGCTTCAACAACAGAAGTTTATAGCCTCATAGTTCTAGAGTCAAATACCAAGGTCAAAGTGTTGAGGTCAGTTTCCTCAGAGGCCTCTTCCTTCAACTCACAAATGACAGTTTTCTCTGTGTCTAACTCACCACACATACACACATCACCACCACCATCTATATTATGTGTTCAAGTGTTCAAGTCTGTTCTTATCAACACAGCAGTCCTATGGGATTAGGACTTACCTAATGACCTCATTTTAATTTGGTCCCTTTTAAAATGCCCCCATCTCCAAATATAGTCACATCCTGAGGTCCTGAAAATAAAGACTTCCACATAGGAATTAGGGAGACCTCGTCAGCCTATAACAAGGTCCTCTGGTCAGAACCAAGATGTCGGCTTCAGGGACATCTTGAGTTAAGAAGCCAGAGCCCTCAGATGCTTCCTCCTAGACTTAGGCCAGCCACAATCCAACGTACTTCTCCTTGGCACTTTTATTTCTTATTGACTGACCTCTGAGATGGAGTTGGTTAAGGGTTTTGAAGCATCATCAATCAACTTGGTCACTCCAACCTGAACTCTATTCACATGGAAAAAAATGAAAATGCTCCAAAGCCACTTAAAAAGCAGGAGTCCAGATTGCTTTTACAACTGTAATGTGTTATCTGATGGGGCAAGTTTAGTTTTTCCATCACAGAACACATTTAGACAAATCCCTCCACACGAAACTGAGACAAAAGAAGACAACTTCTTTAAGCCTTTAATCAAGCCTGGGAGACACATAATGAATAAATAGTCACCATTCCTTGGTTCACTTTGTAGCACAAATCGATGACTTCCTCAGATGTCTGTCATTCCTTCACAGTGGTCATGTGCAGCAATAAGCCCATCGCACATTGGTGATGGTGTCGGTAACAGCACAGATCTCCATGGCAACCAAATGCTAGCATCCTCCTCTGCTCCCTCATCCTCAGCATCTGGGTGAACCCGCAGCCATCCTGTCGTCACCAGGCCGACCTTATTAGTCTCTTGCTCAGTGGTTAGACAATGTATGTTTTCTAATCTTCTCTTTGTTTTCCTCATCCATCTGTAATCCATCTCTATATATTCTTGCCACATCAGAGAACTCACTACAGTGATAAAAGCAATCTGGACTCCTGCTTTTTAAGACCCTGGGTCCTCTGCTTGACCTGATCTCAGCCATGCCTCTTCTCAGGGTCTCTCAGGGAGAGCCCATATTCCATTTATTTTTCTTTCTCTGCTTCCAGTATGTTTCTATGACATAAATATGGAAGTTGATGGATGAGAATTCCTTCTTTCTGGTCCAGCAAAATGGCTCACTGGGTAAAGGTGCTTGCTATATCAAGCCCAACAAACCTGAGTTTGAGCCTTGGGACCCAAGTAAAGATGGAAGGGGAGAATTGAGCCCTCAAGTTTCTCTATGACTTCCATATGTGAGCCCCCAACACAGATGCACTAAATATATGAATCCAGTTGTTTAGTGACATGGGATTTATTTTTGTTTATAGTTCCAGAAGGAATACAGTGCACTGTTGTGAGAATGCATGGCAGAGAAGCATGAGACCAGCATGGCAGCCTGGAACCAGACTCAAGAAATATAAAATTTTTAATTAAAGAAAGAATTCTCTCCTTCCAAGGCTTTTCCCTACCCACCAGTACACTGTATTTTCCAATGGAGAAGGCCCTTTGGGGGATTGGTCTGATGCTATATATTCAAATGTTGATTTCAGCACCTTGAGATCTGGTTACTGCCCTGTCACAGGTATTATTATAATGTTGAACAATCCCCTGTAACCCTGTGATGAGAAGGACTATTCCCCAATTATCCCTGATTAGCTGATTAAAAGGCCTATACCTGGGCAGGGCAGAAGGAGGTAGGCATGGCTAAGGTTTGAGGGATTTGGGGACAGAAGAATCACAGGAGAGAAAAACAGGAAGAGGAGGAGAAAGAAAGCAGAGAGCCCCCATGGGTTAACATGGCGGGCATGGATGGAGAATTGTCCCAGATGACAGAATGAGCAAGTATTTGTGAAATTATAAATGGGAGGTAGCCTGGGGTGGGGCTGAGAGGCAAAGGTAGTTTAAAGGGTTAATATCTGCCCTGTCCCAGGTAAGATAAGACTATTCTAAAATTTATCAGGTGTCTGTGTCTTTTATTGATTATAATAGGGGGTTAGATAATACCACCATTATAATTACAGGGCTAATAATAAACATCATTAGGCCATACCACTAAATTAACCATAACAACACCCCTAGTTCCAACCCCAGAACCACACTTGACACTGATAGAACATCGAAATGATACCATGCTACATACTGAATCACTGACCACAGAGCCAGAATGTCAGGAAACCCACAGGAAGTGACCAGGGCACAAGAATGTGCTGTCACTCCCAGTGTCAGATTGGGGGCTCATTACTCCTCCACCCTCCACCTCCAAAGTCATCCACCTTGAAGACACAAATGGAAAGACACAGATCCAAGGATGGGGCCTGCAAGGATGTCTCAGGCTCACCCTGGTTGTATATTACTCCTGTTTTGTCCCTCTGAATAAAAGGTGCTCTGTTCCCATGTTAGTCAAGATTCTTACCAACAAATGACACACACCTAGTGAAAACCAGATTTGGATAAGAAGATTTTATTGCCCCACACCAAGAGGAAGCAAGCTGTAGGAAGGGTACTTGGATAAACACTTCTCTCAGAAAATGCACTTCTACTTGCAATGTGTGAATGTGATCTTATTTGGAACTGGAATGTTCAAATAGGTAGTTAATTTAAAATGAGGTTATATATTTGGATGTGCTCTGGGGAGAGGGACATTTAGATAAAACCATGTACAGGCCTGGAGAGACAGGTTAGTAGTTAAGAGAACTTGCTGCTTTTGCCAAAAGCCAGAGTTTAGTTCCCAGCACCCATATCAGGTAGCTCACATTTGCATAGAACTCCAAGGGATCAATGTCCTCTTCTGGCCTCTGCAGGCATCTGCACATAGACATACACACATACATACTTTTTAAAATGTGTTTAGGAAAGAAAGACATCTGACAGGTGCAATAGGGAGAGATTTCTGGAGCAGATTCATCCCTCCAACCTCTGCTGATGCCTTGATTTCTCATTTTTAGAGCTGTGAAAGAATTAAGGCCTGTTGTTTTTAAGCCATTTCAATTAGGGTTAGTTGTCATGTCAGCCCCAGACTATAGTGCAAATAGTGAGAAAACTTAGACACCAAAGCATGCAGTTGCTTGCCTGAGGTCACACTGCTATAGAAGGAAGCTAGGACTGTTTGAAACTGTTTTGTTGTGGGATAGTTCACACCCACACAAGACATCCATGTAAGTAATGACTCAATGACTTGGGTACAATCACGAAGTTGTGTCTCTGTCCATATTAGAGTGAGGGCGTGAACCAATGCAGCTTGACTCCTTTACTGTACCTTCAGATGCTGTGTTATGTTGCTAGAAAGGAGGAATAAAGACATCCTAGGCTGTTAGAAAACTGTAGCTGGGGGCCAGAAAGATAGATCAGTGATTAAAGACACTCACTACCAAAAACATCTGATGATCTGAGTACAATCCCTGGAACTCACACGGTGGGAAGAGAAAACCAGCATCTGTAGGTACAGTGCAGATCATGTGCAGACATGCATGGCGTCCATGTGCAGACCATGGCATGGGTGCTACCTTCATCAGGATTTCTACTGCTGTAATAAAACAAGATGACCAAAAGCAACTTGGGGAGGAGAAAGTTTATTTCAGCTTATAGTTCCGCATCACAGAAGTAAGGAAAGGAACTCAAACAGGAACTGGAAACAGGAGATGATGCAGAGAGGCCATGGAGGCGTGCTGCTTATTGCCTTGCTCTCCATGATCTCCTAGTGCCTTCAAAACCAGTACTACTCTGAAACCCATCCCCAAGTTTTGCTGCCAGCATGAAGTATAGCTTTAGTCTCCTCTGGACCACAGTTTCTATGTGTCAACCAGAAGAAACATTCACTAGGAGATTTTACTAAAATTATGTTGGTGTCTTCCTCATCACCACTAATTTCTCAGCCTTAGCTGACAAGCATTAATTTTTCCAGAAAAATAAAGGCTTCACGTTAATGGTTCGTAATTCAAAATAGAACTTGAACTAACCTGATAGTCTTTGCTTCCCTCTGAAACCTCACACATCAGATCTTCATTGTCTGTATTTATCTCCGCATTCTTATCTTCCAGTCTCCTACAGAACAGCCCACTGAGCTCTGAGCACTCAGTAACTTCTTCATACCAAGTTCAAATGTCACCACAGTTTTCCGAAAAACACAGACAGAATCTGTCACCCACTTCTGGTACCAACTTCTGTCTTAGTTGAGTTCCTGTTGTTACATAAACAACTTTGGGAGGAAAGAGTTTATTTTTATTACATTTTCATGAAGTGGAAGTTTCTGGACTCAGTTTAGTCATGTGGTGTTTTGCTGCAGTCTGGGCACATGATGTGTTGCTGTGACCTCTCACGTGTGAGGAGTGTGACTTTGGCCAGCTGAGAACATCTGTGAGTGGACTCTGAGGAAAGGACATATATAGAGGTCCACAAAGAGTGAGACATCGATTTTTAGATCAACGTTGCTGTGCTGATCCTCATGCTTGAACACTTGGCTTTGCAGAGAGAAACATTCCAGAGAGATTCTCCAGACAATCCAACTGAGTCTTTTGGCTTTTGCTGCTTCATGTTGGCCTTTGAACTGGATACTGCTGGTATCCTGATGACTGAGTCTGTTAATCCCCTGACAACCCATTGACCCTGATCAGAAGGAAGTAGATAAAAGAGGACTACAGCCCTTTTCCCTTCTACTCCCCACCTAAGGTTGTGGAGGTGGGGGGAGGGTTGGAAGGGAAGTAAAGGTGTTTAAGAACCCCAAATAAAGTAGGTTTGTTGAAAAATCTAAGCCTGTACTTCCATATTACAGTCTGTCATCAAAAGAAGTCAGGGCAGTAACTCTAGCAGGGCAGAAACCTGGAGATGCAGAATTCATGGATGAGTACTGTTTACTGGCTTACTCACTCGTGGCTTGCTTTTTTGTATAGCACCCAAGACCATCGGCCCAAAGGTGGCAACAGTCACAGTGAACCCGACCCTAAAACATCAATTATTAATCAAGAAAATTCAGCACAAGCTTGCCCACAGGTGAATATGGTGAGATATTTTCTCAGTGGATCTTCACTCTTCCCAGATGACACTGGTTTGTAAAATTAGCCCATGCAGGTATATGTATTTGCATGCATATGAATGAATATCTAATGTAAAATATCATTATGTGTTTAAAAGATTGTTAATAAACTCTGATAAATATCCTAATAGATTCTATTAGTAGTGCCTTGTGATAAAGCCACCTCTCAATTATTTACTGCAGACATTCCAGATTCCCTTTGGAGGACCGAGCATAGTCACAGAATTAGCACTGGATGCTCTGTTTTATCTCTCTTTTCTCAGGAGAATCTGAGCACCTTCTCTGTGTACTTCACACATGAAAAAAAGATGCCTGGGGCTAAGAAGAGAACCCCACATGGCAAGGTAAAAAGGGGTGCCAATGAGGTGGAACAAGAGATCGTGCTGCCCTTACAGGGGACCTGAGTTTGGTTTCTAACACCTATGTTAGGAAGCTCACAACCATCCAGGAGATCCAGTGCCATCTTCTGGACTCCCAGAGCACACACAAACACAAACACACACTTTGAAATCAAATTACATCTTGAGAAATGGGGAGCTTCACCGAGAACAAGTGGCTAGGGCTTATGGAGGCATTGGTAAGCCCTGCCCTGTTACATCCATACCAAGACCGCATTCCACCCAGAGGTTCTGTAGCGATGCCTCGGCCATTGCTAGTGCTTGCTGCTCTTGCTAAGACCCAAGTTCAGTTCCCAGCACCTACATCAGGTTCTTTACAACCATCTGTAACTCCAGATCCAGGGATCTGACTCCCTCTTCTGGTCTCTGCTGGTAAAAGTGTGCATGCAAACGCATACATATAGATAAAAATAATATTTTTAAAAATAGAAGAGGAATTCAGCCACAACCTCTTTTACAACTTTGGCATCCAGCAGAGTTCAAGGTTTTCATAAAACTATACCTTTTAGTACCTGCAGATTCCAGCAAGAATGTTCACAGAGCCCTAATTCACCTTGGAGGCCTTTCACAATGAGTTTCTCAGAGATGTATCCCATAGGAGCATTCTCAGCATGGAACAGATTTGATACCTAGAAGCAAAGCCTGGCAGTGCAGAGGAAAATAGGCAGAAGATGGGCAGGAGGAGGGAGGGGCAAGCAACTCTATCCAATGCAGCCAGCAACACTTGGAAGTCACAGCTCTGACCTGCCTCCAGGAGCACACAGGCTATGATACCACATTACCCTGCCAGTCATAGGGAAGCAATTCTTCAGGTTATCAGTCAAAAGCCTCCTTGGAGATGAGAAACGAGCCTGAACAACCAGGCTGTTTAAGAAGAATTTATTGTGAAATGCGGATCCAGGCACTCAGCATAAATCACACCAGATAAGGTTGGAGAGGCAGCAGCCAGCACACCTGGGTGTAAATGAGATCCGACCTCTAACACAGCCTATAAACAGCCCTAGGAGGAAAGAGCATCCAGAAGTGGGCGGGGACCATGGGAGGAGATATGTGTGACCCTGAAACCGAGAGCTCATGTGGCACTGCAAAGAGTGGGTGAGGAAAAATGAGGCTACATTACCATGTCAACTGCGGTGGGCAGACAACAAGATTTAATGCCTGGGTGTTTGTTCAGAATACTCCAGTAGCAAAAACATGGAGGGTGAGTACACAGACTGAGACTAGCAAGATTGTAATTATGGCAAAGCTGAGGGGTGGACATCCAGGCTTCATCATAGTGTCTTCTCTGCTTATGTGTAATCTTGAAAACTCAATTTTCAAAGACTGTCAAAGAAAAGAGGTCTTTGTCCACGTTTGTGGATCATATCTCTGCCAATATGTACTCTGGAGGGTGAGCCAGCCAAATTTGGGGGTTTGCATGATGATTTGAAAACTGTAAAATTAGGAGCCATAAAGATGGTTCAGCAGGTAAAGGAGTTTGCCTCCAAGATTGACCACCTGAGTTCAATGCCCAGGGCCCACACTGTGAATGGAGAAACCACATGCGCACGTGTGCACACACATAAATAGTAGATGATAGATAGATAGATAGATAGATAGATAGATAGATAGATAGATAGATATGGATTTTTTTGATAGATGTGTTTTAAATTGCAAACTTTTATAATTGTAAACATAATTTACAATTATGTTTTAATGCATATACACAATGTGTATAAGCACAAAAATCAATATTAAATCACTACCTGTATCACTACCTGGCATAGAGTGCCCAGTACAGTGAATGCCAGTTTTCATTCCTTTTCCTATTAAATTTTCATGGCAATCACCTGAGGCAGTGGACTTGGGTCAGCCAAAGTCAGAGTGTTAATAAATGCCAACTCTGGGATTCAGGCTCACCCCTGTCCAATGTGAGATCTAGAGTTTTATTTTTTCTACCAATCCACAGTGCTATGAACATTCTTACAATGCCAGGAACATAGCTCCCATCTGTCAATGACCCAAGGTCAAACTAACCTCATCCCAGATTGGCTGACTCTACCTCCTTCTCTATGTGATATGTGAACACCACTCCTTCCTTACCACCCTTCAGGCAAGTCTGTGTGGGGAGGCTGCCCAAACAGGGTCTACAAGCGGTAGTTCTTCCACAGAGGTACTGTCTGGCAGGCACTCTCACAGGCCCACATTGGCTACACAGTAGGACCCCAGAACTGAGTTTGGGAGGTGAAAAGTAGGAGATGGACAGAGCTTTCAAACAGAAAATCCACTGTTACCTTTTAAATAAAATGGACTGTGTTCAAATTTCCTATTTATAAACATATTTTGTGGTAACTTTGAGTCCATATTCTGGGACCATAGTCATTCATATCTGGCTCAGAATTTGCTCGTGTATTTACTTAAAATGTAAAATGAAAATAAAGACAGTTGGCTCCCCTGGAAGCAGACTTTGAGAACATATATGAGGAGAAAGGTCATCAGAGGGATGGGAGTGGGGAGAGGAGAATGGAACAGAGGACAGGCAGCCAGTAAAGGGGTGTGTAACCTGGCAGGCAACCACTATGGGGCTGACATCCCACCCATAGACGAGGCAGAAGATAAATCAGGGTCTCCTGTGTCAGTGACCCTCAGGGAGGCTGCAGAGGCTCTCCTCCAGATCTCTGCGCCTTTGGCTTAACGGTGCCACTGGAGTCTGTAAATCTTCATGCTTCTAGCCTGATCCTGTGAACCCAGAGCAGCTGGCACATGGGGGAAGAGGACAGGGTACCTCAGTAGGACACTGTTATACTTATTAGAACAGTGAGGCCAAGGTCTATGCACAGAGCATCCAAATGCATCACCTAGCCACTCCCCCATGCTTCGGGAAATCACTCTGATGACGAAGCCACCATGAAGCTTCCTGGTACATCCATGTATATATCTCCATCTCTCCGTACCAACAGCATTTTCATAAGGGTTTTCCACTTTGGCTTTCCAAGCTAACCAAACATGAGCCCTTGGGCTGGTGAGATGGCTCAACAAATAAAATCACTCGTTGCACGAGGTTGGTGACCTGAGTTCACTTCACGGATCCCACAGTGGAAGGAGAGGACCCATTCTTGAAAGTGGTCCTCTGACCTCGACAAATACCCTGAAGCGCATACACACACACTCATACATACAACAATAATAAAGAAAATGTCTAAAAAACCCAAATGTTAGTTCTTGACTACTCGATGCTAGGTATGACTACAACTCTACTCTGATAAATAGCTGTGTGATTAATGTCAATGTCTCTAATAACAGCGGTTCTGCACACTAGAACACAAGTCCTCTGGCCTTCATGGTCACCACCCCGTGACCACACCGAGCACACAGACTGCTACTGGAGAAACACCAATAAATTTTTATGAGATGTATGAATCAGTGCTCAGTGAATGCCTCAGTATATGCATCGTAACTACAAGGTTTTCCGTAAGGAGAATTACTAGAAACAGAATTACCTAGGCATCTGATCAAGAATTTAAATATCCTGTGTAGAGAAGCATCAACATATTGTCATTGTGTAGTTTTGATTTTTTTTATTATACTTATTTATTTATTTATTTGGAAGCTAGGCAGACAAATATGCCAGGGTACAAAAGTGGAGGTCAGAGGACAACTTGTGGGAGCCAGTTCTCTTCTCTTACAGTGGGGACTAAACTCCAGTAATCAAGTTTGGTGGCAAGTGCCTTTGCCTGCTGAGCCATCTCACTGGTCCTATCTTTTGTTTTTGTGGTTTTGCTGATTAGCAGTTTTGTTGTGGTGGTGGTAGTGGTTGAGTTGGGGTCTATACAGTCCAGGCTAGCCTTGAACTCATACTCTCCCTAACTCAGTTTCTCAAGTATTTACATTGCAGTATTGCTCCAGTGTCAAAATATTGCTTAAACCCTTCAAGTCATTGCCCCTTGCAAATAAGCTCCCTGCTTAATGCTGTTGTGAAAAATAGTAATATGTAACTGATTACAGCATTGTGTAAGGGTTGAGAAAAGCGACACGTTGCCTTTTTCTGAAGGCCCGTGGAAGACCTTCTACTGCTTGCAGTTACACCATGGAAATGGCAGGAGTCTTTTAAAGCCTTTGACATAAAGTTCTGCAATTAGTAGCCTCCCATTTTGGTTTGGCCAGAAGACAGGTCAATACCAAGTATGACCTTGAAAGACTAGAGAGATAGGTCAGCAGTTAGAGCATTTGCTACTCTTCCGGAGGACATGAGTTCAGTTCCCAGAACCCATATCAAGTGGCTCACTACCACCTCCAACTCTACCTCCAAGGGATCTGATGACCTCTGATAGCCTCTGAAGGCACCTGCATTCCCCTGCAGACATGTAAACACTCGTAAAATAAGTCTGTTTTTCAAATTGAAGTTAATTGCCCATTCTATATAAAATCCCTCTGAGCTTGATTTTTTTTTAATTCATATACATTTTTCCCACATTATTATTTGTGGGTTTTAGTTTAGAAGCTTTGTTTGTTTAATGTTTTGTTAAAATATTTTGTAGGGCAAGACAGAATGTAAATAAAATTAAGCTAACAATTTCCCACTCTGCTAATCCAGAGAATTCCCACTGGGTTTTACAGTGTCCAGAAGAGCCTGGCTGTGTCCCAGTAGGCCTTGTCTCACCAATAGGCCCTGAGCTCTCAGCCCCTGAGAGAAGATACACAGAATAATAAAAATATTACCACACCAGACTTTCTCTTTGCTCTGTGACAAGCCATTGCTGGACCTGACCTCAGGGGCCCTGTGTCTTTTCATTAGGCAACAAAAAAAGTCCCCCGTGGGACTTTGCAGAGACTTTGCAGCCGCATAGACATCTGTTTGGGTTACCTTCACAGAGCAATGGCCACTAAGTCTCCCACAGCCCACATAACTCCTGATCATGCTGGGAGTATCCAGCCAGCAACCCAAATGCTCCATCTGTCTGGTCCCACAGTGTGATGAGGCCACCAGCATAGTGGCCAATGCCAAGATCACCAAAGAGAGACCTGCTTGGGTCTATGTGCCTTCTTGGTGAGTCAGCACAGTAACTGCCATACTCAAGAGATAAAAACGCATTCCACTGGAGCACAGTGAGACGTGCCTTTCATCTCAGCAAGCAAGAGGCAGGGGCAAGCAGTGAATCTCTATGAGTCTGAGGCTAGCCTGGTCTACACACACATATCCAAACACACAGAGGGAGAGATAAAATCCCAAGACAGCTGTAGCAGTGTGGACCATAGTAACAAACACTCCAGATAACCTTATAGCCAAGCAAAGCTAAGGAACATGACATAGCAGAACTCTGGGTCATGAGCGTGGAGACATCTAAGTCCCGCAACAGCTGCAGAGAGCATTCAGTTTCTATCTTCGTCCAGGTCAATCCATCTGCCACTTTATTCACACATTTCACCGATCTGCCATTCCGACTAACTTGGGCAGGGTTTCTCACTGTCTGCCAGTTTAGATATGTGTGTTCTTGGGGCTGGAGCTGCCTTGAACCCTACGGGATACCACTGTATCCTATAGTTTGGATGTGAAATGTCTGACAAGCTCATGTCTTTAAATACTTGGTCCTCAGCTGGCAGTGTTGAATTGGAAGGTTGTGTAACCTCATGGAGACTCGTTGAAAATGGGGGGGGGGACAGTGAGTGGTCAGTTAGTTTTATAGAGCACCCCTACATCCTGTCTACTTTCTGCTTCCTAACTTTTGACACTGGTCCGGACACCTAATGTTTCTGCTATTCCCTGCCACAATGGGATATATTTATTCCATTGAACTATAAGTTAAAAATACACCTCCTAGGGCTGGAGGGATGGCTCGCCAGTTAAGAACACTGACTGCTCCTCCGGAGGACCCGAGTTCAATTTCCAGCAACCACGTGGCAGCTCATAATTACCTGTAATCCATCTCCAAGTTATTTGACACCCTCACACAGACATGCATGCAGGCAAAACACCAATGCACATAAAATAAAAATAAATAAATCATAAAAATAAATAAAATAAGCCCTTATTTGCACCAAAGAGATGGTCCCACAGTTAAGAGTGCTTGCTGCTCTTGTAGAAGGCCAGAGTTCAGTTTCTAGAAAATATACTGAGTGATTCACAATCACCTATTACTCCAGTTCTAAAGAATCCAACACCCTCTTCTGGCCTCCTCAGGTACCAACACACATGTTTGTACATGCATACAGACATAGACAGGCACATAAGTAGATGATTTAATTTTTCTAAAAAAAACCTTTCCTCCATAGAGTGCCTCTTATAGGGTATTTGGCCACAGCAATGAGAAAAGTAACTAAATGGGAATGTATGTAGTTCAGTTGGTACAGTGCTCACTTAGCATGCAAAAAGCCTTGGGTTCAATACCCAGGACTGCTAAAAATGGACATGATAGCACATACTGCAAACCCAGCATTCAGGAGGTGGAAGTACAGGCAGGATGATCAGAACATCAAGGTCATTGTCAGCTACATAGTATGTTTAGACCAGCCTGGGCTATGTGAAGACCTATCTAAAAAGAAAAACGGAAAAGAGAGGAGAGAAAATATTTCGTAGCATTCTTGGCCTCCCCACTAGGTGTCAGAAGCAGCCCTTCCTGTCCACTCATGTCACTCAAACACATCTACAGATATTGACAAAGTTCTCTGGAAGTAGACATGGACAAACATTACCCCCCTGTTGAAAACCACTGAACTGTGGAGACCAACCATTCTATCTGATGCTTGAACTAAGAGTTTACAACTTCAAAGACCCCCTTTGGGTTCTCAGACCCCTGAAATATATGCCCACTCTAAAGCACTTGTCCCCTTTGGAGGATTCTGAGTGGTTCCTAGACCACTACAAAGTCCCAAATTTCCTTGGGTACTCAGGTCTAGATGGAAGCTATGAAGACAATCCTGAAATGGAACTATAAATAAGTCATTGAGACATCCCTCCCCAGTCCAGGAAGCTGTGAGCACCCACCTTAGCACAGTATGAACTCCATGAGGGCAGACTGATAATATCCCAGTACCCCAAAGCCAATGCATGGCATGTGATAAATAACCGATTTCCAGGTGTGTGGTGAAGGTGGACAGACAATCCAATAGATGAACAGATGGATAAATGGACAAATGAATAAGCAGAGGCAATGCCCAAGGAACAACAGTTGGGTTGCCCAACCTTGCACAGCTCCAGCACAGCCCCACTTGCAGGCTGTGGACAACGAGCCCTCTAAACAGGGTTGCTGCAAAGATTAAATGGGGGAGTGGAGTACTGTATACAGCTTCCAGAATGAAAATGTTTAATGAAGTGCCTGGCACACAGCAAACGCTGGCTCCCTTCTGTCTTTTCCAGGGTCCAAAGAACAAATTAAATTTAATTAAATGGCTCTAAGATCTGGAGAAAGATAGGAGAGGCTCTCACAATGCTCCCAACACAGACAGGCAGGAGCGAGGAATTATAAACACATCTTCCTGTCTGTCTCATAGTCATAACTTCACATCATCCCTAACTCAGACAATGGATGCAATAAATTGAGATGCCATAGTGCCTTGCCAAGAACTCTGCTGTGTGCCCTGGCACCCAGGAACCTTTAGCAAGCAGCCCTCTATACTTTAAGTTTTTCTGTCTCTGAGACATTCAGACTCTTGACATTGGGGGTCTAGGAGTATTAATCCAAAGCCAAAGGAAGAGGAGTACAGCAAGAGACACCATCCCAGCCTTTACTTGGCACTTTAAACCCAAAGAGTCATCCCTTGTCTAAGGCCAGGTATCCCAGAATTGGTCAACATTATCAGATGTGAGTACTGGGAACTGAACTCAGGTCTTCTGCAAGAGCAGCAAGTGCCCTTGAACCACAGAGCCATCTCTCTAGCATTGCACATTGCATTAACTTTTCCAGGTCTATTCTTTCCAGGTCTGGCAGTCCACAACTGCTGTCCTAATCCTTGAAGCGGGGAGGGGGGACTGAGGTAAAAGGATCATGTGTTGGAAGCCAGCCTAGGCTACAAAGCACTTAAAAAAAAGGTCTATTTTCAATTTCAAGTGCACAATAAAGTTTTACTAACTGTTTGTCATTATGTTTGTCATTAGAGTCCCTGAGCTGATCCTTCCTACAAAGGCCGAAACTTCACACCTTTTGACCAGCATCCCCAGCCCCTTCCTTAGAGCAGAGAGGGAGAAGGAGACAACATCAGAAAGACTTTTATGAAGTTGTCAAACATGAACTTAAAAAGAACCTCACTGAGCCTCAAATCCTAGTACTTAAAGAGACAGAACAAGGTCGTGTCCAGATGGAAACATCTCCCATGGGGGGTTGGGCCAAGATGAGTTGAAGCTTCTCTACCCACACATGCAATAGCACAATCAGTACTTGCTGGATGAATGAATGAGTGAGTGAGTGAGTGAATGAATGAATGAATGAATGAGTAGTCATCCTTGGCTGACCCTTCTCTCTCACACCTGGTTATTGCATACTCTACACATCTTTTGCTCTCAAGGGGAAACGTATAGAAATTACTTGCATACTCCTGTTCGGGGATCATGCAGTATTTGACAGTTTACACCATTTTAGTGAAGAAGGAGGGAAAAAAAATAAAAACCAACCCACAGTCCCTATGGCCTGTTCCAAGGCCATCTGGTGAGATTTCCAAATTTAGACAGAAAAAGACACCTTGCCTTGGGTACCTGTTGCTAAAGCAGGTGCTCCATATGTCTGCTCCATGTGAATACCTCCTAAAATGGCCACATTCTCTCCTGAGAAGTCAAGACTCTAACCCTCTCCCGCTGCCTGTTTGTTCAGGGTGGACACACACATGGTTGGGGGTGCAGTCACGTCCATGTGCACAAGTGTGTGGAGACCAAGGCAAGCTCTGGTATTCTTCAGGAGCCACCCACCATGTTTCTGGAGCTGATCTTCCACTGGCTTGTAGCTCACTGAGGAGGCTAGGCTGCCTGGTCACAAAGCCCCAGGAATCCCCCTGCGTCTTCAGCTCCAAGATGATGTTTGTAAGGCTTCTAGTCATGCAGCTCCACTTGCAAGCACTTTATGACCCAAACTGTCACTCCAGCCCTAGCACCCATTCTTCAACGCTTTATGAAAACTCATTTTCCTTACCCAGGTTGGGGCAAAGGCCATTCCAGGACTGAGAATATGGTGGTCACAGCATACCACTCCTCAGTTCTGTGTGAGGATAGCTAGCTGACATTCTGTGATACTGCACTTGCTTCTGTCAGATGCATACACACACACACACACACACACACACACACACACACAGTGGTTGAGCACAGGCAGGGCACAGAGCCAGCAGCCCCTTCCCATAAGTCCTTTCTACAGAGTGACTTTGGTTTGCACACTCCTAACCAAGCATGATCTACTCTGAGGTTTTTCCTTGCAACATCCCACATACACATACACACACACTTCCCACTCTCCTTAAACAGGCATCAGGCTTGTCTCTAACAAGAAGCCTGTCCCATCTCTTCTTTCTTTGTCCCCCTTTACCTGGTTTCCACAGTCATCAAGTCTCCTAACACCTCCTTTGCATGTCTGATCCTATCTGGGTGCCCGCTTCCTGGAGTCCTGGCCTGACACAGACCTCCTGGCAGCTTAACAAATCAGAAAGGCTGTTGATGCAGAGGGTCAGCTGTTTGTTTTCAATTTGCATGTTAGCAATGCAAGCAGGCTTTGATCTTCTTGTTATTTTCGTTTTGTTGTTGTTGAAAAGAGAGTGGTGGGATTTAGAATTTGGAGAGCAGAGAAAGAAGGCAGATGGAGGGTTGCCATGGTAACCATCTCCTTGACCAGCAGTAGGAGACAGTGTTCAAGTTATATGGGAGATGGAATAATGACCAAAGTTGAAAGAAATTAATTCAAGAGAGACAATGTGAGCAGCGTGAAAAGTTCTACGTGACCAAATGTGACAGAGAATCAGGAAGGCAGGCAGTCATCCTCATCACTGGCCACAAAAGCAGCTATGCCCTGTAGAATCATCTTCATTGGTGATTATGTCAGTTAGCTACTGCTGTGTAACAAATAGCCTCAAACTCACTGGCTTAAAACAATATTCATCATTGTTCATATGTCTACACAGTGGCCTGAGTTTGGCTGATCTAGACTGAGGTCTTCTGAGGCCCCTTTGCTCCATGCAGCTTTCATCCTTCTCTTTAAACCACCTGGCTCTGTTGGGAATGTCCCTTCCATGGTGACAGAAGAACACAGAATGTGTGAAATACAACATACATCATTGCCCAAAGGAAATCATGCACTCAAGGGTTAGATTAAAAACCCTCCACCCATAACGAGGCTTTGCAAAGATCACGGGGATGGAAAAAAAAATGAAGGTTCTCTCACTAAGCACTAGCAATAAGGAGAAGGATCCATGAGAGAACATCGACAGAGAGAAAGAACAAAGTGATTTAATTCCCTACTGATGGGAAACCTTGCCTCCCTCTAACTCTGAAGAGTTGAGTCAAGGCGTTAGCTCTAACATAGCTTCATTAACTGGTAAGAATCCCTCTGCCTCAATTTCTCTACAGTGTTTACGGTGATATTTGAACATCAATTCTGCCCTCTTGGTAACTATCTTTATAGTGAAAATATGGCTGCAGGCAGACCAGAAGACACTTCCTCAACCATCCAATAAAGGTTTAGTATTGCCTTCCAAAAAGAACAACTACGTGGCTGGAAAGATGGCCCAGCAATTAAGAACACCAGCCACTCTTCTGGAGGAGCCAGGTTTGATTCCCAGTACCTCCATGGATACTCACAATAGTTTGGGGATTTTTTGTTTGTTTGTTCATTCATTTGTTTGTTTGGTATTTCAAGACAGGGTTTCTCCATGTAGTCCAGGCTGTCCTGGACTTGATTTGTTGATCAGGATGGCCTCCAACTTAAAGAGATCTGCCTGCCTCTGCCTCCTACAGTGCTGGGATTACAGGTGTGCACCACCACACCCAGCTCACAATTGTCTAGAACTACAGTTTCAGGATATATGACAGCCCCTTCTGGCCTTCAAAGGCAGTGCACACATGGTGCACAGACATGCATGAAAGCAAACAGTCATGCACATAAAATAAAAATAAAAATTTTAAATCTCAAAAAAAAAACAAAAAACAGCCTAACCACACCTGTGCCATGCTGTGTTCTACACAGTGATGGCTATTACTGCAAGGACAAGATGGCAGCACTTCAAAGATCTCCTGTTAGCTATACAGCAGGGTGGAGTTGATCTCACGAAGGCAAACATGGCTGCTCTTAGGAAGGGCAAGGAAGAAAGAAATGGGGAAATCACTAGCATCCACTAGAAGCAGGCAATACGCGCATCTTTGTCTTCATGGAAGACAGAGAGGCAGCTTAGAGGACTGCAGAAGCATATCATTGGAAACTGCTGCGTCCCACACAGGGATGGAATAACAGCGATACTATCATAGATAGGGACTCCTGACGCCTGATAATTTGAAAGGGTAGGCATGACAAATTAGGTGAAAGGGTTTGTAGGTTGGGAGCAGAAAAGAGAAATGGTTAGCATATCCCAGGTCGGGGAACAGGTTATGAGACCAAAGGGATAGTGACACAAAAAGAGCTGCAGACGGACCAGTGTGGCTAGAAGTCAAAGATAAGGAGGAGAGATGTGAGTTCTAGGGCTACAGAGAGGAAAGAGCAAAGGGCAAACTATGCATGGCTCCAAAATCTTTGAAAGGTATTTGCTTTTTACTACAAAAGAACAAAAGAGGGTGGGTTTATTGGAAGTTTCTGAGTGAGGATGGGAGTGTGGTTCAATGGTAGAACATTTGCCTGACATGCACAGGCCCTAAGTTTGATTTGGGGGGGGACAGAATGGAGGAGGAGAAGCAGCAGGAAGATGGGTGTTAGATAAAGAACAGGATCTGCTTTGTGTTCACTTTGCCCCCACACACTGTGAAGAATGTGTTGGAGGACTTGGGGATTTGGATCAGTAAGTAGAGCGCTTGCCTAATGTACACAAAGCCCTGGGCTCTTGCCTCAGCATTGCATGAATGAGGTGTGGTGCCTCACAGCTATAATTCCACCAGTCAGAGGAGGGAGGCAGAAGGATCAGATGTTCATCCTTGGCTCCTTAGTGAGTTCAAGGCCAGCCCAAACTACATGATACCCTGTTCTCTCCTTCAAGCGTGGCAACAGAGAGGGCTGTGAGGAGATGCCATGAACAAGAATGGGAGTTTAGAGATGAAACCAAATAGGCAGACCCAGAGGGAAAGGTGTAGCATCAACAAGAGTTGATGATCCATGAGGAAGATCAAGTGGTGGCCTTTAACTCTTGGCACCATCCCACATTAAAGGAACTCTGGTTGGACTATGGATCTTACTCAGGGGGCCCAAAGACACCACAGGGATGACCTTGGCAGTATAAAAATTGTATGTCTAGGCCAAAGTCCATATAATACTGCTACAAACATTTCACTCTGGCATCAAGGTGCCACACCCTTCAGGGGGTTTTCAGTCACACAAACCCACCAGCTAGGGCATGATCTGTTTCCATTACATATCCTTTCAGATCAGTAGAACTGGGGGGTGACACATACTTATTGTGGTGGCCCCAACCTGGGCTAATTCAATCAGATGATCTGTTAGAAAAGCCTCATGTTTCTTCCAAGCTCAGGGAATGAATTTGACTAGAGCCCCATCTCCCTCGCTCCATTCACAAGCCTTAAGATCCAAACCAGAGAACACCATGTGTCTTTCAGGCTGAGCAGCTGGAGTACGAGCACTTGGGGCTGGGGCTATAGCTCAGTGGATGTAAAGTGCTTGGTTGAGTTTGATCTCCCAGAACCCATGTGAAAAAAAAAATTGAAAATAGAACAGCCAGGCATGTCAGTGTCATTTCTGTTTCTGTGATAAAATGCCCTGACAAAAGTAGCTTGAGAGAGTTTCTTTTGGCTCAAAGTTGTGGAAAGATATAGTCCATTCTGATTTAAAAAAAAAAAAGAAAAAGATTGTGAGGCTAGCTATATCAGCAATCACATTTTATCAGCAATCAGGAGGTGTAGGAGACTGTAGGGGCCTCAAGGACCACCCATTTTGCCAAAGGTAGGGGATACTGAAATACTGATTAGATTGGTATAATCCTAAGTGAAGTCATTGTTTCACGAGCACGTGTTTATCCAGAACATGGGATTCCGGTTTCATAATTGCTCATCCCAGAAAGAGAAAATTGTTTCACCAGTCTTTGTTTTGATGCCATGCCCCTACAAACCCAGGGGCCAACACCTCTCAGTGTGGCTTGACAATGAAGGATTTGGAATGGAAAAACACACAGTGTGCTATTTTGGGCACAGCTCAGAAAACCTGTGATCTGTCACCTGTGTCTAAAGTCCTCTTTGATAAATTACACAGGTGCTAAAGCCACAGGCAAGCAAATGTTCAAGGTACAATGGGGTCAAAGACATCAAGCAAGGGATTGGGTTGGTCTTCAGCAAAGATCTTGAACCATTTTAGCAAAAAAAAAAAAAAGGAACTGTAACATCAAACAGTAAAGCTCCAGGTCTGCAGGCTGAGAGATGATGAATTCTGGGAGTTAAACAATGCCACCATCTGCTCTCCACCCCTCGGTTCCCTTGCGTCACCTAGCTTCCATATGCCCCTTCAAACGCCCTCAGGTTCAAGTCCAACACAAAAAGAGAGAAATTTTCTTTCTGGTAGCTCTTGAGTGAGTCCTGAGTTTTACTCTGATTAGACCAACTTGGTCACTTTACCGTTCTGGGTGGGGGAGTGTGCATTTACATATGTGAGGGATCCTACATGTACTTGGAAGCCAGGGTACCATTTCTCAAGCACTATCCACCTTAGCTTGTTCTTTGAGGCAGAATCTCTCACCGGCCTGGAACTTAGCAGGTAAGCTAGGTTGGCTTGGCCAGCAAGTTCCAGGGATCCACCTGCCTCCATAATCCACTTATAAGTTTGTCCCATTGTACTACATGTGATGGTTTGAACGTGAAATGTGCCCCCCATAGATTCATGTTTGCATAGCTGGTCCCCAGATGGTGGTGATGTTTGGAAAAACTATGGAACCTTGAGAAGGAAACTGGATTATAGAACCCTTCTGGAGGAAGTACGTCACTGAAGTGGCATTTGAGGTTTTGGGTTTTGTGGTCTGGCCCATTTCCTGTTCTCTCTCTCTCTCTCTCTCTCTCTCTCTCTCTCTCTCTCTCTCTCAATACTTTGCCTTACAAAGTATTGAAATGGCTTCCCTGGTCCCTGTAATGCCACCAGGGTAACCCTCAGAGCTAGAAAGCTCCATGTTCAGCATGGTATAGCATTTCTTTCCAGTTTCTGTTCTGATCATGGATGCCTGAAATTCTTTTTACAAGGAATGAACACTCTCTCTCTCTCCCCCCCCCCCAGCTAAGGTCATGTGACTGAGCTGGCTTCATGCTCCCAGCACTGTGCCTTCCTCACTACAATGGACTCTTTCCCTCTGGAACTGTGAGCCAAAATAAACTCTTTATCTCTCAAGCTGCTTCTGTCAGGGTATTTTATCACAGTGACAGGAATAAAATTAACCCACATAGGTTCACTTGACACCAGTTGAGCCTCTGCCTCGGCCCCACATGCCTACCCTCTAGACAGTCATTTGGCCAGAAGGAGAGAATAGTTCTGACTGCTTTAGATCTCAGGGCCTGCGTGGAGAGAGCAAGAGATGAGGCTCCAGCCAAAACCTGAACGTGGAGATCACTGCAGAGGAATGATGAGGAGGCCTCCACCTGAGACAAGCATGGAGTCCCTCACACAGCCTCACCTTGACCTCTCCTTTCAGCATCTCCAGCGCTGGCCCCGTGTCCTTATACAATTCCAAAATTAGGAGTATCCCACAATGATAATTTCACATGACAGTCCTTCCTCCTTTGCTCTTAGGGAACGTGGCTTCCTGAAGCTATCTTCCCTCCATACATTGATGACTGCTCTCATTCAAGGCAACCCTCTACTTCACCCCCCTCAGCCTGTCCCCCACCTGCCCCTGAAGCTACCCAGGGCACAGCACCCCAGGACTCTCAAGCTGAACCAGTGTCTGGATATGCTGTTGCTGCAGCCACAGCCCCTCCCATACTGTGCTCAGCTCGGGTTCCAGCAGCCCTCCTTCCTCTTGTCTGTTCTACCCCGTGGATGGAAACTGCTTCCAGCTGTTGCTTCTCTGTAAGAGTCTCAAGAGCCCTTGTGGGTCTTCTTAACCCTGGCCTTACCTCTAAAATTAGCCTACTAATTAAAACGCTTCAGCCAATCTGAAGTGGATGTCCCCTGCAGGACTTTAACTCAAATCTTTAAGAACATCGTTTCTCTAACATCACCCCTCCTCCTCCACATTCATCCTGTGCCTTCCTCCCCTCCAACCAGAACCTGGCTTAATTGCCCCCAAACCCAAAGCAACCTTTCAGCGCTCGGGGCCCATTGCATTCTCCTCCTCCCCTCAGCCTGCACTTCTTCATCAAATAAGTGATGAGCCTGCAGGTGGAATGGGCAAAGCACTCGAAACCGTTTGCTTCTCTCAGGAAGCTTTGGCATCTCCTCTGAAGGTCACACAGGACATCCTGTCCCAGACTCCCCCGGTGTCCGTATCTCCGTGATTTCTCCTCTGTTTCCTGAGTCTGAAATACAGAATTTCACCTGCATGTGGCCTGTGCCTCTGCTTGCTCTCAAGGCCCCTGATTGATGATCCTGTCCTGCCTTTCACGTCACTGCATCCCACCATCTGCTAGCTCCAAGCCCTTTGAAGCTATAGATTCCTGTCTACACCTGGACAGGATCCAGAAGAATCATCTTCTCTTGGACAAGCTACAGGTGCCTTTTCAACACCTCCCAGCTGGAACTGGGCTAGTCAGGAACCCTCACACACCTAACCAGAATTAATAATCTCAGGGTTGTGAAGGCCAATAAATCCCACAGCACATTTTCTGCAAGCTGGAGATCCAGGAAAATTGATGGTATAATTAAATCTGAGGCCAAAGGCCTGAGAATCAAACACAAGTTGAGTCATGAAGTCAAGGACCTGAGAACCAGGGCGTCTCACCTCCAAGGTGGGATAGAGGAATGTCCCAGCTCAAGAAGACAGAACTTGCCCTTCTCCTGCTTTTTTGTTTCATTCAGCCCTCGGCAAAGGGAACCGTGCCTGTCCAAATTGATGAGTGCTGATATTCACTCAGCCCATGACTCAGATTCTAACAATCCCTGGAAAGACCCTCCCAAACACCCCAGAAACACTGTTCCTGTAGAACTCTGGCACCTTTAGCCCAGCTACACAACAGAATTTCTGTCCACTACCACCCCATTCCTCTCTCTGTGTTGCCAGCTTCCAGCTGAAACACTCCTGACATCTCATGGGTGTGATCAGGCCAACATCCAGGATGTCATGGCTTCACTCTTGCCTTCTCTGCCTGCCCTACGAGTGTGTGCTGTGCTGGCGCAAACCTGTTGTTTCCAAACCTAACAGGCCAAATTGACCAAGAGTACTAAAAACACAGATTACTAGGGCTTACCCAGCGCCGCTAAGTAGACTCTCTGGGGCTGAAATCTATGCTTTTGTACTGTTTAACCAAACTTCTAAATGATGGGTATGAGAGTCTACTTGGGAACCCTGTGACCCACAGAGACAGTGTGGGTACACTTTTACACTAAATTTTCTATTCCATTAAATAAAGAAAAACAAATCAAAGCAACACAGCTTTTAATGGGGTTTTTTTGCATTTTTGAAGTATGACTTTTTTTAAGTTTTAGTATCAAATATTAATGATACATAATTATGTGTTTCATTAGGACCTTTTCATATACATATACAAAATTCACTTTGATCATAGTCACCACCATTACCTTCTCTTATCGTCCTGCCTCTCCTGAGGATTCCCCTCCTCTTCTTATCTAATTCCCTTCCGCTTCTACAGGTTTTGTTTAGGGTTTCTTTTTTGTTTTATTTTATTTTAAATAGGTTTGCTTACAGCAGAATGGGCAGTGTATCAGGAGATACATTGCTGAAGAAAATGTTTCTTTATTCCCCAGCAGCCATTAACTGACTACCGATCTTGAGAGGAGGGCGGGGCCTCCCTACTCCATAATGGAATGCCTGATACTGTGCAGGTAATCATGACCAGAAGACAGTGCTTTCTAACACTGTGCCCACTCCTTGGGCTCCGACATTCTTCCTACCCTTTCTTCTGTGTGGTCCCTGAGCCTTGGTAGAGGTGATACAGATGTGCCATTCACAGATTAGCATTCAACAGTCACTTAGTCTCATCATCTTGACGTCACAGGGATCTATGCAATACCATCACCTAATACAAAAAGCTCTTTCTCTGAAGTGGACAGCACCACAAATCTTTGGGCAAAAATATAAATAGTTTGAAGGCAAACTGACATTCCTATCACGTAAATTTAGCAAAACAATAGCAGCTTCCCGCTCAAGAGCCCAAGAGCTGCCAGTTTTTGACCAGGTTTATAATAGATGAGCATTTTCTCCAATGGAGCAGACCCCATATCCAACTAGAAAGTGGCTGGTTATCCCCAAAACAGTTATGCCACTATTGCACTGAAAGCGCATCTTGTTCCACAGCTTCTAACTTTAAGGCAGAGCATCAGCAACAGTAAATGTGAACTCATGTAAGGTAGTGTGGCTTTCCTGACTAACCCTCTGAGCAACAAGAGCAAGTTCAAGACTACAGAAAAAAAAGAGAGAGAGAAAGAGGTATGCTAAGGGCAAGAGAAAAGACACAATGGATAGGAAGGATTCACACTATAAAATACTAAACAACTCATTTTTTTTTAAAACCAGGACAAACAACTGTAGCACTTTCTAAGACAAAGAGAACTGAGGCCAAGATGTCAAGCTATATGAAAAAGTTAGTCAGCCGCTTCTCTAATTAGATTTTTGTGATGCTCAATGCTTTCAGCCTGCGTTTGTTTCTGTTTCTCCGTGATTATCGGGTGTAATTTCCTCTTGTGGGCCACTCAAAGCCTGAGAGTGTTCTCGGGCCTGCCTACAGCGTCTCGGAGCTAACACTGCTCACCAGTTTTTGAAGCACTCCATCTAAACTGTTCTCTCTAAAAATAACTCAAGGGG
Source organism: Meriones unguiculatus (assembly GCF_030254825.1). NCBI lineage: Eukaryota > Metazoa > Chordata > Mammalia > Rodentia > Muridae > Meriones > Meriones unguiculatus. Next base: position 11,274,008 of record NC_083358.1, on the reverse strand, counting down.
ACTTTGGTACCTGCTTTCAGCCTCTCAAAAGGAATATTCCACTTTTCTTCCTTATTTCCATAATTTCTCTTCAGCCAGGATTTAGACAAAAGAGAAAGGGAACTCTTAAGGCAATCTTACCTATAACCTCCGTTTTGAAATCTACTCAACCCCATACCCGCCTCAGTACAGCAGCTTAGATTACTATCCCAGGCTGGTTAGTACAGAAGTCAGTCCTCATGCCTCCAAGGCTCTGGCCCATTGAGGCACTGTGTAGCTATGACTCAAGGCCTCTGGGCCTGGAATCACTGTTGGGCTGGAGTTCTGTGTCTAAGCAGTAACATGCACCAAGGCGCTTATGCATCAGCTTGGGAAGCAAAGCTGAGCACACAGATATGCATGTTGCTGGGAGCCTGCCCCTCCTCGCCCTAATTCAGACCAGACCCGAAAAGAATTCTGGGGGATCTGGACTCAGCAAAGACTGGGCATCACTGGGGTCCTAGCCGGCTTCCCTGTCATTTTTTTTTTTTGCCCTTGCTTTGCCCTTTCTTTGCAAGGGGTAAACGGCACTGCTCTGATGGGGTCTGACCCATCTCACTAATAACAGGTAGGAATTGCTACTCACTCAAGGAAGATCTGCTGCCCTGGTGAAACCCTGGTGAAACCCAAGCACTTTTCTCTTGGTGGCTCATCCTTCTTCAATGCTTCTTCTCAGGCAGAAACCAAGAAAGGTTTAGAATACAAGTATTGGATTGGATTTTCCAAAGCATTTCCAGCAAGGGACAGAGCAAGGCCAGAGCTCCTAACTCTCAGCCTAGTACTGAGCATATTATATTAGTCAAGGTTCTCCAGAGAAATAGATGGTGGGTAAAATTAGTCATCAGCGGGGTTATCAGGAGCTCTGTTCAGGACAGTGTTTCTGTAAAGCAGCCATCTGGTGAAGCTCCTGCTGAAAGAGCTGTAGATTCCAGAGATAAAGAAGATATTCAAGACAGGGTGCAGCATGGAGGCTGGGGGACAAATGTCTGGATAAGATCACCTAGGAAGAAGGTACATATAGAAAAGAGCCCAAGGCTTGAGCAAGGAGAGCCTCTTGCATTCCAGAGCTAAAGAATGACAGAGGTCAACAAGACTGACTACCCAGAAGTAGAAGGACGACCAGGGGAGGAGGCTATCCCAGAAGCAAAGAAGAGAAAGTGTCAATTACCACATGCAGAATTTAGCTGCAGGGAAGTCAAAGGAGCATGGGCAAGGGCCGTAGTGGAGTAACAGGGGCATGGAAGCCTGATGAGGGTGGGATAAGAATGGATGGGCAGGTGGAAGACATTAGTGGCAGTCAGTCTGAGCAATCTTTCCAGAAATCCCTTGAACCCATGAGGTTTTTATTTTTCCCTGGGGTACTATGAATTAACTTTCTTTTCAATTGCTTTCATTTTTTTAATTTTATGTGTATTTGTGTTTTTTTTTTCTGAATGCACATATGCACAATGTACTAGGTGTGTGTCTGGTACCTGCAGGGATCCGAACAGGGAATCAGACCCCCTGGGACAGGAGTATCTAAAGATAGTTGTAAGCGCTGTGATGCTGGGAACTGAACCCGGGTCCTCTGCAAGAGCAGCCAGTGCTCTTAACTGCTGAGCCATCTCTTCAGCCCCTGAATTAACTTTCCGATACTTACAGCCTGACCCCTCACCTGAAAGTCCAGACTCATGGTGGAGGAAGGCTGGGGATCAAGGATGCTGCTGAGTAGCCACTGTATGCCAGGAACTCTGCATACACCATCTCATTTCATTTTTACTTAATTATGATCATGCTACATGGCAGCTATTATTTATCCAAGCATTACACAGAGGTAAAGATACTGAGCCTCAGAAAAGTGAACTACTTTTGCTTTTCAATTTGCATCCCAACTCAGAAGTAACTGAGTATGACAGGGCAAACTGAATGTGGCTAAGAGAACCAGGGGGCCACTGAGCCCCTATTTTCACACTGATCCATAGCAGCTAGTCTCAAACCTTAGAAACATTTAGAGAAACTGAAGAACACAGACTGGGGCTTGGGAGATGATAGTGTTTACCTCATGTCCTAGTTAGGGTTTCTGTTGCTGAGATAAACACCATGAACAAAAGCAACTCAGGGAGGTCAGGGTTTGTTGCAGCTTACAACTCTTACGTCTCACTCCATCACTGAAAAAAGTCTGGGCAGGAACCGTGACACAGGAACCGAAGCAGAACGGTGCTTTCTCATCCTGCTTTCTTATACAACCCAGAACCACCTTCCCAGGGGTGGTGCCACCCACAGTGGGATGGCCTCCTCGTGTTAATCATTCACAAGCCAACCTGGTGGGACATTTTCTCAGCTGAAGTTCCTTCTTCTCAAATGACTCTCACTGTGTCAAGTCAGCAAAAAGCTAAACAGGACTTTATTTGAGGACCAGAGTTTGGATCCCTGAGCCCGTGTAAATGCCCGGTGGCCTAGTTGCCCATCTATGACTCCAGAAGGTGGAGCAGGAAAACCTCTGAGCAAGGCGGACAGGGAGGCTAGGTGTTTCACTGAGCTCAGAGTTTGGTTGAGAGAGTCTGCCTCAAAGAAAAAGAAGGGGAGAAGAGGATTGAGGATGACTCCTGACCTCAACCTCAGGCCTCTGTGCACACACAGCCAATTAGCCATAATAATAATAATTACTATCACATTAGTCAAAGTGAACTAGGGTTCTGGAGGGGCTCACACTTGTCCTGGAATAGAAGGATCTGAGCAGGACTCACAAAGATGAGAAGAGACTACAAGATGAGGATGTAAACTCTGAAGAGTCATAACAGGTGTCTTTGGGACAGCAGCAGTAGTCCATGCTAAGGTCCTGGAGTGAGGGCCTTTGAGGATGAGCAAAGCAGTCAGAGGAACCAGTGAAAGAAAGACAATTCCTAGTAAAGTCAGACAGAGCATCATTATGTGGGTTTTATTCCTGGAAGTCAGAAGCCAAAAAGGCAAGTCACAAATGCTGTATTAGTTATGTTTCAGTTGCTGCGGTAAAACATCATGACCAGAAGCAGCTTATAAGCTTATAGAAGGAAGAGTTGGGGTGGGGGAATACAGAGGGATAAGATGAGTCCATCATAATGAGGAGGCACAGCAACAATCTGCAGCCATAGACAGGACCAGGAAGCTGAGAGCTCCCAATCTCAACCATAAGCTCGAAGCAGAGAGAGAGGGAAAACCAGAAGCCCAAAGCCCACCCCAGTGGTGTATTCCTCCAGCAAGGCCACACCTTTTACCTCCCCAAAGAGCGCCACCAACTGAGGACCCAGTGTCCCAGCACCCGAGCCCGTGAAGGACATTTCTCATTTAAACCACTAACAGCGTGTAAATCAATTTGCTTGGAAACGGCGACCAAATCACAACCTTAATACTCACAACATTCTCACATGATACTACAGTCTTGGCAAACATAGCTGTGTGGAGTCTGCTCTTCTGTTGCCAACTGTAATTAAAAAAAAAAAAAAAAAAGCGCAACTTTCACTAATACCAATCAAACACAGACTCCCAGGGGGAGTCACAGAAAACAAATCTCCGTGAATCTGCACAGGCAGAAGGGAAAGCAGACCTCTGAACTCTGTCCCTGCGTGCGTTTTCTTCTTGGAATCCATCACAGCCAACCGCATGCTGGTTACAAGACGATATCACTTCATACTTAAGGCCCTCCTAGCCTTGGGGAGGAACCTCATCCTGCACTTGCCTGAGCACCTGGGCCCAGAATGGAGCAGCTTACAGGGAGAGAGCGGAAGCAGACTGAGCACAGGGACCTATGGGTAATGCGGCTGCTGGGGGCTCCGCTATCAGCCAGCTTCCTTTAACACACTCCTACAGAGTGAATGTCTTGCTAGGCAACAGGGATAACCTTTGAATATACCAAAGAGAGCTCTTTCTGTTAGCCATTCCTCTGAGAGAAACAGCTGAGTAAAGGAAGGGCTTACTTTAGCTTACCGTTTCAGGGGCTTCTGCCCGGAGCTACTGAGCACCGCTGCTCTTGGATCATGGAGAAGGCATAGTAGAACAAAGATGCCCCCTAGGAGTGCACAGAGAGCAGAGAAAGACCGAGGTGGGGGACAGACACAAGATATGCCCTTCAGACACACTCCCTAGCAACCTACTTCCTCCCATCGGATCCCATATCCCAATCGTCCTTTTAATTCGGAGTCTGTCTGAGGGTTTATTCATCAGTCACACCTCCTATTTCTGAACGCTGCTTACACCAGGGACCAGACCTTCAACACCTGAGTCTTTCATATTATTAACAACAAAATTGGCACATAAACCCAAAGTGGGATAGAGCAATAATGGAAATGAACATCCGAGCCATGCAGGGTGATGAGGGAAAGCCACTGAAAGGCAACCCTGTAATCTAAGGCTCCAGAAGAACCCAGCCTCGCTGAGATGAAATGGACCTCTGGGTAGGGCCTGGGTAGAGCAGCTCCTGGGTGTGTTACAAGCCCAAGGAAGGAAGTCAGGAGGTTGCTCAGTGGTAACAAGGAAGGGAGATTTATGGGATTTATTTTGGGATTTATCCCTAATGTGCAATGGAATACCACTGGAATCTTGAAGCAGGAGAGCTTCAGATTGACGTGAAATCACCCCACCCATGTTCATGCAAACCCCTTGAGACAGATGGTCTGGAGTCCACCCCTTGGGTCAGCTGTTGTCTGCAGCTGCTCTTCTCTGGCCGAGGGGATTCTGTCTGACTCCGTGGAGGCTAGGGGCTAATGGTAGCAGTGGGAATTGTTCAAAATGAGTGAAGGGTTATAAACTGAGATAGATCCTCAAAAACAAGGAAATTGTTCCATGAGAAATAAAGAGGGGTTGGGGAAGGATTGGCTGAAGAAATGCCTGACCAAAGAAAGGCTAAGCCCCTCCCCTTTGGAGCCATCCTTCCATCCAGGACCATCTACCACAGAGGGAGGCCAAGGTTCTGCAGCTGACTGTTACCCAAATAAAGCAAGACAGTTTCCAGGCTTGATGGCAAGTCACGGGGCACTGCAGACTTCTTCCTCTTGGCACAGCTCATACTGCTGGAGAAGGTCCCAGGTGGACCAGCTACCATCTCATTGCTGTGATCAAATACAAAAAGCGAGTTAAGGGAGGGTGGGTTTGTTTGGCTGTGTCTTGAGGGCACAATACATGGCGGCATGGAGAGCATGGGAACAAGGAATACAGAGCAGCAGAAAAGACTGAAGAGTGGGCCCAGGTCTCAGCTGTGGTCGTGGTTGCGAGTTAGGCTGCTTGTTCACATCTGAGTGGGCCAGGAGCAAAGAGGGAAGAAAGGCATGGAGCAGAGCCAGAAGGTACACCTCAAGGCTCTCCCTCAGTGACTCTCTTCCTCCCTCTAGACCCCAGCTCCTGAAGATTCCACAACCTCACAGAATGGCAGCTCCAGCTGCGGGTAAAGTATTCAAAAGCATGAGCTTGTGGGAGATGAATCACACGCAAACCAGGGCACCAGCTGAGGCTGATAGCACTGCCTTTCCCTGGTGACTCCCCAGGAGGTCCTAAATTTTATCAGGATTAACCATTTAAGGATGTGGGCTCTGAAAAGCCTCATACTACTAAAAAGAAACATTCAGGCAGAGTTGCAATGAGCTCAAAGGGAAACTCAAAACTGAATTTTGCGTTTTTCTCCTCTGTTCACCAATATCTCAAAGGTGATGTCCTGTTCCTCATGCAGGCCACTGCTAAGATTGAGTGTCCTGGTTTCCTCAGAGACACCTGGGAGGAGAGTGCCCAGAGAACCCTATCTATTTGCCTAGGGCCTCTTACATCCTATGCATAGGAAGGGAACACGTATCAAGGAATCATTTTTCCCTCCTGGGATCTCAGTGATTCCGCTCAGTTTGAGTCAATTTCCTCAGAATTTTGTAAATTTGTTTTCACCCTTGACTGTTTTGAACTATCAGCGTGATGTCACTGAACGCAGAATTGGAGAGACGGTGAAGGCCCTCCATTTACTCAAAGGCTTCAGGGTTGTTTGGGTATGTCTCTGATGATCTCAGCAGTCCCTTCCCCTGACCAGAAATCAGCTCTGATTTGGAAAAGCTGGGTGCTGTGAATCTCCACATTGAAGGTGATGCCTTGCCATTTGGAGGTAAAACTGCAAATCGTGTTCAATTACTTATTCATCCAATAAATATTTATGAGTGCCAACTATATGCTGAGCACTCTTCTAAACAAGGGGGTAAAATCAATGAGTAGGAACATGTCAAGAAACGCTGGTGCTAGACGGGAAATCCAGGGGGCTAGAAATTTAGTTCAGCAGGAGAGCACAAGCTAAGCACAAATGAGGCACTGAGTTCAAGTCCTAGTATGCACATGTGTGTGCATGGACACGCACACAAACATACACATATGGCACACATATATATACCATATATAACACATGTGCATATGTCTATGTGTGTATGTATGTATGATATATATATATATGATTCTTTGTTCAATGACATTATGCCAATAGTATAAAACTATCAAGGGTAGAAACAAATTTACAAAATTCTGAGGAAACTGCCTCAAACTGAGAGGAATCACTGAGATCGCAGAAGGAAAAAAATGGTTCTTTGTTCCCTTTCTATACATAGGATGTGAGAGGCCCCAAGCAAATGAGGTTCCGTGGGCGCTCTACTCCCACATATCTTTGAGAAATCCAGGAAGCTCAATCCTAGCAGTAGCCTACATGAAGAGCAAGGACTCAGCTCTGAGATACTCTAAGTTGACAAGCAGAATGCCTGAAATCTCAACTGATCCAAAACCCAAACTACTCCATTGAACTTTGAGTTGTATTTAGCGTGTGTACCTCATGGCATCTTGGCCAGGTGAGAGGCCACCTTGCATCTTCCCCTTCTTAGTGGTGCAGCATCTTCATGGTACCAGGCATCCATCCTTGCCTCTGGGATAACATATCTTTATTTCCATCACTAACAATTAAAACTCCATTAAAATCAAGAGCTTACAGCAAGCACCCTCTCAGGATTGTCCCATGTTACCCAGGAAGCCCCAAATTTGGTCAAAGTAGCAGAAGATGGGATTCAGACTGTCAGTCACTTTGGAAAAGGACAATGAATAAACACAGATAGACTGCAACCCTCAGGGTTTTCTTATTTGCAAATATATATATATATATATATATATATATATATATATATATATATCTGCAAAAGATTGCAAAAGACCAGATGACAGACACAAATATTTAAAACTAGAAAGGAAGATGTCACAAAGCTAAGATCATAAGGCTTGAAGAGACGGGGACACAACATACTACAGCCACGTAATAACCTAGGCTGCAGTGAAGGAAACTCACAGTGCAGGGAGCAGAGAGTGGCTCGCACTCAGCTGATCCACTCTCAGGATCACACTCCAAGGGCTGATGCTGCCCATTTCCATCCCCTCAACACCCTGAGAAAGCTGAGACGATGAGGCAGAACAGAGCCATGTATGCCAGGGCCGGAGGTTGGAGGACATGGTTTGGGGAAAGATGGGGTAGGTGAGACTGTTCTCGGCTGCATATTGGGTAACATGACTGTGAGCATTTATCAAAACCCTTTGAATTTGAGGTTTTATCAGTGTCAGGGTTCCTGCACTTTCAAAAAGAAGATCACAGAGCTATGCCCTCTGCGTGTCATAGTTATCAGCATCCTAATCAGACCAACCGTGGTTAGGCCTCTCGACAAGGCCTGTTATAAAAGAAGGGGGCAATGAGGATATTAGGCTCGCACTGGAAACTACATCCCTGCCTTCCTGAACCCCCTCTGAGTTGTATGTAATTCTGTTCCAGCTGCATGTGGTCTTGGGGTATGCTACAGAGGTGAAAAGTTAACAGAAGTGAAGTCTTTGTATGTACAGCTATCAGGGTGTCACCATTGAGGTGGGAATTTTCATCGACGCAGTTGTGTTGGGGTCAGTTGTATTATTCCTGTAAGTAACCCCAATAAATTTGTTTGTTCACCAAGCTAGACTTGGAAGGAACTGTCTTTGATGTGCCATGGGCACCCAACCTGTGTACAGCTGTTCACACAACAAATATGGAGGAAAGTGCTTGGATATGATGTGTCTATTTTTTTTTAGGTAATTCAGAATTATATAAGTATTTTAAGACCAAATGCATAGCCAGGGAAAAGATAGAAAAAAAATGTATATGCGCCAATACAAACTGTTTAGAAAGGCATAGGAGGAAACCTGTGCTGTCGATTTTTAAATTTTTATTGTTTGTGTTTGTTCATGTGTGTAGGTACACACATGTCATGGTGTGTCTGTGGAGGTCAGAGGACAAACTGCAGGATTGTTTCACACCTTCCACCTCCCGGATCCTGGGAGTTGAACCCAAGTTGTCAGTCTTGGCAGCAAGTGCCTCTCCCCTCGGTCTTAATTACTGTCCTATGGCTGTGACAAAACACTGTGCCAAGGCAGCTTAGAAAATGAAAGCATTTAATTGGGTTTACCAATTAAATCATCGTGGGTTAGAGTCCGTGATGGTGGGGTTAAGGCATGGTGACAGGAACCTCTGAGAATACACATTGTGATCTATGATCACAAGGCAGAGGAAGCTCGCTGGGAATGTATTTTGAAACTTTACAGCCCACCCCCAGTGACACACCTCCAACAAGGCCATGCCTGCTAATCCTTCTAAAACAGTTCCACCAAGTGTTCAAACATATGAGCCTATGAAGGCCATTTTTATTCACACCGCCACACTGCTATTCAGGAGATTTGGGGACTTTTAGACCACAGAGCCTTAATGACGATAGCATGTCATGGGGTGGTAGGCTTTAGGAAGTCATAGCACCAGCTCAGGTCCAGTTCACTCTCTTGGTTTCCTGGTGATAACATGTGACTGGCCGGCTTTCTGTTCCAGCTGTCTGCTGCCATGCTTTCTCCACTATTGCATATTCTAGCGGTTGGGCATCAGAAGCCAACTTAAACTTGCTTCCCTTAAGTTCTTCTGGTCTGGGTATTTTATCACAGCCACGGGAAAGAAACTGACACACACCCTGAGCATTCACCTGCTCCCTATTAAATATCAGTGCAGTGCCAAAGAAACCTTGACATGTCATTTGCAAACTTCCCGATTTGCTGAAATTTCACAAAATAACCCTTATGTTTAGTGGGGCAGGTGGTAATGAAAAGAGGCCCTACGTTCATTATGGGTATCACTGTAAATAAAGATGGCCTCTTTGGAAAACAGTAGCAAACATTTCCCATAATTTCAGCCTTAGAAATGTTTTCTAAGAGAAACAATTCAGCAAAATCAAAATGCCATGTGTCACAAATACGCTTATTACATAGTCAGCTAATACAGAAAAATAACAATGACTAGAAATTGAATAGCTAACACTAGAAAACTAAAATGATAAATTATGACATATCCAAGTAAAAATGACATCAGAAAAGCTGAAGAGACTATTAAAATGATAATGAGTAGTGCTGGGTTTAAAAAATGATACAAAATTTCACGTACAATAGCTTTTCACTACAAACAGGAACAAAATTTTATTGTCTGTAAATAAGAACAGCCTATACATATATATATTTCAAGATAACAGAAGCTGGTAACATTTGGAAAACAAGAAGAGAATTGTGTTCAATTCCATTTTTCCTAGGCTCCCTGTCCTTGTCAGCTGCATAGGAGAGTCACACCCCTTAAGAGTCTGCTCCTTTAATAAAAAAAAAGAGAGAGAGAGAGTCTGCTCCTGACTTGTAAACTAAGTAGATGACAAGTGTCAGAGTGGGGAAAGGTAAAAAGAACACTGTGCCAGGAATGAGGGCACAGGGACACAGTTCCCCGCTGTCATATGTGGCAAACTGAGGAGTACCCCCTAATCTTTCAAGGACCTCAGTTTGGGTAAGCCCAGACTTATGACTTTGACACAGAAAAGAATTTCAGGGCTGGGCCATGTGAGGCACAGCTGGATATTTTATTAAGGAGAATGTAACATAGACTGTAAGCATGAGAGTTCGGTGAAGGGGTATGCTCAGAAAGAGGGAAGAGCCTACTTCAGGCCGGGGCCTAGGCTTCCAGATGATCTACCAAAAGTAAGGCAGACCTGAGTGTGGGCACTGCTCAAGAGTGGGACCGTCTCAGCATTAGCCTCTGTGCCATCTCGGTAGCTCTCAAGTTATGTCTTCAAAGGTTCCTAAGAAACCTTTTGTTTTCATTCACTCTCTCTTGATGTGAGAGATTTTAGGCTTAGAAGATGCCTTGGATGGATGATATGATATGATATGATATGATATGATATGATATGATATGTATGGTATGATATGATATGATTATATGACCTGGATAATATGATAAGGTGAAAGCAGAAGGTATAGAGATACAAGAAAAGTTTCTGGTAAGATTCCTAGAAAAATGGCAGGTTTACACCTTACTGGGGAGGAGCAAAAGCCTTGAGCAATTGCTTGTAAATTGTGCTGAATTCTTGTTTCTCAGCTGGCAAGAGGCTTCAACTGAAAAAGACTGTTAAGTGAGGAGCTCCTTCGATTCTCCAGCCTTGAGGTTGCCTATTCCTAACCTGTAATGTACTAGATAAGAAGAGAGCTTAAAGCACCAGAAAATTTAAAAAAAGTTAAGAGTTCAACATGGACTAGAAAGATGAACTGCAGAACTTATGACATAAGTTCTAAAAACTTCAGGAGAGTCCTGGGGTGTGTGTGTGTGTGAGAGTGCATGCACACACATGTCGTTGCATGTATGAGTGTCTTTCTGTGTGCTTACCTGTGCACAGGTACTTTTGGAGGCCAGAAGGGGGTATTGGATTGGGGTCCTAGAGCTGGAGATGTAGGTAATATTGTGGGTGCTACAAACCAAACTCTGGTCCTCTGCAAGAGCAGCAAGCACTCTTAACCACTGAACCATCTTTCCATATCCCAAAGAAAGTAGTTACATGTATGTCTTAGTTAAGGTTTCTATTGCTGCAAAGAGACACCATAACCACAGCAACTCTTATAAAGGAAATCATTTAATTAGAGCTGGCTTACGGTTCAGAGATTTAATCCATTATCATTATGATGGGAAGCATGATGCCACGCAGGTAGACATGGTGTTGGAGGGGTATCTGAAAGTTCTACATTTGGACCAGCGGGCAGCAGAAAGAGAGAGTGAAACTGGGCCTGACTTGAGCATCTGAAACCTCAAAGTCCACCCCCAGTGACACACTTCCTCTAAAAAGGCCTCACCTACTCCAACAAGGCCACACATCCTAATAGTGGCCTATGGCTCCCTACGAGTCTTATGGGGGGCATTTTGATTCAAACCACCACAATCAGCAAAACAAAAAGTTATCCATAACAATGAAAGGTATAACATATAAGGTATAAAGTAAAGAAAGATCAGTTGCAGAAAGAAAAAAAAAAAAAACAGGGCTGGGGAGATGGGTGAAGCACTTGCCATTCAAGCCTACTGACTGGAGTTTGGATCCCCAGAACCCAGACAAAAACCCGACACAATAGCACGAGCGTTTATAATCAGAGCACTGCTGAGATGAAGTGAAGGTGGACACGAGACTCCCCAGAAGCTCCCAGACAGCTAGACCGGCTGCTAAGCTGCAGAGAGCCTTTCTCAAAGCAAGGTGAAAAGGGATCAAGGCTTCCTTCTGACTTCTACATTTGCTCTGTTGGGTGCATGCATCCATACTTGAACATATGAACATACACACACAAATTGTACACATATACACAGACACACTCATACACATACACACATACACAAATCACAAACATACACAGATGTACACATATCACACACACACATATACACACTCACAAACAAGCATACACAAATCACACACACACACACACACACACACACAAACAGCTGTGCAATAAAGCAAAGAGTACAAGATGACCTTGCTCACAAGCCACCCTCTCCCCAGTTAAGTTTTAACAGTAAATCAACAGTTTCCACACACGTTTTACCTATCAAATCTCAGCTCAACTTTTCACTGCTGTAGAAATAGCAGTGAAATAGCTGGGAAGAAGTGGGGGGGGGGAGGAGACAAGAAACACAAAAGAAAAGAGAATAAATAGAGATGAAATTTGGAGGGAGGACAGAGAAGAGGGAAGTGACATAATTGTATTACAATCTCAAGAAAAAATAATAATATCATCTTAAAAAGAAAACATAAAGGTCCCAAGTGCTGATGGAGGCTGGGATGTCCCTCCCCACCTACAGCCACCGGTCCTACCTACTCTAGTCCTAAGCCCACCCACCTACCCAGCTGCCCCAGTCCAGCCCTGCCCAACCCCACCTCAAGAACCAGCACAGATTCACCCAGCCTAGTGGAGTACTCTGATGACTGGAGACGTCTGGCCATCTTAGGAGAATGGAACAGCATTTTGACCTCTGATCTCTCTCTTTCTCTCTCTCTTTCTCTCTCTCTCTCTCTCTCTCTCTCTCTCTCTACCACATCCCCCCACCCCCATGCACCACACCCCCACCACAGACCAGTGGTTGGAACAAGCACAGGTCTGAAGAAACAGCTGCTTTGTGGAAGGGTAGGAAGAGAGTGCAGAAAGTGTCCAGTATAGAATTACAGTGTTGGGTCAATGTTTTCAAAGCATGAGCAAGTAGAAGAGAAATGTCATTAAAACCAGATAGGGCTCATATGGAAAAGGAAAGAAGAGGTGGAGAGAGGGAGGAAAAGAAGAGGAGAGGTGGAGAGGGAAGTAAGGGGAAACGGATGGAGGGAGGGAGTTCATACTACAGAATAACAAATAAGAGTATAAAGCTCAATTTTTAAAAATTCCAAATAAGTGGATAAGACAACACAATGAGCTTTTCTTTTTTTATTGAGGTAGAGTTTTGCTAAATCAGTTTAGCCTGAACTCAAACTTGTGATCGTCCTGTCTCAGACCCTTGGATACTGGAATTGTAGGTGTGTACATCAGGCCCACCTAAGAGTTTTTTAACGAAGACTTTAGAAAACAAGTTGAGGATTCAAACAACATCACTATAGAACTAATAAATTATAGAGGACAACAAAGTAAAAATAATCACATGAAGAGATGTAGAATTATTGAAAGAAAATATCTGTATTACAGTTAGAATGCCAGATATGTTAGAACTGTTGGAGAAGTGAACAGAAGCAGTAGAAAAAATGTCTACTGTGTTTGAATGAATGATTTTTTTTAGGCAGACAGTCCAGCAAATGTAAGATACACCCTAAGATAATCACAATGTTCTCCTAAAGTAAAGACAAAGAAAAACAAAACACTAGGATAATAATGCTCAGAAAGGTTTAAATGTGAGAAGGTTATCGTGAGAATATTATACCCAGCCCAGTATTCCTTCCTCAAGAAAAATAAGATTCATAAACAATTAGTGAACAATTTCAAAATGTTATCCAGGCATTAAGAGATGGTGATTCAGGAACAGAAACGAGGAACCTGGGATCCTGCACATATCTGGAATCTCAACATTCTAGAGGTGGAGGCAGGAGGATTAGAAGTTCCAGGTCCTCCTCAGCTGTACAGCAAATTTAAAGCCAGCCTGGGCTCCATGAGAACCTGTCTCACAAACAACGAAAACCCTACAACACAACGAAAACTAAGGGTTAATGATAAGGACTGTGTCTAAACATAGGTAATAGAGACACTTTAGTCCCTCGGCCTCACGTGGTGGAAGGAGAGAAATGATTTGTCCTCTGTCCTATAAAAGGAAGCTAGGAGAGAGAGATGGAGAAACAGAGAGGAAGAGACAGAGACAGAGAGGCAGAGACAGAGAGCACAATGATCTATAACTTTAGTTCCAGGGTGTCCAATGCCCTCTTCTGGCCTCCATGGGCACCAAGCAAACACATGATGCACAGACATATGTACAAGCAAAACACCCACACACATAAACAAAAATAGTAACTAAAAAAATTTTTTAATGGACAGAAGTTCAAGGCCAGCCTGTTTTCCTAAATACATAGATTAAGTAAATACCCAACAGTAAAGAAGGATGGGAAATATATTTATGTAACTCAGCATTGATGTTATAAAAGCAAAAAAATAATCATAGTATTGCTTATAAATCAAGAAGCAAAAGAAGGGATGGGAGGAAAGATTTGTGCTAAATGCTTTCAGTTTCCCTAGCAGGAATTAATTAACTAGCTAAAACTGAAACCCTGAGCTTTTTAAAATCCCCAACCACTTAATTCTCCGCTTCCCTCCCCTTTTCTTTCTCCATTTTCTTTCTGAGTCTTTCTTAAAGGAATAAAGAATATTCTATTGTACATCCTGTAGTAAAATACATTTACTTAAATATTCCTCAATTCTTCCCATTCCGCTATAGTTTTTGGATCCACATAAAATTACCAACGTGATTTTTTTTTTTCGTTTTAAAAGCACTTATTTTAAGATTCGTTTTGACACTCTCTTTCCTGTTACTCTATATACCCGAAAAATAAAATATACCTAAGTGATGTCGGTCCCCTGTTAACTATGGTTATTCCTCCTCCGTAGTGGGAATTTTGGTTTTCTCCGGTGTGAAGTTCACTGAATCTTTTGATTTACTTAAAACAAGCTGGTTGCCTCTTAGGAAGAGGTGACTGACTGCCTTGGGATGATGGGGGAGAGGCAGAGGGAGGAGTGGAGGAGGCTTGGGAAGGAAGGGAGCCCTGGCTCAGGAGAGGCAGAAAGCTCTCCAGGAGCCACTGGCCGCAGGCTGACCTACTTTCTGGGCCGGGTTTGCAGCCAGCGCTACCGCGAAGCCCTGACTCGCAAAAGGAGCCAGGCCGGCTGCACCCCAGGGCTTTCCGCGGGTGCCAAGGGCTGCGGGTTCCTTCCAAGCCGCTTCCTGGCGGGACATCCCCTGCAGATGGAGGCCAGGCTTCTGGAACAACCGCCTTTCCTCCAGCCTGCTGCAGTAGCCCCACCGACGGACCTTTCCTTTCACCTTGGGGAAGACCAGACCCTGGCGGGAGGTTCCGGGATCCTGGCCACTTCTGCCCAGGTCTGCTCTGATTCCCCTGGCCTAGGGACACACCCACGGCCACAAACGCAAGCCCAGGTCCTTCCTACTCCAGGTAGCTCCAGGCACCTGGTACAGGACTGGGAAGGAACTGGATTTGTCCCAACAGTGCTGGCTCTTTCCAGCACTCTTGTCAGCTGCCCCTGGGAGCGTCTGTCGTCCCTGCACAAGTCAGCTGCACCTGGGAGCCTCCGTTGTCCTCGTTTTTAAAATGAAGAAGATGCTATCTTCACCTAAGCTTCAGGGTGGAGACTGCAGAGGAAACCACGGGTGCGTGAGTGCATGACAATGCAGCTGGCACTTGGGGTGTGCCTGGTGTAAGTTCGGGGCTAGGAGGAAGCTCCTTGGTGGGACATCTCTGGTCCCTGAAGGCCAGGCTTTGCGTGATGCACAGATGGACAGCCGGTCTCCTGTCCTATGCTAGGCTACCCTAGTTATGGTGTCTTGAGAGAACGCCTCCTTCTGGAGGTTATGCCTTATGAGATTCTTTGGCCTCATGTCCACTGCCTAAAGATCTATGTTGTGGGTTATTGGTAGTAACAAAAAAAAAAAAAAAAAAAAAAAAAAAAGCCATCTGGCCGGTGGCTCGGGTGCTGACCACCAAGTCTGACAACCTAAGTTCCAACACTTTTAAGGTGCCTAACGTGGAAATTTCCCCTAAGAAAGAGAGTTGGACGCAAATGGGTGACAAAGCGTGGACCGTGAAGGAAGGAAGGGTTGGCAGTGGCCACACGGCACAGATTGGTGGATGCTGGTCTGAATTTTCTTAGCAAGATGACACATCTGATGTAGGAGAGCTGAACCTGGGGTCCTGTGGACGGCTTCCTGGTGGTCCGTCAACCTCCTGGAAGTGTATGGATAATGGAGCACCTGTCTGAGGTGCTGTACTGAGATTTTCAAAAGGGCCTCACCTGGCCAAGTAGGCTGAGAACTGTTACCATCACGAATTCTGGTGTCTGCCTGGGAAGTCTTAGTATGCCCCAGTGTCACTGTTGGCACACTGGCCTCTGATTATATGGTTTTTCATCTGACTTCCCTCTAGGAAGAGAACACAGAAGCGACTGATGGAGGTCACTTAAGCCCTGTGAAAGCTATATTTCTCACTGCAAAGTAAACAAGGGGGGAGAAAGAGAGAGAGAGATTAGAAAGAGGGGAAGAAATGATATTTAGCCTGGGAGCAGTGACCCGTCTCCTGAGTGATGGTCACATACCACCTCAATTCATCACAACCAACCTGCAAGGGAGAAAAGATCTGTTTTCAGGAAACCAAGGTTTGTTGAGATAAAACTGTCTCACTCACATAGCTGCCTTCCCCCCAAGTACCACAAACGCCACGTGTTGCCGAAGCTGTGGCTCTTGTGATACAATCTAGATATCCTGTCCCTCGATTCTGGCAAGAAGCCTGCCTGCACTCCTACCCACATCAGGTGAACCCAGGAGAGACTTCCTGGATTACCTCTGTAGGCAGGGGGATAAGGCAGAGAAGTGCAGCCCAATCCAGACCCACCCGAAGGTCGCTGCAAGGGCCTTTGCCTCCTGAGCCTTGGGAAGCTCATACAGGGAGCGGAGAATAGAGTCACAAAATCCTGAAGAGGTGAGAGGTGAACAGCTCTCCAGGCCCACGTGGAGTTCTTCTCTCTGTTCTAGGAACGTCCTTCACTCCATCCTGAGCAGATAGACTCCATCAGTGTGGTCGCGTGTAATAAACGTCACCTCTGCCTTGAACTGCATTGATTCCTCACGTTAGAACTCTGATGGAAAAGCCAGTGAGAAGGCTCAGCCAGGAAAGGCGCTTAGTGCCAAACCTAAAGCCCTGAGTTCCACCCCACAGGCCCACAGGGTGGAAGGGGAGAACCAGCTCCCACCAGTCGCTTTCTGAACTGCACACTCAGAGACACATACACAAAATAAACAAAAGTAACTTTGATTTTTTACTGTTTTTATATTCTGTGCATGGCTGTTTTGTCTGCTTAAACAAGTGCACGGCACGTGTGCAGTTCCGGAGGTGGCCAGAAGAGGGTGTCGGATGCCCCGGAACTGCCGACCATTGTGCCTGGCAATCCAACCAAGTGCACTTAACAGATTTTTTTTTTTTTTTTCTTATTTCTTGCAGTCAAGTAGGCTGCTGAGGTATATCTCCATTCAGCTTGGCTCCATGTGCCTCTGACTCTGGGACTCCGGTAGAAGGAACAGCCCTACTGTGGCACTTACAGATATGTGGCAGAAGACAGGAAAACAAGAGACAGAGCGCAGCTCTGCAATCTCAGTGAAAGCCGGGCTCTGAATAAACTCACATGCTATGGCTGAGCCTATCGTCTATTCCACCCCTGAAAGAAATCCTGCTTCCTGGGGTGTTCTGCATACCGGAATGGCTCCTGGAAGCCACAAGGCCGAGTGGGAGAGGAAAAAGGAAGAGAAAAGAAGGAAGCAAACAATAGCAGTGTCAGTTAGACCAAGATACAAAAGGCATGCGGAGAAAGCCTCGCCAGCAGGGCTGGTAGAGGGAGGACAGAGGAAAGTCCCAGATCCCAGGAGTCCTGGCCCTGGACAGGGTGGGATCTGCTGGCAAAAACAAGGTCTGAGCACCAAGATGTCAACATCTGGGGCCCAACTGGGGACCTAACAAAACATCAGAATGCACTGACCCCAGCGGGTGCATGAGTGTCAGAATGACCACTGTCTCAGGCACTGCTAATGAGTCATTTTCCCCGTGCTCTATTGTACTACTTTCATAAGTATTAAAAAAAAAAGAAAAGAAAAAAAGAAAAGAAAAAGGCTGTGAGGTTGTTTTTAAACCTCATGTCCTTCCCGAAGCCCCCAAAAAGCATGAGCCAGCCAGTGTAGCTCCCGTTTCACTCGAAAATGGTCCTGCCAAGTGGGATAACCTTCTCCTTGGCTTTTTTTTTTTTTTTTTTTTTTTTCCTTGCTTGCTTGCTTCCTTTGTCCCTTTTGGTTTGGGTTTTTTTTTTTTTTTTTTTTGTAAACAAATTAGATTTTACTTCCCAACAGGACATTCACGTTCCTGGAACTTTCCACTTTCAGATTCTGCCTGAGGTTAAAGGAAGAGAAAAGGCCATCAAGAGTTCATTATCCAGGACATCCTGGTTCTCTGTGTGTGTGTCTCTCTCTCTCTGTGTCTCTGTTTCTCTGTGTCTCTCTCTATCTCTGTGTGTGTGTGTGTGTGTGTGTGTGTGTCTGTGTCTCTGTCTCTCTGACTCTGTCTTTGTCTCTGTCTTTCTCTCTCTCTCTCTTCTGGCTCACAAGAGATTGTGGAATAGAGAGATTAAAAAGTATCCTAGCTGGCAGGGAACCTGTGGCAGGTCAGCCCTGCGGCTCTGTAACAGTTAAACACCAGCTGGAACCAAGTTCAGTGATCCAGTCTAAGATGAACAGAGATGGGAGCCCTGGACCTTTAGTTATGCAGACTTTTGACATTTGGCCTTGTGTTTCACAGCTCTGCAGCTTTGGGCAAATGATTTAACTTTTTCCCCCTTCCATTAATTTATTTATTTATTCACTTTACATCCTGATTGAAGCTCCTCTCCCTCTTCTCCTCCCACTCCCACCCTCACCTCCACCTCTGCCAGTCCCCGCTCTCCTTCTTCTCAGAGAAGAAGAGGCCGCCCCCATGGGTGCCAATCCACCCTGGCACATCAAGGTGCAGCAGAACTAAACGCCTCCTCTCCCCTTGAGGCCAAACAAGGCAGCCCAGGTAGGGGAAGGATCCAAAGGCAGGCAGCAGAGTCAGAGACAGCCCATGCTCCAGTTTTTAGGGGACCCACATGATGACCAAGCTGCACATCTGCTACATATGTGTAGGTCTAAGTCTAGCTCATGTATGCTCTTCAGTTGATGGCTCAGCCCTGTGAAGCCCCATGGGCCCAGGTTAGTTTACTCTGTAGGTCTTCTTGTGCTGTCCTTGACCCCTCTAGTTCCCTCAATCCTTCCCCAACTCTTCCACAAGACTTTCCGTGCTCCACCTATTGCTTGACTGTGGGTCTTTGTAGCTGCTTCCATAAACTACTGGATGAAACATAGTTATGCTAGGCTAGTTATGCTCTCAGAAGATAGTTATGCTAGGCTCCTTCCTGTCTGCAGGCATAACAAAGTATCATTAATAGTGTCAGGGGTTGGCTTTCTCCCGTGGGGTGGGTCTCAAGTTGGGCCAGTCATTGCTTGGCCATTTCCTCAATCTCTGCTCTATCTTTATCCCTGTATATCTTGTAGCAGGACAAATTTGGGGTCAAAGGTTTTATGGGTGGGTTGGTGTCCCCCTCCCACCACTGGGAGTCCTGCCAGCGATAGGAGGTGGCCACTTCAGGCTCCATATCTCCTGCTGCTAAGAGTCTCAGGGGGTCACCCCCATAGACTCCCAGGAACCTCACCTGTACCACGTCTCCAGCTCATCCCAGAGATGCCCCAACACACACACAGGTTTCCGTTCTCTCCCAGCTCCCTCCACCCACCCCACACACCCCCACTCTCCCCACATCTGATCTCCACTCCCATTCTCCTCCCCGTCCCCTCTTTCACTCAGTTCCCTCCCTTCCTCCACTTCCCATGTCCATTTTAATTCCCCTTCTGAGTGAGAGTCAAACATCCTCCCTTGGCTTTTCCTTACTGAGCTTCTTTGGGTCTGTGGATAGTAGCATGGTTATTTTGTACTCTACTCTAAGATCCACATATAAGTGACTACACACCAGGCATGCCTTTCTGGGTCTAGCTTACCTCACTCAGGCTGATATTTTCCAGCTCCATCCATTTGTCTGCAAATTTTCATGAAAGAGCAATTCTCAACTTCATATGGAAGTTCTATTATTGTATAGGATTCTTTTAGCTATCCTGGGATTTTTATTTTTCCATTGCTCTTTCAAGGTCTGTAAGAATTTTGTTGGAATTTTCATGGGAATTACATTGAATCTGTAGATTGCTTTTGGTAACATGGCCATTTTCACTATATTAATCCTGCCAATCCATGAACATGGGAGAGCTTTCCATCTTCTGATATCTTCTTCAATTTTTTTTCTTCAGAGACTTGAAGTTCTTGTCATATAGGTCTTTCACTTGCTTGGTTAGAGTTACTCCAAGGTTCTTTATGTTGATGGTTTTTTTTTTTTTTTGTGACTATTGTAAAGGGTATGGTCTCCCTGATTTCTTTCTCAACCCATTTATTGTTTGTATAAGGGAGGGCTACTGATTTTTTTTTTTTTTTTTTTTTTTTAGTTAATTTTCTGTCCAGCCACTTTGCTGAAGGTGTTTATCAGCTGTAGTTCCCTGGTGGAATTTTCGGGGTCACTTATGTATAATGTCATATCATCTGTGAATAGTGATACTTTGACTTCTTCCTTTCCAATTTGTATCCCGTTGATCTCCTTTAGTTGTCTTATTGCTTTAGCTAGAACTTCACGTGTTATATTGAATAGATATGGAGAGAGTGAACAACTTTGTCTTGTCCCTAATTTTAGTGGAATTTCTTTAGGCTTCCATTTAATTTTATATGGGCTATTGGCTTGCTGTGTGTTTAAGCTTTCTTTTGTTTAGGTATGTGTATCCCTTGTATCCCTGATCTCGCCAATACTTTTAACATGAAGGTGTATTGGCTTTTGCCAAGGGCTTTTTCTGCATAAAAGGAGATGATCGTGTGAGTTTCTTTTTTCTTTGAGTTTGTTTACATTGTTGATTACAATGATAGATTACAGAGATTAAATCATCCCTGCATACCTGGTGGATGATGTTTTTGATGTGTTCTTGGATTTAGTTTGAGAGTATTTTGTTGAGTACTTTTCATCAATGTTCATAAGAGAAATTGGTCTGAAATTCTCTTTCTTTGTTGAGTCTTTGTGTGCTTTAGGTATCAGGGTGACTGTGACTTCATAGATGAATTCGACAATGTTCCATTTGTTTCTATTTTGTAAAATAGTTTGAGGAGTATTGGTATTAGCTCTTCTTTGAAATTCTGTGCTAAAACCATCTACCCCTGGGCTTTTTTTTTTTTTCCAGTTGGGAGACTTTTAATGGCTGTTTCTATATCCTTAGGAGTTATAGGATTATTTTAATTGTTTACCTGATCTTGATTTAACTTTGGTAAGTAGTATCTATCAAAAAGTTGTCCATTTCATTTATATTTTCCAATTTTGTGGAGTACAAGCTTTTGAAGTAAGACCAAATGATTCTTTGAGTTTCCTCACTATTTTTACGTCCCTCTTTTTATCTGGTTTTTGTTGATTTAGATACCATCTCTCTGCCTTTTAGTTAGTTTGGCTAAGGATTTGTCTATCTTATTGATTTTCTCAAAGAACCATCTCTTGTTTGCGCTGATTCTTTATATTGTTCTTTTTGTTTCTAAGTTATTGATTTCAACCCTGAGTTTATTTCCTGCCATTTACTCCTCTTGGGTGTGTTTGCTTCTTTTTGTTCTAGAGCTTTCAGGTGTGCTTTTAAATTACTAGTATGAGATCTTTCCAATTTCTTTATGAAGGCACTTAGTGCTATGAACTTTCCTCTTAGCACTGCTTTCATTGTGTCCCATAAGTCTGAGTATGTTGTGTGTTGGTAAATGTTCTTGTGGAATGTATACAATTTTACCCTTGTTCATTCAAATACTTATTTCTCTACCCCACTGTCTGGTTTCAATCCGGACATTGCATTGCAATGCTTATTATAAGCATCACCTGTCTCAAGTTTGTGTAAACATGCCACCATTTGTTCCCTGTAACTGTCAATAAAACAACCAGCCAATGCTGAGCAATGGAGAAAATACGGTAGGACATCCTGGTCTGGAGGGAAGGAGAAAGAAGTGAGTGGGAGGGGTTGGAGAGCAGAGATCAGTAGGAGAAGAATTGGAACCATGAGGAGAGATGAACCAGACCTAAGATGTGACTAAAAGCAAGTATAATGTGGGAAATCTGAATGGAAGGAAACTATGCAGGCTTGGAGGTTTAGGATGGAGTAATCCTTGCCCAGCATTGTGCTTTACGATAATTAAGTAAATCCTAGTCTCTGTGTGGTGATTTGGGTATACAGCTGGTTTAGAAATAACCATTGTTTAACTATAAGGTAAATCTATAGTAAATATTCAACAACAGTTGTGCCTTCATTTTCATTGAATTCTACAAAGTCTTTAATTTCTTTCTTCCTTATGTCTTCCTTGACCCAGTGGTCATTGAGTAGAGAATTGTTCAGTTTCCATGAGTTTGCAGGATTTCTGTTGTTGTTGAAGTCCAACTTTAATCCATGGTGCTATGGTAAAATATAAGGGGTTCTTTCAATTCTCTTGTACCTGTTGGGGCTTCCTTTGTGGCTGAGTATATTGTCAATTTTGAAGAACGTATATTCTTTTGTGTTTGAGTGAAATGTTTTGTAGATATCTGTTAGGTCTGTTTGAATCATCACTCAATTAGTTTCATTATTTCTCTGTTTAGTTTCTCTCTTGATGACCTGTCCATTGGTGAGAGTGGGGTGTTGAAGTTTCTCACTATTAATTTGTGGGTTTCAATGTGTGATTTAAGCTTTTAGTATTGTTTCTTTTGCAAATGTGATTGCCCTTGAGCTTGGGGTATAGATGTTCAGAACTGAGGCGTCATCTTAGTGGGTTATTTTCTTTAATGAGCATGAAGTGTCCTTCCTCATCCCTTTTGATTAATTTTGGTTGAAAGTCTATTTTATTAGATATTAGAATGGCTACCCCAGCTTGCTTCTTGGCTCCATTTGCTTGGAAAACCTTTCTCCAGCCCTTTACTCTGAGGTAATAGCTATGTTTGTCTTTTATTGGGGAATTGAGTCCATTGATGTTAAGAGACATTAATGAGCAATGATTGTTTATTCCTATTATTTTGATGTTTGTAGAGAGATAGTGTATGTGTACATGTGTGTGTGTGTGTGTACATGTGTGTGTGTGTGTGTGTGTGTATGTGAACGTGTGTACTACCTTTACTGTGGTTTCGCTGGTGTCTCTTGGGTGTAGTTGGCCTAGTTGGGTTGGCGTTTTCCTTATACTATCTTTTGTAGGGCTGGATTGGTGGACAGATATTGTTTAAATTTGCCTTTGTCATGGAATATCTTATTTTCTCCATCTATGGTGATTAAAAGTTTTGCTGGGTATAGTAGTCTGGGTCGACATCGGTGGCCTCTTAGAGACTGTAAGATATCTGCTCAGGCTCTTCTGGCTTTTAGATTCTTTTTGAGAAGTTATTGTAATTCTGATAGATCTGCCTTTATATGTTACTTGGCCTTTTTCTCTTGTAGCTTTTAATATGCTTTGTTCTGTACATTTAATGTTTGTTCATTATGTGGCAGGAGGATTTTTTCTGGTCCAATTGGTATTCTGTAAACATCTTGTATGTTTATAGGAATTTATTTCTTTGGGTTGGGAAAGTTTTTTTTTTTTCTATGATTTTATTGGAAACATTTTCTGGGCCATGGAGCTAGGAGTCTTCTTCTTCTACTGCTATTATTCATAGCTTTGATCTTTTCATAGTGTCCCAGAATTTTTGGATGTTTCGTGTCAGGAAAATTTTCAATTTAACATATTCTTTGACCATTGTATCTCTTTCTTCAATCATATCTTCTATGCCTGAGAGTCTCTCTTCCATCTCTTCTATTTTGTTGGTGATGCTTGCATCTGTAGTTCCTGTTCTTTTCCCTGGGGTTTTCCATCTCCTGAATACCTTCCCTTTGTGTTTTCTTCATTGCTTCTATTTCTATGTTCAGGTCTTGAACTGTTTTATTCATTTATCCATTTTACTCATTCATTGAATTTTCCTATATTTCTATTAGGGATTTATTAATTTCCTCTTTAAAGGCCTCGATCATCTTTATAAAATTGGGTTTAAAGTCATCTTCTTGTGCTTTGGCTGTGTTAGGATATCAAGGTCTTGTCGTATAGCTGGGCTCTGGTGGTGCCCATATTGCCCTGGCTCTTGTCGATGGTGTTCTTACACTGGTCTTTAGCCATCTGGTGTCCCTGGTGTTGGCTGGATGTTTCTGATGCTGTCAGGACTCCTCAGAGAGGTAGGCAGAACCTTGAACCTGATAATGGAGCACAGAGAACAGCTTACTCACCTCTGCTGGTTGTGCCCAGGCAGACTTGAATGTTCCTGGGGTCCCGTAAGCATACTTGGAAAGGAAGGCAGAACTGTGGGCCCAATGGTGGTGCTCAGGGGACAGCATGCAGCTCACCTCTCATGATTTAACTTTTCAAGCCTCCAGTTTCTCTTTTAAAAATGGAATAATAAGGATGAGGATACAGCTCAGTGATAGAATGTCTGCCTAGCAAGCCTGAAGTCCTAAATTTAATCCCTGGCATCAGCAAGAGAAAGGGGGAGTGTAGGGGAGAGAGACAGAGAGAGGGAAGGAGAGAAAGAGAAATACTAGTGTCTACCACAGTGAGATATGTTTTTAGAATAAAATATGAACATACAATGAAGAAATAGAAATTTTTATTCTAAGTCCTAATAGAGACAAAATTAATTGATCTATGTATATTTGTGGAGTTCCCGTCTTCCTCCACTGCCTTCAGAAATAGCATTGGTGGCCCTTCCTATCTCCCACACATTATCCTCTCTCTTAGATTTGTATTGGGGAAATTGGACAATCAATATAAGAACCAGAGAAATAAGAATGGGGATTTGTAATAGAACAAGCTAAACGGGATGAAACTAAGAAGAGCTTTGGTGAGTGGTGGAGAGGAGAATACAGAGGGAGTGAGGGTGTGTTCATGAAAGTGTGGAGGAGGGTGGAGGGCAGGAAACAAACTGATAGACTGAGGACTCTTCCACAGTGTGAGGGGAGCTGCCCTAGATCAGGAAAGGAGGCAGAGCCAGCCATCTACAGGTGGGAAACAAGCTGCCCCCAAGACTAAAACGAGGAGCATTTATTATCCCCGCTTCTGCAGATCAGGACCCGGGGAGAAGCTCAGCTGGGTTTCTGTGGCTCGAAGTGTCTTGTGAAGTTAGGGTGCCTTCAGGTGGGGCTGGAGGCAACTGATTGCTTGATTGACAGATCATCTCTGAAGGTGGCTCAAGTGGGGCTCCTGGCAGGGTGAGCCTTCACACAGACTGTGCCCCTATACAGAAACTAAAGTTTAGGTTCCAGCACC
Source organism: Meriones unguiculatus (assembly GCF_030254825.1). NCBI lineage: Eukaryota > Metazoa > Chordata > Mammalia > Rodentia > Muridae > Meriones > Meriones unguiculatus. Next base: position 11,248,938 of record NC_083358.1, on the reverse strand, counting down.
CACATTAGGTGGCCCACAAATGCTCGGTAGTCCAGCTCCAGTGGATCTGATACCCTCTGCTGGTCTGTGTGGGCACACATATGGTCTGCATGTGCACATTTGAGCACACACACAAACACACATAAATATAAATCTTGGTCTGGGGTAGAGATAAGCATCACTGAGTCTACCCAACACTGAAGGAGAAGGAAAATATCCTTCATCTTTGTGGGAGCACACAGAGTGTATGAATGATGGATGGACACCGTTTAACATCACCTTGGGGGAGCTGGAGAGATGGCTCAGTGGTTAAGAGCACTGGCTGTTCTTCCAAGGTGACCCAGGTTCAATTCCCAGCACCCACATGACAGCTCACAACTGTCTGTAACTCCAAGATCTGACACCCACCCTCACACAGACATGCAGGCAAAGCACCTGTGCACAACGAAATAAAATATTAAAAAAACAAAAACAAAAACATCACCTTGGGGAGTTTAGGGGGCATGGCTGTAGATTGTGAATTTGATTCCCTTGCGTACGTTTAGGAGCTCAGAATTATTTTTGGTTTTCATTATGCAGTGATTGTTGCTGCTTTGTTGTGATCTTTATGCTGGTCTTGTGCCCACTGACTCGTCCTAGAAACATTAATAAGTTTCAGTGTTACTGCTATAGATGCATAGAACGAAAGAACTCAGTCCCTGGAAGCTTGCAACAGAGGAGGAAGTGGCCAGTCCTTCCTCCTCACTGAAAGTGCTGACAGAAACCATGGAGGAGGAGAGAAGAGGGCCCCCTGCAGGGCGTGGATGTGGCATCCACTTCTCCACATGCAAACAGCTTGCTGTAAGACTGGGTCCCAGCTTGCTGCCTTCAGTCTGCTCACTCCTACGTAACCAACCCCTTCTGCCTAGAATCCTCCTGCCTCCAACCTTCTCATAACTTCTTCTCATCATTCAGATTTCTAATGACATGTTCGCATAAAAGTGGTCCCTGAAACGCCCTCATAGATAAGAAACTCGCCCCCTCCATCACTTACTTGTTTTTTTATTTTTATGATTTTTTTTTAATTTTAACATCTTTCCTTTAATCCCAGGACTTGGGAGGCATAGGCAGGTAGATCTCTATGAGATCAAGGCTATCTTAGCCTACACAGCAAGGTCTGAACTGCTCGGGCCTACACAGTGAGACGCTGTCTCAAACGCAAAACAAACAAACAAAAACTATGACTTTTGAGATTATATTTATTTGCTTGTTGTGGTGGTGCACGCCTTTAAACTCAGCACTCCAGAGCAGAGGCAGGTAGCTTTCTGAGTTCCAGACTAGACTGGTCTACAGAGTGAGTTTTAAGACAGCAAGAGCTATATAGCAAGACCCTTCCCCTATCTCTCTCACGATATATATATATATCTGGCCAGAGGGTCAGTGGTGTGTGTTGGGAGGTCAGGAGTTGGTCCTTTCCTTCTACCATTTGGGTCCCAGGGATCACACTCAGGCTGTCAGGGTTGGTAGCAAGCATCTTTACCCACTAACCTATCTTGCTAACCCACAGAAACTCAGTCATCATGATCAACGAATGACTCTGTGGTTGCGAATGACTCTGTGGTTGACTGGCTGCTGATGCACACACAGCATCCATCTGCACCTGAATCTCTGGAAGCTGTGAACAAACATAGCTGTGTTTGGAGATCAGTGCTTGAAAGCCATGAGCAAAGTCAGGTCCTTATAGGCTCGTCTGGTATTTCCCCAGGTGGCTTCTACATATGTGACAGATGTCCTGCATCAGACACAAGAGGAAAGACGGAGTGATAAGAAGACCATGGAAAGACAGAAGCAGAGCGGGCCGGGGTGGGGGTGGGGGTGATACCAACAGCTACCAGAAGATGGAGAAATCAATCTCCCTGGAGCCTTTGGAGGGAATTGGGCCTGCTAGTCTCTTGTTAGCCCTCTAGTCTCCAAAATGGTGAAGGAGTAAACTCTTCTGAGCAAAGCCACCTACTTTTTGATCACTTGTGGCAGCAGACACAAAGGAACAGGAAGGAAACTAGCATCTGTTCTCAGTAGACAAGCTGGCTGACATTGGTCTTTCCCACCAAGATCTGGTTTCCTTTGTGCTCATAGGACAAGTGCAGTTAGCAGCTAACCCGGCCGGAACTTACAGCCGGCTATCAGAGCACGTTACTTCTTAGGTCTGCCCTCCAGAGTCATGTGCTGGAAATGTGGTTCACGATGTGAAGGTATAGAGAAGAGGGAAATTCAGTAGAAGCGGTAGGTCATAGGGCATTGTTTGCAGAAAGCATTAATGCCGGTCTGGTGGAGGCAGGGGAGAGAGCTAGTTGTTAATAAAACAGTAAGTTTGGGGGCAGTGAGATGGCTCAACAAGGAAAGGCACCTGCGGCTAAGCCTGCCGATCTGAGTTTGACCCCAGGAACCCACATGATGGAAGAAGTGAACTGACTCCCACAAGTTGTAATCTGACCTCCACACGAGCCTGTTTTGAACACACACACACTCACACACACACACACACACACACACGTAAAAAAATAAATAAGCTTGAACTCTGCACACTTCTCTGGCTTTCTGTTTTGCCAGCATCTCACCTTCTCATACCCATTTTCATCCTGACTGCTGAGATGCCACCAAAAGAGCCCTCACCAAAAGCCAATGGAAAGGTCTAATTCGGGGCTTCAGGACTCCAAAAGTATAACTTGAACAAATGTCTTTATTTTGTAAAGCACCTAGCCTCTAGTATTCTGACACGGAAACATAAAACAGACTAATATGGAGACAAACATTTGGGGGAAATAGGAGGAATGATTAAAAATTGGATGAAAAAATTTTAAAAGCTGTGCTTTCCTGCTGATTTGTAAATAATTGAGTGTGCTTCCTTAGCCGCCTATGTGGTATGGCCGGATGCGTTCAGCTTCAGGCAATGGACATGCCAGCCAAAGCAGCTTCATCCTCAAGGGTATTTCCAGAAAGGAGAGAGTTGGGTGGGCTGCAGAGGCAGGATGATTCAAACAGCGCAGGTTCGACTCCTTCTCTGCCACTTACAGTGCCCTCTTGGTTGCTTGCTGAATTTGTCCCCATGGAGGAGCAAAGTTGCCAGTAGCTCCAGCAAGAGGAGAAAGGGGTCAGACTGACCACAGGTTAGACTGATGGGTAGTCCTCAGGCTTTCTTTCTGCCGCCACGACTTGGAAGGTCACTGGACCTCTGTTTCTTTTTCTTATGTGTATCTGTTGAATATGTTTCCTTCTGCTTGCCTTGCTGTTGCTTATATGTTTAAGTGCCCTATTGATGGCATGTGGACAAGCCCAGGTTTTTAGGACTGTGGCTGCCCAGGCTCTGACCTTACAACTCTGGTTACACGGGCATTCTGGGATACTCACTGAACGGCTTTAACCGGCCTGAGCAGGGCAAACATGTCGCCAACAGGTTTTTCCTGTTACCCTTCTCCCACATTTCCTCTACCTTGCTAAACTGCTGGATTACATTCCTAAAGCTAGCCCCCAAAGTCTGTTTCCTTATTTGGCCACTTCCTCCTCTTGAGGCTGACTACTAAGGTCCAGCTATCAAAGTATTGAAGCCCAGCAATCACAAGCCCCCTTTGGCTCTCCTAATTAATATGCCTCATTAAAATGAAATAACTCAGCCTCACACAGGTTCTCCTTTTACCTTTATAAACTGTCATTTGCCTATGGGTCTCCTCTCTATCCAGAGGCAGTCCTTTGTCCATCTAGGGCAAATACCCCCTTCCTGCCTCACTTGTTCCCTTCCCCCTTTTCCTCATCCTCTATCTCCTGCTTTGTCTCTTAATACCTGTCCTTTGTCCCTCTGGAGCAAATAAATCTCCTTTGTGCTGAGAACATGGTCTTGGGGTGTCTTGTACCCACTTCAGGGTCCTTACATTCACCTTGTTAGGGAGGTCAGAAGAGGGTGTCAGATCCCTTGAAACTGGGGTTACATGGATGGTTATGAACCAACCTTGTGAGTGCTGGGAATCTAACCTGGGTCCTCTGCAAAAGCTACAAGTGCTCCAAACTGCTGAGCGGTCTCTCTGGTCCCCACGCCTATCTTTGTATGTAGGTTCTGGTCATCTAAACTTGGGTCTTTGTGTTTCTTCATCAAGCACTTTTCCCACGGAGCCACCTCCCAGTTCTTTTCAAAGATTTGTTGAAAAGAAAAGTTCTTTCCTAAGCATTGGGCACACCCCTGGAGCAAAGACAAGCTCCCATCCCACCCCATCTAAGACAGAACTGATGGTGGCTCCACCACACAGAATCTGTTAAAAGCCCAACTTCCTGTTGTCGGTTGTTCAGTGAGGGGCAGTGGTGCCCCCTAGAGGACATGGAGATGTGTGGCGACGTTTGTAATGGTCTGCTTGAGAACTTGGGGTGTTGGGAGAAAGAACAGTGTCCAGCTCAGATATTGAACAGTCTGCAGTGAACAGAATTGAGGGTGAGGAACTGCCTGGCCTAAAATGTAGCCAATAACCGCTCTGAGACCTGTCAATGGTGGAAGGCCAGGCCTGAGGTCTTCATAGATGTTGTTCCAGCCTTGGGCAGGGGCCGGGCATGGAGGGGCTCCATAAGTAGCTGTTGAGAGAAAGAAAGCAGCAGCGAACCCAGAATTCTCTGTAATGGCTCTGGGAACGCAGGCACCTGCTACACACATGCTGTATAAGGAGGTGTCAATGCATCAGTAAGAACCCGCAGGGAAGAAAAGCATCCTGTTAAGAAATAAGCCGCAATTCTCTTTACATGTGGGGAAAAATATTTTGCCCTCTTTTCCTAGGGATTTACTGGATACTGTCCTGGAGCCCAAATATGAGAGGGTCGAAGAGAGACAGGCAGTCAGAAACATGCAAACACACATTTGCCACACGGCAGCTCAGCTCTGCGTGTGAACCCTTCCTACTGGGGCTGACCACCGTTGGCACAGCCAGGCAATTCGCCACAGCAGTTAGCAACAGAGGTGGAGAGGAGAAAGGGGTGAATCTCATCCTACAAGACCATAAGGCAAGTGATTGACAGCTGGGCTCTTAGTCACCGCTCAAGCTACAAGACACCAACTAGATGAGAGTGACTTTAAGTAGGTAGCCAATCCTCAGTTTCTTCATGAATAAAACAGAGACAATGACGCTTCCCTTAAGGGAAACAGGAGGATGAGCTAAGTCAAAGAGAGCTCAATGCACGGTGTTGGCCCCTAGTGAAGATTATCAGCATCGTTAGTACACTGGAAAGGAGCCTCAGACAAACGGACAGTCATGAAGCCTGTGACTCTCTCAAAAGAGAACTGACGCTTTGCCTTTTACCCTAAGGAGACAAGCAGACAGAGAACATCATGTTCTTAAGGGACACAGATGAAATAATTTTATTCCTGCCTCTCAGTCACTTTGTTCCCTGGTTGAACAAGGGTGTTGTGACTCACACTTTCCATTATAATTGTGCTTCTGTATCCCTCTGGTGATAAATAGATCATTTTAAAGCCTCTTTTGCTAAAATGAAGGTCTTCCAGACAACTAACTTCACGTGGGGGCTTTGCAGATTGCCGCTTCCCGTTTCACCACGCCCTCCCCGTCTCCCCGGCCTTTGTAGGAATTTCACTTTACCAAGGAGTGGGTTTGAGTTTCATTCCAATGACTCTGAACAACCACACTAAGGGGAGGTTGCTTGGCATCTGTTTCCTTTGAAACGTGAGTGCTTTGGAGCAATATTTACAAAACCCGCTTCCCAACCACTGCTCTGGGATTTGATGACGTGACAATAAAGCCTGGCATTCCACATCAGAGCCGCAGGCTGTTCTCTCTGAGCTGGGCAGACCCTTTAGATTTTTTAAAGGATGAGAATACTGCTTAAGAAACATCCATTAGCCAAGGATGGTGGTGTACGCTTTGCTGTCCTCATTTACTGGTCTGCACCCCATTTCCCACTGCTCCCCTCCCCAGCACTAGGGGAGGCAGAGGCAGGCGGATCTCTGTGAGTTGGAGGCCAAGCTAGTCTACAAAGAGAGTCCAGGACAGCCAGGGTTACACAGGGAAACCCTATCTCAAAACCAAAAAAACAACAACAAAAAGAAGCAAACACCCCTTGTCCAGCTGAGGGAGCAAAGGAGCTCTTGTCGGGTTCCAATGCAGTGTTGTTCACGTCCTCCCTGCCCAAACCCAGGTCCCTTCCGCACAGCTTGGAGGTTGGAGGCGAGTCAGCTGTTAGTGGGAGCGTGCGAGTGTGCGCAGGAACACGCTCATGTGTTGACCTTTCAGTAATGAAGATCTGACGTTAAACAAATCGAGAGAATTAACAGGAGGACCACGGCAGGGAGACCGTATCCCCTCCCCCACTGTCCCCGACCAAAGTCAGGTTTCCATTGGAATGCTGAGAAAACGCCTTCCCTGGCAGGCAGCCGCAGGGTCCACACAGCAATGCAGACAGTCGTTCCAGACCACTTTTAGGAAGTGCTATCACTAGACACTGCTGGGTAGGGGCCCTCGGAGATCAAATCCCTAGAACCTGTCTGTGCGTGTCGCTGTAAACAGAAAGAGGATCTCTGCAGGTGTAGCTCAGGACCTCATGCTGGGGCCACGGCCTTGCTGGCCCAAACGCCACCACCACCACGAGGGAGGGCCTCCATAAGAGACGAGCAGAGGAAGAGGCCAAACTCGGGCGAGGAAAAGGCCACGGCACATGGAGGCTCACGGAGGGACCAGGAGCTACACAGATCTCCAACAGAGAGACAGACAGGAAACGGGGCGCAGTGGGAAATGGGGTGCAGACCAGTAAATGAGGACAGCAAACTTCTGGCTTCTTCCTCACGCTCCTGACTTGAGAGGAAGGTCGGGAGGGCTTTTGCTCCAGCCAGCACAGCCCCTCCTTCCAGAGGCTAGTCCAGACCAGTTGGATGTGTTCTAGGCCAGACCTGACACTCGAACCTCAGGCCTCTTGCTTTCTCTAAATTGCCCAACCCAAAATCGGGGGCGAGGATGGGGGGGGACTTCCTATGTCACCAGAAACACATTGAGGATCTGGGCCCTTCCAGGAGGTTCGGATTTCGGTCCCCTCTCTGCCCGGGGGGGGGGGGGGGGAGGGGCATCTTTCTCTGTGTGTGCTTTGTTCTGGAAGTGTGTACACACACACTTCTTTACCTGTGATAAAACCTCTTACCCTTTGCTACCCGTTGTGTCTGAGGTTTGTCCCTCTCCCCTCCCCCAGAGGTTTAAGTGGTGGAGAAAATGAACTTGATCAGGATCCTAGATGGTAACAGATGGACGTCCCATGAGCCGAGGAGCGCCAGAACAGGAAGGAGGCCATGGCGGATTCTTCCCCAGAGCCGCTAGGGAGCACAGCCTCCCGACACATTTCAGCCATCACCATCCACTTCAGAGTAAAAACGTAAACTGTGTCTCCGGGGCCTACCACAACTGTGGTAAATGCTACAGTTGTCACAGCAACTCACACGCTGTACGGGCGCGGTACCTCACACCAGTGGCTTTCTTTCTGTTACTGTGCACACGTCGTCAGGCCATGGCCCTTGCTCGCTTGGGCCAATCAAAAGGTCCCTGTGACTGACTGGTTTTCTCTTCTCTCTCTTCCCCAGGGGAGGCTGAGAAGACCAATCAAGTCTGAAAGAAGAGGACAGAAATACTCGGAATCCCACACCTGAATGGTCAGCTTCGGAAATGGAGGCGGTGTGCGCACATTCACTTCAGGGGAGTGATTCCTCACGTGGAGACAGTCATGAGTGCCAGCTGGGAGGCAGAAGGGGTGCGCCAGAGTGTGGGCGTGTGTGTGTGTGTGTGTGTGTGTGTGTGTACATGTGTACGAACTCTACTATGCTAAGCAATTAAACCCCACCACACATGAACCATGATTTAATTAGTTCTCATCACAAGTCTGTGAAGCAGATGCAATAATTAATTACTCCCCTTTCATAGGAGAAACTGAGGTTCTCAGAGCTTAAATGAGTTTGCCCTTCATCACCCTCACTCACAAGTGAGAGCTAGAACCTGAATATAGACCTGATAACAACTTGCTAGCCAACACAGTAGCCCACTCCTTAAGAAAATCTGAGGGCTAGTGAGGTGGCCCCGTCTGTTAATGTGCCTGCTGCCAGGCCTGACGACCTGAGTTCAAGCCCCAGGCACCGCAGGTGGAATGAGAGAACTGACTCTTGCAGGCTGTCTTCTGACCTCCGTATGTGCAGCATGACATGTGCAATTTACACACAAACACTCATGATCACCCACACACAAGCACATGTTCAATCCATATATACGCAAGTCACACTTAAAAAAAAACATGAAAAAAAGACAAAAAATTTAGTTCCACTTTAAAAAAAATGAAGAATGTAATGTAGAAAAAAAAAGTCTTCAAACTAGTTTTGAATATCTTTTTATGTGGAAACACACATTCATATTTGACCATATTCTTTTTCCATGCTTTGCATTTCCATTGCTAACATTTGTTTTGGTTTCATTCAGGAGGGGACTGGTTTTGAAAACCTGCCTTTGTCTTTAGCAAAATATTCCAGAACTCTTCAGAATCAAAAAAGACCAAAATGAATCTTAAGACTTAAGAAAGGAATAAAACAATCAGTTTAAATCTCTTTCTCTCAGAGAAGTGAATATTTCTCACAAGTTATATTTCTGTATAAAATTACTTCTTGACCTCACAAATCTGGGATGTTAAAGATTAATCTTGATTTTATGCATATGGGTGTTTGCCTGCATGTATGTTAAGTGCACTGTGTGCATGCAGTGCTCATAGAGGCCAGCAGAGGGCATCTGAATCCCATGGAATTGCTGTAGGCAGTTGTGAGCTGCCAAGGGGGTGCTGGGAGCTGAACCTGGGTCCTCTGCAAAAGCATCTGGCACTCTTAACCACTGAGTCATTTCTCCAGCTTCTTGAGGTTTGTTTGGGGTTGGTTTTTTGGTTTTGATTTTTTCGAAACAGGGTTTCTCTGTGTAGCCCTGGCTGTGCTGGATTTTTAAAGAAACTGCCGTGGAAATTCCAATCATCCCTTACAGAGAAGCATAACAAAGCTTTCTCAACCTTTCACAGTATGAACAACTTTGCTTACAGAACCTCGCACACTTATCATTTCTCCTGTGGATAGTTTAGTGCATCTTCAGGGACAAGAGCATTCCACTGAGCACAAGTGAAAAGTCACTATCACACTTAGCAAAGTCACAGCCATTGCTTAACATCGCTCCAAGCCTGAGCATGTGCAGACCTTTTCAACTCTCTCAGAAATGACTGGTTTTTCTGCTTGTCAGTGTCTCTCCATTGGAATGCATATTCATACTGCATTTAGTTCTTTTTTTTTTTAAAAGAACTTAAACTTTTTAAATTTATTATTAGTGTGTCAGTTTCAGTACCCATCAGGGGGGGTCAGGAGACAACTTTCAGGAATCAGGTCTCTCCTTCCACTGTGGGTCCCAGAGAGCAAACTCCGGCAGTCAGACCTGCACAACAGGTGCCTTTCACCTGCTGAGCCACCCACTGGCCCATCCTCCAGTCTAAGCTGAGCCCCACCCTCTGTTCTGTGGCATTTATTTGCTGTGGCACTGCCCTAAAGCAACTCCTGTGACAGCTCCAGCTCCCAGGTTCCTAAGCAGGAAGCAAAAGCCAGAGGCCTGATTCGATTTTGGCAACTATGGCAGGCAGTTCATTCTTTCGGAGGAGGCACAGACTGCATGGCTCACCTCAGCTTCCATGACTGACAGGATACAGGATCAACCAGCATGTGTAGGGTCCATTGTTCTGACGCATTCATTTTCCACGTCCCCATCAGCATTCCCCTTCGACCTGACAGTTTCAATCACGCTGATTTTAAACATCACTGATCTGTTATTTTATTAGGGTGCTGCAAAGTGGTACTTCTCTATCAGTCTTCCTGGGTTTATTAACTGAGATTCTTCAAGAAAAAAAAAAACTGTCATTACTCGGCAATATAAAAAGAATGAAGAGCTGATGGCACATGGATGAACACTGTAAAAGCTCGGCTCGGTGAAAAATTAGCTCACAAAAGAATACATATCATTCACTTTCACTTATGTATAAGGTCTGGAAAAGGAAAATCCAGAGCCAGAACAGAGATTAGTGGCTGCTCAGACTAGAGATGCAGAATGGGCAGTGACCACTTACCGGTACTCTCATTTTGAGTGTAAATACCCAGCAATGTGCCTATCCAGGAATCTACAGAAAAGTGAGCAAAAATGAACTGTAAGGTCCTCCAGGCTAACAACTCTTTCAGTGTTTCAATCATCTGTCCCTTAAGACTATATTTATCTAGGGGGCTGAAGACATCGGCTGGCCCAGTCTTAATAAAGAGCACTTGCTGCTTGTCATGGTTTGGATGCGAATGCCTCCCGTAGGCTCACATATTTGAATACTTGGTTACCAGAGAGTGCCGTATTTGAGACGATTGGAAAGATTAGGAGGTGTGGCTTGCTTGAAGGAAGTGAGTCACTTGGGGTGGGCTTTGAGGTTTTAAAAAAGCATGGAAGACCCAGGCTGTCTGTTTCTCTCTGTCCCTTTCTGTCTGTCTTGTTGTGGCTATAAACATGCTTTTTGTTTTGATCCCAGGTGCGGGATGTTGGACTGATTCAAACAGTCCACAGCAGCAAACTGTTTGCCTTGTGTGGGCCTCCTTCCTTGAGGGAGCATTAATATGTCCAACCTCTTTAAGGTCTCTAGTGAGAAATCACAGCTGTTTGATAGCCATGGCTGTTATATGCAGGGGACAGTGTTCAATCAAGGTTTTGATAAAAGCCCTGTTTAGTGAGGTATTATATTGAGGAAGTATTACTATGACATATTGTTGTCTTGAATGTGATAGTAAAATCTTCCTTGAGATCCAAGACCATTAGGAAATGCTCTCACCTGTGGAAACAGAGACCTGAGAAGTGGAAGCCATGCAGACTTCAGGATAGAAGCTTTAGGCTTTGGGGTGGAAGAGATGGCTCGGTAGCTAAGAGTGATCGCTGTTCTATTATGAGGATCCTTGTTTGGATCCCAGCATCCAGACTGGCTCACAAATGCATCCAACTCCAGCTCCAGTGAATCCAGTGCCCTCTTCTGATCTTTGTGTATGTTTGTGTCATATACTCATACACACGTACACACACACACACACACACACACTACAAAAAATGTTTTTAATTAAAGGCACTTGCTTTAGATAGATCATTTCAGAGCTCTGGACTAGAAACCTCTGTGGCAGGATGCCTGCCCGTCTTTACTCATCGCTGTAACTGGAAGACCCCATCTCAAAAAGAAAAAGAAAAAAAAAGTGTTTAAAAAGGTGAGCAGAACCTAAGGAAGGACATCCAAGGTCATCCTCCATCAGCAGAGAGGATGTGATGGCCATTTTGGGTTATCAACTCAACTGTATCAGAAATTAAAACCTAAGAAGCTGGGCACAACTCTGAGGAATTTTTCTTAAATAAATCACTTGAGGTGGTAACCTTTAATCTGTATATTTTGGGGTGGAAAGACCCACCTTAATCTGTACCACACCTCCGGCAGCAGCATATAGAGGACATCGAAGAAAGAAGCTCTCTCTTTGCCTGCTTGCCCTCGTTCTTTCTGGCAAGTCCATTCCTGCGCTGGGATTAAAGGCTACTTTAATTAATTAAAGCCTACTTTTTTATTTTTCTTGCTTTTTTTCTTCCTTCGGTTTTGTTTTGTTTGGAGACAGGGTTTCTCTGTGTAGCCCTGACTGTCCTAGAACTTGCTCTATAGACCAAGCTGGTCTTGAACTCACAGAGGTCCATCTGCCTCTGCCTGCTGAGTGCCGGAACTAAAGGCTTACACTACCATGCCCAGCTAGAGCTTACTTTCTGTGGGAAACTGGCATATACTGAGGACCAACTAAGACATCCACTGTCATAGACTGAACAATTACTGGATTCTTAGACTTTCCATTTGTAGACAGCCATTGTTGGACTAGCTGGACCACAGCCTGTAAGCCACCCCAATAAATCCCGTTTATACACACATATTACATAGATGATGATGATGATGATAAAGTTAGATCCATTCATTCATTCAATTCCTCTAGAGAACCCTGACTACTATAGAAACCTGAAACAAGTATAATACAATGCTTGTACAAATAAAGCTGGGTATGGATGAATAGCCAGTATTCATCAATCTGTGTGCTTCCCTAAAAAGCAAAGCATTTCACCTTTAAAGGGCAACATCCATATAAAAAGGTCTATTGCAAGATGTAACATTCCCTCCTTTCACTGATTTAGAGACAGACATCCTGAACAAGTTTCTACAGTTAGCCTACTTATTCAGTGTTCTCTTGTCTACTGTCACCCTCCTGTTTAGTCTCCTATCTTCTCACGTAACAATTGTTAATGAGATTAGACTTGAGCCCAAAAAAAGAAGGGCCCCACCACCAGCAGACCATCTGTATTGCCAGAACAGTAAGGCGGGCAATGGCACAAAGCACCAATATTAGTTACTTTTGTAGAGCTGTGATAAAACACCACTTATAGAAGAAAGCTTATTTGGGCTTACAGTTTCAGGGTTATTAGATATTACAGTCTGTGACAGCAGAGCAGAGGCAGCAGGCAGCAGGCAGCAGGCATGGTGGCTGGAGCAGCAAGCCGAGGGCTCACATCTTAAATCATAACCAAGAAGCAGAGTGCAGACTAGAAAGGGCAGGAGTCTTTGAAACTGTAAACGCCAATCTCCAGTGACAAACTTCTTCCAACCTGGCCACACCTTCTGCTGCTCTAAAAACCACCCCCACCCAGCTGGGGACCGAGAATTCAAATGCCCAAGATGAGAAGCTTTTCATCAAACAACCACAGCATTTTCACTTCTCTTCCTGTGGGTACTACTGAGTGCCTTCCGTAAACTTTCTCAAGGAGGCAGATAGGCTACGGATTGAGGAAGCATATGGGCAAATCTGAGAATCTAAGGGGTTGGAGACTTAGCTCAGTGGTGGGGTCCTTACCTAGCAAGCACAAAGCCTTGGGTTTTTTCTATCCCCAGCACCAGAAAAAAAAAAAAAAAAAAAAAAAAAAAAAAAGAAAAAAGAAAAAAAAAGGGGGGGGGATGGGGTGGACAAGAGAAATAAAATGGGCAAATGTGGACGGCTGGATAGTCATTCACAGGCACCGATCTGCTTCAGGCGGTGGTAGAAAAGGCAGTGCCTCCGTGCCTGTGGGACAGATTTTGTTTGTCTTTGCCAAGTACAAAATGATCTCCTCTGTCCACCGGGCAAGTCAGGGGCACAGTTTATTTGGTTCAGGCCAAGATTTCACAGGAAAACTCTGCATTCAGCTAAAACCCCTGGTGATTAACCCGATTTTAAACTCCATTTACAAAAGGTCAGAAATAGCTCGGCTTTCTATCTTCACTCTCAAATAAAATTTTTCCTGCTTCTTGCAGTAAGCATTAGTAAATTTGTTATGAGCAGAGCGTCAGGGCTCAGTGTTCAACAAAATTAAATTTCTCAGGAAAACCTTGGCCTGAGTCCCTTAACTTCCAAGAGACTTACCTTGTGACCCAAAGGCTCAGAAAGCTGGAAAGTTAATCTGATCACCTACTCTGCGTCCCTCAGACCGAATGCTTCCCCAGTTCCCACAGAGGGAAAGCTAAACCTCGGAGGAGGACTTAAGTTGCTCTTACAGTCATGAGACCCCACTCTCAGCACCTCCCAGTAGCTCTTCACTGATCTGCGGCACCCAGCAATGCCAAAGGCAAAGAAAGCAGGGCGTTCCTTCTTCTCCTTGCTGTCACCATGAGACAAAAATTTCAAAACTCTTCTTTGCTCTAAAAAGAGTAGCGGGGAGATTTCACCCTCCTCTAAAGGGAGCTGAGGAAAATCAGGGGAACTGCAGACACGGTGTGGACCCAAGGCGGTGTGATCCTGGAAGGAGATGGTCAGCCCTTTCATCCATGAATGGAGGGAGCTATGGAGCCAAGAGTGGGTCAGGTGGGGGTATGTGCTGGTCTTTCGACCTGACACAAGCTTGAGTGATCAGATGTATTAGTTACTTTTCTGTGGCCATGATAAAACACCATGACCAAGGCAACTTATAGAAGGGTTTACTTGGGGTTTATAGTTTCAGAGGGTTAGTATCCATAATGGCAGGGGCAGCGAGCAACAGGTGTGGCTGCTGGAGTCGAAAGCTGAGAACACGGGCCTCAAACCACAAACAGAAAACAGAGAGCAAACTAGGCATGCCACATGACCTCAAAGCCACCAGCCACATGGCACACTTCCTCCACCAAGGCTATACCTCCTAAGGACCCCACAGCAGTGCCAACAAACAAAGACCAAGTATTCAAATGTCCAAGAACATGGGAGCCAACTCACCCAAACCACTACACTTGCTAAGAGGAAACCTCAGTTGAGAAACTGCCTCCATTAGGCAAACATGTGAGGCATTTTTTTTGATTCATAATTGATATGGGAAGAGTCCATTATGGATGCTGCCTCACTTGGGCGGGTGGAACCGAGTTGTATAAGAAAGCAGGTTGAGCGAGCCAGGAGGAGCAGGACAGAAAGCAGCATTACTCCATGACTTCTGCTTCGGTTCCTGCCTTGACTTTCCTGCATGATGGACTATAACCTGCAAGGTGAAATAAACCCTCCCCTCCCCGAGTTACAAGGGTGTCTTAACAAAGCAATAGAAAGCAAACTAGAACAGGAGGAGTGGTATAAACTTGGCCCCTTTCTGTCTGCTAACGAGTCATGCACCCTGCCCCTTCCCCTATCTGTGGACTCCCGCCCAAATGAGGTGGAGCAAGTGAAATGGTGTAAAGTATGGAAAGGTAAAACTGTTTCCAACACCCTACTTTGTATGCAGTTACAAGAACAATATTGACACAGTCTTTGCTTTCTGCCAGAATTCCCCCTTCACTGAGCGTTGCATCTTAGTGAATCCTGACTGTAACCCAATATGACAGGCAGTCACTGGCTTGAGTTAGTTTAACTATCACCATTCTTTTCCCAGAAGGCACAAAGATAAAATCCAAGGAAGGTCATGATCAATCCCTATTTAAAAGCATTCTATACAAAACTATGTAATAGATAATATCTATGCTGCATGCTGTGGTTCCCAAGGCAGCATGGACCTGCCCCCTCTCCCCTCCCCAGGCCCTGCTCAGCCTTGTTGATGCTGCTCAGCCCCACAGTGTTTTCTCATCCTCAAGCTCCAAGACAGACCAAGCTCATGATGCCAAGGCCTTGAGTATTTACCTCACAGTGGTAGAAAAGGGCTTCCCAGGCAGCAGTGCAGACAGCCCAGATGGAAGCCCCACCAGAGCAGGAGGATCGTGCCGAGTTGGACCCTCCAACCCTCTGCAGAACCTCACTACGACCACCACTATGAGAAGTTCCGATTAGTGAAGTGGCTCTGAGGGGTGACAGGTGTCAGCACGGGAAGCTAAGGCCTAGATCAGACGGAAAACCAGACAAAACTGAGCCTGATCAAACTGCTCATGATGGCAAAATCCATTAAGGCAAAAGAATGTTATCTCAGCTGGAGAGACACTCAAGTGGAAGAGTGCTTGCCTATCACGTACAAGACCCTGGGCTCACGGGCACGCACCCACAAGTTACCTCCTACTTCCGTCTGCCGATTATTTAGCACCCAGGCTTACACTGCTTTACATGCTGTCAACCTCTAGTCTCCACATGCACACACACATACACAAGTGAACATGTATAAACACATGCATGAGGCCCCCTCAACAACAAAACCCAAAACCCTCACCAGTATTAGAGTTGAACCAGAGGCTGAGGTGGCATGACTAATGAGCTTAGAGCCAGCCTGTGGCCGTCTGTAAGAGTCCACTGGAGCTGCAGCTGGCTCCTAATCTGGTGTGATCATGAAGAGTTCGGTGTTCGGTGTAGGACTAGAGGCCTCTGAGCTCCTGGACTCTGCTCCCAGGCCACAAACCCACCTAGCATGCGGCTATTCGCTCTTCAACAAAATGACTTGCTCACGAAGCCTTTTTGGACTGAAACAGAGGGCAGGCCAGCCATCCTTGGGGGCTCTGAGTAGGTGTTACAGTTAGCACTAGTGGCAAATTCTGTTAGTTCCTGTCACCAGCACTCCTCTGACATCCATGTTCCTGTAAATAAGCAATGACACAGGGAGCAGCTTGCCCTGCTCCCTGATTAGCACAACTGGACTCTCCCTTACTGTTCTGGCTGCCTTGAGCAAGATGATTTTGTCCCCAAACTATTAAAAAACAAAACAAAACAAAAAACCTCATACAAATTACAGCAGCTCATTCTTGTAAGTTCTCCCCAAATCCCTCACTACCACACTTAAAATAAGTACTACAGACAAACTCACAGAATTCAGAGCTTTACAGGTTCTCCCCTAACCATCAGCTCCGTCTCTCAGCCACACTGGTGCCCTGCTGGTGTCGTGAGAGGATCCCCATTTATCTTGCCAAAGGTCACCTTCACCAAATAGCTTTCCTGGAATGACTCCACGGTCCCTGAGCATAAGCGTCCTTGCTATGCTTTCTTTAACACCTCCCTAATCATGGGGCTTTTGTAATTATAATGGACTATGACTAACAGTCAGTGTATTGGTTTGCTACAAGATTCTACTACCAAAATGTCTCACTTATGTATTCACAGAGACTAACACAAAACTACCCTATCAGCTGCCATAAAAGGGACTCATGAAGAGCTCTGGTTCTGTCTCCACCCCTTTCACCAGCTGTGTTATCCTGTCTAGCCACCCTGCAAATTGAATGTCCAGCTTCTCCTGCAATAGGAAAATCATTTATTAAAGACCAAGGTCTCCTACAAACATTACACACAAACACTGCGGGAAACTTACAGCACCGTCTGTCAAACCGCTGCAAGTAGTTTTCATGAGGTGGGGGAGGAGGGGGGGAGTGGACACATGAAGGGTCCTGAGGTTCTAGGCTAGAATCCAGGAGTTAACTGGTTCCCAAGACGGGAACGTTTAACCAAATGAGGAAGTGGAGTCCGATGGGGCCCTAACTGGATGCACTCTTATCCACATTAGTCATCACTCTTGGGGTCGGGGACACTACTGTTTCTAGGGCTGCCCCCTCCCCCCATTCAAACCTGCAGAGGCTCAAGTCCCTTAAAGGCAAAGCATTTGCATAAAACCTACACGCTGCCACCTGGGGCCACAGCAGTTCTAGTTTACGTAGTGCCTGGTAGATAGACTGTGTAAAATGGTGGTTACGCTGCATTACTTAAAGAATGGTGGGAACTCGCACATGTCCACTGAATGGCCGATTTTTTTCAGATATTTTCCATCCATAATCTGCGTGCTAACTAGAAACCTCTGACCTTTCAGAAAATGGCTCTTTAAAACAATAAAACTGGGAACTTCTGCACAGTTAACTCTGCTGGAATTTCCCCACAATTCCCATGCTAGTTTGTGTTTTTGGTGCCCCTTCTTCAACCACCATGTTCTCCAAAAGAAGAACCTAACTGGCCCCACTTTTGCTCCAGCCTTAAGATGGTCAAAGAGAAGGGAGGCCAGCACTGATGACTTTATTGTGGAGACGAGTCAGTATTAGGTGGACACAGGCTCAGGCAGCAGCAGAGGAAACTGTCTTGGAGGCACAGTCCACGGCACAAAAGGCTTTTGCTCAACAACTACGGAGAATCCACAGTCTCATGACTCTCCATGAGCTAGTTCTTCATGGATCACTTTTCACTCAAAAGGGTTCAAGAGACCAAAGAGAAGGGACTTTTTCCGGCTACCAGCCATCTTCAGGTCTCCAAGCCACCATGAGCTATCTTCCCCCTTCCTCTGGCAGATCGGAGAGTCTCTTCCGCATCTCAGCGCCATGCTCCCTGCTCCTGGTCCTCTTCTCCATGTACTGAAGGACAGGGGGAGAGAAGGGGCAACAGGTTACACCTATGGGCGTCAGTTAAGCCAGTGAGGTCAAGGGACGTTTTGGACAGATGCACTCTGTCCCTGTCCCCAGCAGCTCCTCTGCCTAATTTACTTACCTTGAGAGCAGCCTGCTCAGCTGCTGGGCGGTTCACAAAGTTGTCACAGTGAACCAGTATTTTCTTGTAAACTCCTCTCCTGCCTTCTTTTTTTTTTTTTTTTAAGTATTTTTATTTTACGTAAATTGATATTTTGCCTGCATGTATATCTGTGTGAAGGTGTCGGAACTCCTAGAGCTGGAGTTTCAGACAGTGGTGAGCTGCCATGGGGGTGCTGGGTATTGAACCCCGGTCCTCTAGAAGAGCAGCTAGTGCTCTTAATCGCTGAGCCATCTCTCCATCACCCTTCCATTACTCTTGCCAGCTTTAATCTTCAAGTAACAGATGGACAATGATAACCCCCTTTTCCTCTTTTCGAGGCCAAATACTACTGGTTTCTCCAAATGTTTACAGGGCATGGCCTCTTCTGGTGCCTGCAAAATGGCTTATTCTGTAGGGTACATTAATTCATTAAAAATTCAGAACTCGAGTTGAACACAGTACTCAAGCCAGGGGCTGACAGGCAGGGGTGAGGAAGCCGATTTCTGATGTTCCTCTAGCCACTCTGAAGAGTAAACAGCCCATCATAGCCTGCCACTGACTCCCCGGGGAATTTACAGCAGGTGAGCGTCCGGGTCTCTTCACTGTTAGCTGCCCCCATACTTGGCTCTCCACAAACCTAAGCTTTTACAACTGGCTTGCCCTAAAAGCAGTTTTCACCTTGGAGGTTTGCAGCTGAAGTACCTATCTACATCTGGCCAGCACATCCAAAACAGAATGCTTAAATACATGTAGATAAAGATGAACACATTTTGAAAACAAAGTAATTATTCTTCTTTGGGAAGTGAGAAAGTGAATTAAAACATGAATTAAACAATGAAACACCTTTCAGGAGCCAGAGACAAGGAAAGAAAGGACACAAAAACAGGAGATTTGGTAAGATCCAAACAAGGACCTGACTGGAATTACTCTCCAACTGAACCTCTCAACCCCCAAATATTAATATTTTCAACTTTTGAACTCCTCCACTCGCCTGGGGCAGGAACCACAGACATAAAGAGCCAGGCCATACAGCTTTTAAGAAGTTCCAGTCAATACAATTTCAAACTAAAGGTTTTGATTAAAATACTGTTTAAATAATTTTGAACGGCAGTTTTTAAAAATTACATTTATTGCCAGGCTTAGTGGCCCACACCTTTAACCCCAGTACTTGGGAGGCAGAAGTGGCGGACCACTGTGGGTCCAGTCTGCTCTAAAAGGTAAAGTCTAAGACAGACAGAGCTATGTGGTGAGTCCCTGTGTCAAACAAACAAACAGATACATTTATTTTCTGTCTGTTTGTGAGCATGAGTACACACATGTCATGGTTCACGTGTGGAGGTAAAAGGTAACTTTTAGGATGTCACTCTCTCCTTCCACCATGTGTCCCAGGAGTGAAACTCGGGGGCCGCAAGCATTGTCTCCCAATGAGCCATGTTCTCAGCCCTTAAATAACAGTTTTTCAAATTGTTTTTCTTCATCAAAAACTACTCCAGGCTGGGTATAGTGGATCACACTGGTAATTCTGGCTGAGTCCAGAGAACTAAGAGTTCTAGGACAACCTGGGTGACACAGAAAAATCCTGTCTAGAAAACCAAACCAAACAAACAAAAAGCAAAACATCAACAATAGCAACAGCAGGGAAGAGGTACAGGAGGACAGGCACAGGAGGACAGGCACAGGAGGACAGGCACAGGAGGACAGGCACAGGAGGACAGGCACAGGAGGACAGGTACAGGGGGACAGGCACAGGGGGACAGGCATAGGGGGACAGGCACAGGGGGACAGGCACAGGAGGACAGGCACAGGAGGACAGGCACTGGAGATCTTCAACCAAATGTGTAGGTGCAGGAGGTCAAGACAGCGCAGGCTGTATGAGACCCTGTGTCAAAATCAAAACAGAACAAAAGAGAAAAACAATATAAAACACCACTCTAGAACATAGATATGTGCTCTAGGGGAAAAAAAAAAGATTTACAGGACTCTCCATCACAACCAGGAGAGGAGGGGTGAAAGGTAAACGCTCAGAAGGTGGTGTGTATAGTGGGTGTCAAAATTAATTATAGAGCACACTGAAGTAAAGTCTTATACTGATGTTGGAAGTCAAGATGGCCTTGAACAAAAACAGCATCATCAAAACCCACAAAATACAAAGGACAGTTAAATCAAACAACGAAGTAACAGGGACAAAGGAGATGTGAACGCAGTAACAGCAAAGGCAAAGGCAGCAGAGAGAGGCAGAAACAGGCATCCCCTTTTAAAGTGGCAAGAAATATTCTCACACTGCAGCTGAAGAAGGCTCACTGCTATGGAGCCTATACAGCTCTTGCAGAGGACCCAATTTCAGTTTCCAGCACCCATGTCAGGCAGCTCACAACCACCCTGACCTCCAGCTCCACGGAATGCAACACCTATAAGAATCTCTACCCATGTGCACATACCCAC
This sequence comes from Meriones unguiculatus, assembly GCF_030254825.1. Lineage (NCBI taxonomy): Eukaryota > Metazoa > Chordata > Mammalia > Rodentia > Muridae > Meriones > Meriones unguiculatus. Next base: position 11,228,516 of record NC_083358.1, on the reverse strand, counting down.
ACACATACACATAATTCTTTAAAAGTTCCAACACACTTTCCTGCTGGGTGTTCAAAAGACAATGCAACAGAAACTCATTATCTGGCATCATTGGTTTCTTGGCTTTGTGCCTGTTAAATCTGGTATCAGTAATGATTGAGTTTAGAAAAAAAAAAAAAAAGAAAAAGGAAAATACAGGGAAAGAAAGTTCTAACACAAGGAGGGATGGCAGGAGAGTCTGTGAAGCAAGCCACTTTTAAGAGCAGAGGAGCCAGGCTATGGTGGCACACTCCTTTAATCCCAGCAGAGGCAGAGGCAGAGGCAGAGGCAGGCAGATCTCTGAGATGGAGGCCAGCCTGGTCTACAGAGCAAGTTCCGGGACAGCAAGGACTACACAGAGAAACCTGTCTTGAAAAACAACATATAAACAAACAAAATAAAACAAAAACAGAACATGAAATCAAAAGAGCAGAGCAGACTTGGGAGAAGAAAGATTGGACAGAACAACATTCATAAGCTACAGAATAAAGCAATAATAAATATAGGGGAGGTATCCTGGCTAGCTTTATGTCAACTTGACACAAGCTCTAGCTATCGAAGAGGAGGCAGCCTTAGCTGAGAAAATCTCTCTGTAAGATCAGCTACAGGCAAGCCTGTAGGACATATTCTTAATTAGTTATTGATGGGGGAGGGCCCAGCCCATTGTGGGTGGGGCCATCCCTGGCTGCTGGTCCTGGGTTCTTTAAGAAAGCATGTGCAAGCCAGTAAGCAGCACAACCCCGTGGCCTCTGCACCAGCTCCTGCCTTCAGGTTCCTGCCATGCTTGAGTTCCTGTTCTGACTTCCTTCAATGATGGACTGTAATATGGAGATGTAACCCAAATAAATTCTTTCCTCCCCAGTTTGCTTTGGTCATGGTGTTTTATAGTAATAGCAACCCTAACTAAGACAGAAGGAAATAGAAAATCTTACAAAAACAAATACAGACAAGAAGTGTCTATGACATCCAACTGAAGACACACACCGCTCAGGACCAGCTGGAAAGAAGAGTTCATGTGAGGTTTTGGTTATCAAAACAATGGCAAAATGAATTACACAGGGACAATAAATCTAAACATAGGTAAAAAGCTATAAAATTGAAAATATGTGTGGAACAGAAAAAGCACAGGTCAGAATAGCACAGGCTTTGTTTTCGTGAATATTTTTCAATGAAAGCAAAGATGCTTTCTCACCTTGTGCACATGAGAGAAGGGGGCGACAACAGTCTACAGCTGTTTGCAAAGCAGGTTTCCGCCCCTTTGGTTTTAAGGAGAATGCCATACATATATAGTCGATTTTCTTTGTTAGGCTGAAATTATAGAAAATCTAATAACAGCAACAACATAATATCCTAAACTGTTGTTGTTTAACACTGAACACCGTTCTTACCTCATTCTTTAAGCACTTCCTCATTTCCCGATCAAGGTCGTTGCAATGACCAAAAAACTTCATAATGTTGTGCTGAAGGGAGAAAGGGATGCAATAGTTCATCTCCTAATAAGCCAACGTCTGTGAAACACAGAATGTAAACAAGTGCTGCGATGGCAAGGGGGTCCGCTGGGTCACTCTGGGGTAAGCAATTAAGAGTTAAACATGGTTCCTAAGGAGGACTACCCATCCTTTCTCTGTGGCCGGAAAAAAGTGTCTGCAGACAGAAAGAAAAACAAACCTGAATGATTAGACGACCAGATGGGTAGAATGCTGGTAGGGTCAAGGACCTGCGTCCCGCCTCCAGCACCCACATGAACATCACACGGCCCGGGGGAGGCGGGCACGGCAGGACCCTGGGGCTCACTGGCCAGCCCGTCCAGCTGAGTCCATGAGCTCCAGCTTCAGTGAAAAACTTTGTCTCAAAAAAAGTGCAGTGACTGAAAAGACATCAGACACTGACCCCTGGCCTACACAGACATACACATACACACACTTTCTTAGTTTAAAAAAACAAAATGATTTATTAATCCATTAAAATTTTACATAGTGTAAAAGAGTAAAGTAGAAAAGTTTAATCACAAGGCAGGAGAGTTGACTAGCAATTAAGAACAGTTTTGATTCTTCCAGGACCCAAGTTCAGTTCCTAGCACCCTCACTGGGCAGCTCACAACCTGTAACTCCATCTCCAGAGGAACCCAATGCCTCTGGCCTCCAAAGGTACCTATATGCGGTGCTATGCCAGAAAAACACACATATATATGTATTTAAAAAAAGAAAACACTTTAATCGCCTAAAACCACTCCTTTCCTCAAGGAGCATGCCCCACCCACTCATATTGGAGGGATGTGGCTGCAGGGTGGTCCCAGTGACACCAGCAAAGACTAACTCACTTCCCTGGCGAACGCTGCTCCATAGGGTTACTCAAGGGGCTGTAGCGGTGGCTCTGTGGTTAAGAGTGCTTGCTGCTCTGGTAAAGGACTCGAATCCAACTCCTGGCACCTACACTCCCACTTCATGGGATCTCATGCTCTCTTCTGCCCTCCTGGCACCTGTACTCATACATGCTCCCATGTACACAGCCACATATGTGTGTGTATGTGTAATTTAAAATACCCCTTTTCGAAGCTACTTAATAAAATGTTTGCTGCCAAAGCCACTTTCCTCACGTGCCTCCATCCCAAATATCATCAAACTACATCAGACATACACAGTATCATTAGATGGCCTGTACCGGTCATATAAATAAGCCACTAGTTCATAAGAAAAACCTGTGTTGGGGCTGGAGCGATGGTTCAATGGTTAAGAGCGCCACTGCTCTTACAGAGGACCCAGGTTCTATTCCCAGCAGCTAACAAGAGGCTTTAACTCCAGTTCCAGGGATCTGATGCCCTCATCTGGCTTCCATGGGCACTGCATGGGCACAGATGTACATACAGGCAAAACACCCATACACATACAATAAAGACAAATAAACATCAAAAAAATTAGGTTCACAGTCTGCTTTGTTGGAAAAGCAAAACTAAAAATTGGATCTATGGTTCAAAGCCTGTTGCCAACACTATGATGCTGCGTGGCAGACGCCAAAGTTGGCGCTAAGGACCCAGGCTCAGTAAAGTCAGAGGTGTTGCATGGCACATGTTGAAGGCAGGCTGGGCAGCACAGTGATCTGCAGCAAAGACCTGCTGTAAACACTGAACCTGTGGCTGTAATGAACACGTTTCTCTTCTTCTACGTACGGTTTTCATGGGAGCGAGACAACACAGAATTAGGAAGAGACACCTTGTGCTAGTTCTATTTCCTCCTTCACCGGGTCCACACTGAACAAACGGTCAGAGCTGTCCCAATAAGCACTTAAAACAGACCAGGAGTTCCTCTTTGTCACGTAATGGCCTTTTAAGAACAAGCATTTCCTGTTTTCCTTTGACAACAAATAAACAGGAACAATGCATTTTCACTCTAATTGAAAATAAAAGATGAACTTTTAGAGATCATAGCACAGTACTTAGGGCCTACAGCACCCCCATCCATTATCTATCTACCTACCTACCTACCTACCTATACATACGCACACGCACACACACACACACCCCAGTGTGTGCACACGTAACTATAATCTTGTATGTACAAGTGTGTGTGTGTGGAGGCCAGAGTCGATGTTGGTGTTTTCTTCAATCTCTCTCCTGAGCCTGAGGTTTTCCAATTAGGCTAAGCCGGCTGGCTAGCAAACCCCAGGGATCCTCCTGTCTGTGGCTCCCACGCCAATTACAGGCCCCCGCTGCTGTGCCCGGCTTTCCCGCAGGTGCCTGCCTCAGAACTCGGCCTCACACTTGCAGCTAGCACTCCCCAACTGCCCCCTGTACACATCTTACCACTCAAATCTAAGATCAAAGCTAGCCGTTGTCCTTCTAGCTCTACACTGGCTAAGCCCGAACGAGAATTACAGCTTCTGAAGTGGGAAACGGCAACCCCACATCCCCAAGGGGGACACGGACTGCAGTTCTCCCGTACTTGCTAACACTAGCTGCGCATTCCAGAGAGTGACCCAAAGGAGTGACGGGTGAGTTGGTATCCGAGAACCGTGTATACATAGGGCCCACCTACTGGACGCTGGGGCGTCAGCAGTGAACAAGGTGAACCCAGCCCTGCTCTCACTGCAGAGTGAGGACAAAATGAACTGTTTCCATATGGTGGTGCTGTAGGCCAGGGACACCCCGGGGTCCCAAGAATCTGTCCTCAGTAGACGCACATGGCAGTCCTGGTTAAAATCAGTGGTGGTAAATCAAAAAGGCATCAATGTGGGGAAGGAATCAATTAGGACGGATTACGGGGTATGGAGTAGATGAGAGGATGAGGACTGAGAACAAAAAAAAAAGCACTGTGTACATGTGTGAAACTGTCAAAGAACTTAATAAAAAAAAAAAAGGGACACAGAGTGGCCTGGTGAGATGGCTCAGAGTTAAGAACAACACTGGCTGCTCTTCCAGAGGTCCTGAGTTCAGTTCCCAGCAACAACATGGTGGTTCATCTATAATGATAGCTGGTGCCCTCTTCTGGTGTGGAGGTGTACATGCAGGCAGAACACTGTATACATAATAAATTAATTAATCTTAAAAAAAAAAAAAACACAGAAATGTTACATGAATATGCTTTTTGTTTTAGTCCCAGATGATGCTTCAGATTGTCCATAGCAGCTATGATTTGTCTCAAGCTCTGGCAGGGGTGTGGTTTTGCCAGCTGCAGATAGTTTACAGTTATAGAATTCTGGGGACTCTTCAAAGGCTATATAAGTGACAGAGCCCCAAGAGAGGCAGTGGCTGCTGCTCCAGCTGCTGTTGCCTGTTGCTGTTTTTTGGATTGCTGATTGGAGATATCCTGTCGACAAAGATTAAACTTGACCCCAGGAACTCCACACCCCTAATCAGCAGGAAGTGGTCTAATGATTTAGATGCCCTCTTTCCCCTCTAACCTTCTTTCTCTCCTACCTAGTGTTGGGGGCTTAGAAGGGATAGGGGTAGTGTAGGGGAGTAGATAAAAGAACCCAATAAAGTAGCCAAAAGTCCAGCGACAGATGTCACTAAGACAGAAAGGAAGGTACAGTTTCAAACAAGCTGAATCTGTCCGGACAAGTTCAGTTTGTTTGTGGAACAGCTAAGTCCACAGAGTTGATGTGAAGCAGAGATAAACAGAATTCAGAAGGAAAAAAATGTTTGAGCTAGAGATATTAGTTGTTGACATCACAGAATTAAGGGTAGAGGCAAAACTAGGTAAAACCAGGGAAGAGCCAAGGCTGGGGAAGGGATAGAGAGTGCTGGCTGGAGAGTGAGGGAGCCGAACCAGGTACTTGGCAGGGACCTCAGCAGGCAGTGACCTGCTGGCTAAGTGTCTTCCCAAGGAGCAAAAAAATAACTGAAAGAGGAAAAGGCAAACACTCCTTCAAGTCTGCTCTGAGGCTGGAGTTACTGTAAGGTTTTATGTTTTTGTGTTCACAGGACGGGGAAAGATGTCTTTTAAAATGTTAATAGGAAGACACCCCACTCTAACCCCCCAAGAAGAGAAAAACACAAAGAGAGGGAAACACACTCCCGGAGTAAAGCCTGTTCTTTGTGACTTTCTTTCTGGGTGGCAAAGGAATGACAGCTTCTGTTTCCCTGATGCTTTCTTGGGTTTGTCATACTATCTACAGTGACATGTATTAAATACTGCCTTTATAAAGCAGAAGAGAAGTAACATTAAGGACTTCCAAGTGGCTTTGAGGAAAGCAGCTGCTTTACATTCTGTATTTTAAGTGTAGATGATTTGAGTCTTGCTGACAAATGCAGGCAAAACAGGCCAGGAGATCAGAAGCAGCCTGTAGATACTGACAGCCATGGGAATGGCACGTGGCTGCAAAGGCCACAGAAAAAAACATAAAACCCGGGAAGAAGGATGAAAGCACAGCAAGGCAGACTCTGTGGAGATAAAGGGACCCCGTACTTCAAGAGGACTAGAGAGTACTGCAGAGTCCCCACAAGAAGGACATCCAGAGTGGTAGAGCAATATAGCCTCGTAACAGAGAAAGATTAGAACAGCCACACAAATTGGGGACAGAAGCTAGATGACGTGGCCTACCATCCTATCAATCAAACTACTGAGGCAGTGTGTGGTACACACCCAGAATTCCCAGAGTGCAGGAAAAGGCAGAAAGTTGCAGCTGTGGCAAAAAGTCTACAGAAGCGCACAGGTGGCATGGGCCCCCTTGCGTCGGATTCGAAGCCAGGGACTCCGTTCTACGGTCAGCACGAAGGCTGTCAGGCCCCAGTGACACTGCGAAGTGTAGTGTGGTTCTGTGAGCAATCGCTCACTGCTCAACTCTGGGGCTCACGGAACATACCGAAGGCCCTTCTCCAGCTGCTGACTCACGCCACTGCCAGAGCCATGCTCTACCAACAACCCCGTCCTTAGCCTATGTTCAAACGCCTAGACTTTGGCCATCCTTCCCTTTGGTGTGACTGCATGACTCATCTGGAATGAGGTTATAATCACCTGGTTCTGCTCATGACGCATCTCTGAGCACAGGGATTAAATGTATGTGTCTCCACACCCAGCTAAATGAGTATCCTGGGCTGTCCTTGAACTCCTGATCTTCCTGTCTCTGCCTCTTGAGCATGTTACCTGAGTGAGGGCCTAAAATACCACAGCTTCTCTTCAACCACAGTCACACCACACTGAAAGACACCCAGTGCCCAAAGCTGAAATAACTGGGCAACAAAATATGTATTAAATTATAACCCTAGTATGCATGAGTCTGCACTGACAGGTAATTAAATAAGATAAGTCTATAACACAGGATTTAAAAATTAAATAACCACATAGATACTGTATCAAGGAGAGAGAGAACTTAACTCACTAGTCTTTAAATGTGCACAGTGACTTCCCTTCAAAGAACTATGGAAAGGAGGAAAGGAACAACTTTTAAGACAGACTCTAGACTAGTGACCTGTGGGCAGTCTTTCCCCACAGGCAGGCTACACACACCTTTTCTTACTATTTGTGTGCTTTTTATTTTTGTGGGGAGGCAGGCCATTTAAACCCCTGATCCCCTAGACTAGATTTATAGGTCTAGTATAAAGATCCTTTTTTTTTTTTTTTACTTTTTCCAAGCTACCATGTAATTGTTCAAAGGTCATCTATTAAAAATCCATTTGAAATCCTCCAATTCGGAGAGAGTTAACAGGAAAGAGCTGGTCTTCCAACAACCAGAAGAAGCCTGGCCAGAGCACAGGAGAAAACCTTCAGAGGATGGCCCAGGTCTGTGGCATTTGAAAAGAGGCAGAACAAGGCAGGCCCGGTGTTTACCTGGCTTCCTGTCAACCACACAGTCGGACAGAGAACGCTGACCTCGAGGAGCTGAGGAGCACAGCTCCAGGGGGTTGGCTGTGTCAACCACACTGGACTGCCACGCCTGTTGGTAGACACATCGCAGGGCTGCAGTAACTTCAAAAAACTACAGAACCGAAGGCTGAAAAGCAGCTCTGAGGCCGTGGAGTTCTTACAGGCCAAAACAGAGACCTCACTGACCACTCAAGCAGTAGAGAACCTAGAGTCATGCTGAGGTACGCCAGACTCACCCTAAAAACCCTAACAACCTGCCTACCCAGCAGATGAGATGATTTCAATCAGTAAACAAACTGCCCACCAAAAAAAAAAAAAAAAAAAAGAAAAAGCTAAAAACCCAAGTGCTCAGCACCAAATTTAAGTGACAGTCTAATTCTAAAACTTCCAAGGAATTCTACGGAATTTACTAGCCAACATCAACTTTTAGAAAAGGCATGGTTGAGCGGGGCATGGTGGTGCACGCCTCTGATCCCAGCACTCAGAAGGCAGGGGCAGGCAGATCTCTGCGTGTTCAAGGACAGCCAGGGCTACAATGTGAGACCCTATCTCCAAAAAGAAAGGACAGTTGGAGCATGGGTTAGAGACGATACAAGGTAACAGAATTCAAAGCTGTGTGGTACTGGGACAGATATATGCGGCCAAAGAGATACAGCTCAGCAGAAAAAAGTGATTGCCTCATAAATGGACACGCTGAGTTTGGTGCCCCAAAAGCATATCAAAAGCTGAGTCTGTAATCCCAGTATTACTAGGGCAATTTAGGAGACAGAGACAAAACGGGCCAGAAGCTCACTCATCCAGCACAATGGCAGAAATGAGAGAGATCCTGCCTCAAAACAAGGTGGAAGGAAAGAACCAAATCCTTCAACTTGTCACACACACACATACCACGGGCACTTGTGCCCACATACACACGTACATAAATACATACATACATACATACACACTTACATATACAGACAAACACACATACATACAATACTCTTTTTAAGAGTTGAGGAGGTTGGTTTTTTGTTTATTTATTGTGAGAAGAATCTCATGCAGCTCAGGCTGGTCTTGAACTTATGCTGCTGAGGATGAACTTCTGATCCTCCTGCCTCTACTTCTTCTACATAGTGTTCGAAACCTGTGGGTCACAACCCCTTTGGGGGCTGAATATCAGACACCCTGCATATCAGATATTTACATTATAACTCATAACAGTAGCAAAGTATACAGTTATCAAGTTTTTTTAACATTTATTCTTATCTATTGTGCATTGGTGTTTTGCCTGCATGTATGTCTTTGTGATAGTGTTCAGAATCCCCAGATCTAGAGTTACAGACAGTTGTGAGCTGCCATGTGGGTGCTGGGAACTGAACAGTTATGAAGTAGCAATGGAAATAATCGTGTAGTTGGGGGTCACCACAACATGAGGAACTGTACTAAAGGTCACTGCGTTAGCACAGTTGAGAACCACTGCTCTAGGTGCTGTGATTATGGACATGTACTAATTCCTTCCATTAATGCCGTACGGGTGTTGAACTCAGAGCACTCTGGCAACTGAGCTCTGATCTACATATCCAGCCCTTAAAAAGCTGAAGAAGAGAAACAATTTTTTCTAAGAAAGAGAGACATTAGATTTAAGAAGAGTGGACAGACAGCAGAGCCAGAAACACACCTACTCAGGTGATTTTTATAAATTAACTGGAGGGAAGGAGAGAGGCAAGACAGTCTCTCCAACAAATGGTGCTAAGACAATTCGGTATTGATCAGAGAAATGAACTTCAAAGATCACACCTCATACACACGTAAAATTTTATCTACCAGAGACCTCCACAGTAAAATCATATGATTCTAGTAAAGACAAAACACACACAAACACAGGGAAATATTTTCTTTATGATCACAGGAACCAAGCAAAGATCCTTAAAAGGAAAAAAAGATAAACATGACCTTAACAAATCCGTAAGTTTCTCTTCAAAACACACCCTTGAGAAAACGAAGGCTGGCAGACGGCTCAGCAGTTGAAAGCACTCATAGATGCTCCTCCAAAGGGCCCAGGTTCAATTGCCAGCATCCACATGGCAGCTCACAACTGTCTAACTCCAATTCCAGGGCTTCTGACACCACCACAAAGGGATACATGCAGGCGAAAGACCAATGCACAAAAAATAAAAATAGATCTGAAAATGTTGAAAAAGGAAGAAAATGAAAAGACTGGTGCAGTGGCACATGCCTTTAGTTCTAGCACTAGGGAAGCAGAGCCAGGTGAAACTGTGAGTTCAAGTCCAGCCAGGGCTACATGATAAGACCCTGTCTCAAAAGAAGAGATTGATAATACCACAGAATGAAGAAACATAACAGACTTAACAGACTTATTTGCCAAATTATTTTTTTTAAATTCAGACAACTCAAATTTTTACATATAAGTGAAAGACTGTATAAATGGCCAACATGTACATGAAAAAAATGCTAAAATTATTAGCCATCATAGCAACACACTCTTAAAACCAAAAGGAGACATTACTACATCCTCAGGCACATTAAGCTGAGATTAAAACACTTAGAGCAAGTGCTGGTGAGAGCATCAAACAGCACACGATGGAGAAGGGTCCGGCAGTTCCTTATCGGCACCACACAATCCGGTCATCCCAATCCTATGCATTCATCCAAGACAAATAAAAAGATGTCCACACAATTGCTTGTAAACAGCACACGATGGAGAAGGGTCCGGCAGTTCCTTATCGGCACCACACAATCCGGTCATCCCAATCCTATGCATTCATCCAAGACAAATAAAAAGATGTCCACACAATTGCTTGTAAACAAATGTTCATAAACAGCTTTATTCCAAAGAGTACAACTCCACGAAAGCCAAGAAGCTCGTACAATGTACCATGCTCAGAAGAGCCTGTGAGCCACCAGTACAGCAAACAGCAGGTGCCAGCCTCACGACGGATGCACAAAGCACAAGAGGACAAACAGGAGGACAGTGATAACGGATGCCAGAGCAGCAAAGCACATGGACATGGACACCAAAGGTAGTGGCGAGTTCCCAGGGCCGGGCATGAAGAACACTGCACACTCTGCAGGGACACAATGGCAGGGGACATTTTGTGCTGACTGTACCACAGTAGCATGGGTACTGGTCAGACTCATTAAATTATACACTTAAAATTATAATGATTAAACGATTCAAATTTGTAACAGTCTAGGACTAAATGTTAACATACAAATAACATGCAATATAGAGTAATTTTTAAAAATCATATTTGTGTGTGTCATGTGCTTCTGGGAGTTGCTTCTCCCAGAAGCAACCCTATGGGTTCTGGGGTCAAGTACAGGTCTTCAGGCTTGTCAGCAGCTGCCTTGTCAGCTCAACAACACTTAAAAACAAGGACTGAAACCCGGACCCCTAATTTACTAAGGTAGAGAGTACATATGAAAAGATGGTGGCCTGTGTCTATCACTATAACCTTAAGACCCTCAGTGACAAGAAGGAACTGTCACTCTAGGAAGTCTCGTGCGCTCCCTGTCAGTCTTGCTCCTTCTCTGTCCTTGTCTGAAACTTTCTATATACAGCATGGAAATGTTCTGTACTGAATCAACACAACCAGCTCCTTTTCAAAAGAAGACTCTACACTTTTACTTTTGAAACCGGAAGTTCTATTTCACTTATATCACCTGACTCATTTTCCAGGTAGGCACATCGTGTGCAACAGCTTCTAATTCTTTGTTTTATAAGATGGGAATTCTCTGTGTAGCCCTGGCTGACCTGAAACTGAGAGAGCCACCTGCCTCTGTCTCCTGAGTGCTGGGATAAAAGGCATGTGCCACCACAGCCCTTCATGAGAGCCCCTAGTTCTTGATCCACATACATATTGTGTAAACTGTCTGACCAAAGTGCATTGTCATCAACAGCATTCTTTGACCCAATAAAATACCTGTCAGCAGAGGCTGCAGGCATTACTTATTATCATTCTTTGGGTCCTAAATGTATTCATCTGAAGGGCGGTCACCATTACTAAATATGATAAATCTATAGTTTATAGCATCATGAGGTAAACAGAAGCACAACGTTAAATGCCTCATGGAACTATAAAATGAACAAAATATTCAACGTCTACAAAAATGTCAACTTGGTTTAAAGTAGCCCCCAAATGGGTTCATTTTCTACCTTCCACTCCACCAAGCCTTAGGTAAACCCATCAAAAACTGGCCAGTCAAAAACTGGAGCTGGTTAACACGATCTCACACAGAGGGGGCCACCAAGGCGTGGACAAGCTGGAATGATGCTGTGTGATCAGGAAGTGGAGCTGCACTGCCCGTCCCGGCATCCTTCAGGCAGGCGGCACACCTCGCTGTAACGACATGCGCAGCACCTGCTGCACAGGACCACACAGGCTCTCTACCCCGCCCATCACGGGGTCACGCACACCGCGCTTCACGCCTGTCACTAACGCACTGCCGCTGACCCGCTGTGCTAAGGGAGGGAGCTTCCCCACAGCGTTTTCCCGAGGTTTCACATGTGCCTTCTGGTCACGCTTCTGAGTTCTTACCTTTTTGTGACACTCCTTAAGCAAGTCAATCAAGATGTTGCATTCTTTGGTGTGCAAGTGTGGAGACAAGTCCGGGTGCATCTTCAGGAGGACGAATGGACGCAGGGCAGCCTGTGAACACAAGAATGCTTTGAGTATGCAAGAGCGCACCTGTAATTTCACGAGAGCCAGCGATGACCTTTAGCGGAAGAAAGCGTCAGCTGTGAACCGGCTGCGATGGAAACAGCCAGCGAGTTGCCCAGATGTAGAGAGCCTGCAGGCCCAGGAGGGAGGGCACTCATCCCCAAAGATAAGCCTCAAAGCTTACCCTGCTTGATAAGTGCTCAAGCGGGAGCCCCTGCCCACATCATCAGCCAGACTTGAAAGACATCCCCTAGACTCCCGGAACTGGTTACTGCTCATTTCATTCAGGTGAAAGTCTACCAAGTATGAGAATTGGCTTATTACTTCTTTTAAATTGTATATTCCTCTGAGAGAGTTTTAAATGACCATAAGTCGGTTTCATATTAGTGTGAATTAATGCAGACTGCTTTCTTAACATCTGGCTGAAAAAAAACTTAGCTAAATGATGAAGTGAAAGGATAAGCAGTTTTCAAATTTAACAGATCTGTGCGCAAAGGTAATTACTGCACTGAAAACAGAAACCCAAGATCCCAGAATTAGTTTAAAGGATCAACCACAAAATAGAAAATTAGCAACCAAGGTTAAGGAAATACATTATTTTAAAGTGTCCGTTATAGTGTTACTCTATTTTTTAATCTGTATTTTCTAACTCATAAACATGACCAAAAGAAACACTTAATCTGAAAAGCTCCCCCTGCCTGCAAAAAAATAAATAACATAAGAACTACCCCAAACCTATTAAGAAAGCTACTATTGCCAAAGCATAGTGGTGCACTCATTAAATCCCAGTACTTGGGAAGCAGAGGCAGGTGGATCTGTGAGCCAGCTTGGTCTCAGTCCGAATTCCACAGCAGCCGAGGCTACACAGAGGCTACACAGAGAAATCCAGACTTTCTCAAACAAATAAAAACAAACAAACAAAAAGAAAGCAGGAAGGGAGGAAGGGAGGGGTGCTTAGAGACGGCTCACTAGGTAAGAGGTTAAGAGCTCACTGTCCTTACAGAAGTGAGAATTACAGCTCCAGGAAATCCAATGCCTCTTCTGTCCTCAACCGGCACTTGCATGCACATAAGCACACACACACTCACTCACTCACAAATAATAGTCTTTTTAGCCCTGGCTGTCCTGGAATTTTCTCTACAGACCAGGGGGGCCTCAAACTCAGAGATCCATCTGCCTCGGCCTCCCTATTAAAGGCGTTGTCACCACCGCTTGGCTAAACAGTCTTTTAAAAGTAAAACAAAGTAACAAGTGTTGGAGAGGCTGCAAAGAAACTGGAGCTGTTGTGCGCTGCTGGCATGATGTAAATGCTGCCGCCACTTCTAGAGACAGTACCGTGAGCCATCTAACCATTCAATAGATGCCACTGGGACCTAGCCTGCAACCTCAGTGCTCCAGAAAAACAGCCAGGAGAAACAGGCTCCAGGCCAAGCTGACACAGCTGCAGAGAAAACCTCAGGAGAGCCAGGGTCACCCAGCAAGGCTGCCTCCAAAAGGGGGCAGAGTTTGCTCATCAGTGACTTCCTGCCCTTACAGAGGACCCAGGTTCTGTTCCCTGAAACCACATGGCAGCTCACAAGTGTCTAACACTAGTTCTGGGGAATTCCAATGCCCTTTTCTGGCCTCTTCTGGTCAGCACTGCACCTGCATTACCCAGGGAAATCCCTCATACTTTAAAAATAAAAAATAAAAAATTTAAACATTTTTTTTTAGGGAAAAATGAAAATAATTACTACATGACCTATCAATTCCACTCCTAGAAATACCCCCCCCCCAAAGAACTGCAGGCAGGGTCTTGAAGAGATACCAAGACAGCCATGCACTGCAGCTTACTCCCAACAGCAAAACAGAAACCCAAATGTCCACACACAAACATGGGAGCTCTATTGTCTGAAATACCTAGTCCACATGGCTGTAGCAGAGCAGCAGCTGTTAGGCGCTGAGAGATCATGAGAGCTGTGTAAGGGACAGTTTCTTTTCATACACACGTTAAAAAAAAAAAAAAAAGGTACCATGGCTGGGCGTGGTGGCGCACACCCTTAGTCCCAGCACTCCAGGAGGCAGAGGCAGGCAGATCTCTGTGAGTTTGAGGCCAGCCTGGTCTTCAAAGTGAGTCACTCAGGGCTACACAGAAAAGCCCTGTCTAAAAAACAAACAAAAAAAGGTGCAATGAAGGATGGTAGTGTCTGCCAACATTACAACATTAACCTGTAAGTGATGATAATGGCACATTTTACATTAAGCATATTTCACTGTAACGAGGGGAGGAAAAGAAAAAAACAAAAAGCATGGCATTACATTGGACAAAGACTTCTTAGGCAAATCAAAGGATCACCCATACAATAATATTTTGATTATCTCACCGAAATTAAAATCTTTTGCACTTTAGAGAACACAGTTAAGAAAATGAAACCACCCAGGCTGGTAAGATGGCTCAGCAGATAAAGGCTGTCAAGCCTAATTTGGGTTTCAATCCCCAGGCTCCATATGGTGAGGAAACTAACTCTCAGAAGCTGTCCTGACTGCCACACGTGCACCACAGCACACATGTATATACTCACATGCTACAGGGAGCAGAGGAAGCCCTGAGTGAGGTAAGTCCCAGGTGGCTGTGTTTGATTGGCATAGTCACTGCCATGTCAAGGACTCCATACCCTCAGACCCATGGAGAAAATGGTGAAGCTTTCTTCCTGAGGGTTAGGCTCAAAGGGAAATGGCAGAGCCTTCCCCTCTAGTCTGTGCATGGATATTGGCAGTGTGTACAGAAACGTCCACCATAGTTGTCCCCCCAATCCCAGGCACCCCCAGATACTCACGACCTGAAGCCTGCTCCCCTACACAGACTGCTCCTACAGAGGTTGGCTAAACTATCTCCTCGATCCAGCTGTGCACCATAAAACTGCCTCTTTCCTCTGCATGGAGCCACCCACTGCCCTCCTTGATTCGCTGTATTCGACAGTCCCACCTCCCCGTTCAACTTCACATAATACACATGCTGAGTTGGGGGAGGGGTTCTGTATCTCCAGCCAAGAGCCCAGACCACCTGATCCCAGCTTTTCCATCTCTATGTCTGCATTTTCTTCATTCCCTGGCTCCCCGGTCAGGTCTGTTCCTAAAGCTGTGCTGGATGTGACAACATTCAAAAATAAAGAAGTGTAATTTAAGAAAATTAAATCTTGAGTTTGAAAAAAAAAAGAAAATGAGAAGTCCCACTGAGTGATGATGGTGTGACAATGTCATTAGTTACAGCACACATACAACTCCCATTTCAGGATTCTGACAGCTCTGCTCAGGTTGAGGAAAGGGGCAGGCGGGTGGGATCCCTGTGATTTCACATCACCTTCACCTTGAACCTAAACTACTCTAAAACCTACAACCTATTAAAACAAACAAAGCAAAGAAAGATTTGTAGACTGCTATCTAAGAATATAGAAGAAGGCCAACAGTTCAGTAAAACAAACCAATTTGTAAGAGCCACAAGATGGACAAAAGATCTGAAGATATATTTTTAAGATATAATGAAGTTATGAAGTACACAAAAGATACTCAATGCCATTAGTTCATAGGGAAATCCAAATAAAAATCAGGAGATACCACGACGCCTACCAACGCAGTTAGGCAGGTGCCCCTCGGCAGTGGAGTACACCCAGACACACCCACCACACGCTAAAAACATTGCAGTTGGGCTGGAGAGATGGCTTAGCAGGTAAGAGCACTTACTCCTCCAGAGGACTCAGGTTCAGTTCCCAGAACCCACACCATGTGGCTCACAACCTCCTGGAAACTCCAGCTCCAGGGGATCTGATGTCTTCCTTGCACTCCACAGGCCCTTACATCCAAACATACCCACACTAACACACAGATAGACACATTTCCATAAAATTAACAACTTTAAGAAACTATATTTGGTATGTCTAACACAAAGTCCATTTTATAATGCAGTATGGGTTACCTCAAATGCTGTTGAATGTTGCACTGAAAGTGAAAACAGGAAGGCTGTGTGGGTGCTCACCATTAGCCTACACACCGGGAAGCACACTGAGCCACAGGAGTCATTTGCCCAGACCTAGAATTACTGCTGAATGACTGGTGCAGATGCTAGCGCAATGAGACCATTGGTGACATCTTCTGATAAGGCTCAAAGAAAAGCTTATGGAAGGTAGGGGTGATGACACTTGCTGGTTTAGTAAACATTTTATTTTCCAGGAAAAGGCCAAGTTTTGACCTCACACTTTCTGGTTTGGGGGGGTGGGATGTATTCCTCCATAGGAAGCAAGAGCATCCTGTATCAGCCTATTGGCACCCACAAACCTCTCACAACAACTGTCCATCTTCTAGCATCCGCATGCTCTGGCTATTAGCAGCAAATGCTTCTGCCAGTTTCTCGGCTGTGAAGTTTTTGGTGCCTTGGGCATAATTTCTTTCTCCTCTTCACCTGCTTCCCTTCTTTCTTCCTGCAGTTTCCTCAGCTTCAGCCTTGACGCTGATGACCTCACGAATGCCTTCTGCCCATGTTCAATCCCAGGCATTTCCCTAGAGCTAACATCTTGTGACTGACTACATCAATAGCATCTTTGTCAAAGCCCTTGAGTGGACTCATATACATCCTCAGAACGTTCCTTCAGAGGCAGTTTGTTCGCTGCCAGGTGACTTCTCCCACGCAGCAGCAAAGTTCTGGATGGCACCTAGGACCATAATACCTTCCCCAGACCCTAGGAGTGTTTGGAAAGACTCTGGCTTCCTCAGCCTTGGCAAATGCCTGGCATGAATGGCGTGCTTTGAAAGTAGCTATCACACCTGGTCCATTGGTGGGAAAAGCATGGTGGTGTTCAGAAGCAGGCATTCCACTTTCACATCAGGATGCCTGTCAGCTACATGCCATGAATGGCTGGAGCATCATCAGGGTGTAAGTCAGCCACGTGACCCGGATGTCTGGAGCATTGTCTGGGATCAGAAGGATCATGAATGAGATGCTGCTTTGCCTACAATACCTCTGGCTTATGAATATAACAGTTCAGAAACCAATCTTCAGAAAAGTCAGACAGACTTTCTTGTTACGGTAACGGTAAACAGGAAGTGTGTGCTTGCTTGCGTTCTTCAGTGTTCTGGCATTCTCCAAACAGTAGACTAGGAAAGGCTTTAATTTGAACCCTGTAACATTTCCTCCCCAAAGCAGAGTTACATGGTCCCTGAATCCCTGTATTCTCTTGGGCTCTGGATGAGAATGTGCAGGCTGTGGTATGTGCTTCCAGAACAAGCTGATCTCATCAACATTAAATATCTGTTCTGGTAAGCCTTTCTGATCCACAATTACCCTATGCTACTCTTCCTTAAAATCTTCGCACAGACAATATCAGCAGCCACTGCCCCACCACTGACCAGAACACTATGAAAATTATGACACTTTTTGAAGCACCGGAACCCACCCATGGCATGCCATAAACATCCGTGGATGCATAGGTTCATTGTGCTCACTGAGCATGTTGAAAGACTTCTTGCCTTAATCTGGATCCGAGGGCTGCGTGGCATGCGCCTCTGCACCTGCTCTTCTATCCACCCCACAAGTAATTTTTCTATATCGTTGATCAGCCCAGCGCTCTTAGAGTTGACTGTGGACTTAACAAACACTGATGATTTCGCTGCCTCACAGATCCCCTTATCCTTCAAGATGACTGAGATGTGGACTGGCAAAGTCCTAACTCCCATGAGATGACCATCATGGGCTGGACAATTATCGTGAGTTTCATCTCCAGAGTAACCACCTTCCTCCTGTTTCTTTACACCAGAAGCAGGATACACAGAAGGACGTCTTGTAGACGAGATGGGATGCAACACCACGATACCCAAAAGCACAGGCAACATATACGCGGTCAAGTTTTCCCTTGTGACCCTGAGGCTGCCTGCCATGGCCAGGTGCTGTGACATGCTATCAAGACATCACATCATCAGCCAGGGAAAAGACCATCATTAGACAGCAAGTTTCTACCAAGTGTGCATGGCTTTTGCAGCACTCTAAGTTCAACCACCTTCCTATCAGGGCCGTCTGTAATCAGAAAGTCAGACAATACAAAGCAGGCTTAGGGTGAAGAGACGTGACCCCTCACAGCACTGCAGATGAAGTACGCTGAAACCCAGAGAGAGAAAGCAGAACACACACGCTTATGCCACTCAGCAGCTGCAAACCGAGGTACCTAAGAAAGGAAAACCTAAGCTCACACTGCGAAATGAACATACTCAGGAGCATCATTCTTTTTTAAATAGGGTCTCACCAGGTAGTCCCCGCTGGTCTGGAACTTAGAATGGAGAACAGACTGGCCTTGATCTCAGAGATCTGCATGCTTCAGCCCCCAAAAGACTGGAGTGAGAGGTGTGCACCTTCACACCTGACTAAGAGCATTGTTCTTAAGAGTTAAGTCTAGGAATGTAAAGCCACCCAATGTCCAACAACCAGGTAAACAGAGAAACAAATGTGCCTTAACTATATAATACAATACCCATTAGCTACATGCTCTAATCCTGATGAAAAGCCTTACTCGAGGTGAAACGGTCCCAAAGACTTCCTACTGAATGGCTCTGTTTTCAGACAGTGTTTACAAAAGGTTACATTCATGTTCACAGAAACAAAAACCAAGCCACTGGTTGATTAGGACTAAAGGGAAAAGTAAGGATTAATTTTTAAGTGGACATAAACAAACTTCTTACAGTGATTAAAATGTTCTAAAACTGGGTCCTAGTAATGTCTGCACAGTTCTACAAACGAAATAAAGTCGCTAAATTCACTTACACTGGGCAATTTTGGTATGGACATTATACCTCAAAATTTTTATTTAAAAGAATCAGAGAAAATGTGTATGTTTCCAAAATTCTCAAACTGCCCACCTCATTCCCAACAAACACCAAAGAGAACCTAAATAAAAAATTCCCAAGGACTAGCCCAAAGCCACTATCTTAAATTGCAATGTTTTCTGCTAACTGTTCAATTCGATAACTTGTAAACACACCTACACCACAGCTGAAGACCACAAATCAGCCTGTCTGCCCAGCCAAGTGTTTGAAATGGAAAATGGAAACACAGCCAAGTTCAGACTTTGTACTGACTACAGGTCATTTTAGTGACACAAATCAAGTGCCTGGGAAGCATGAAGTTTAGTATCGGTCAGCAATGTAAGCCATGGGCTACTGTTATAGCTGTAAGCACTAACATCTATGATGTATAATAACATAATAGGATGTAGTTAATCTTGTTTTCATCTCACTTGGTTTTTTTTCTGAAAGTATACTGATTTGCCACCTAAAAAATGACTTGAATGCTTCCTTTCAAAAATGGTGCTTGTCAAAATATTTTTGTACATTTTGATCAAGCAGCCCTCAAATGTGTTACTTTATAGTTCAAACACAAACTTAAGATGTTCTGAAACAGCTTCTTTAATTAGCAAAGCAGACATATGGTCTCCGACTTTTGATGGCCCACCTTATAATTTCTCGACTTCGTTATCATAGAAAGATGGCATGCATTTAGAGCCTGTTGTTCAAATCTTAAGCTTTTCATAAACTAGCAATACAAGCCAATGCTATCTGTTGGTGCTGCGCAATGACAACCCGTGGACTTCAGGATACTGGATGGCTACTATTTTTTGAAGTACTGTTTTCTGTTTTCACGTTCTTTTCATGGCTGGGAAAAAAAATACATATCTGTGTGTCATGAGATATGCAATTATTTATGTCAAAAGAGGGTTTATGTTAGAAGATTCTGCTCAACTGGGCATGCTGAAAGACCACTCTAAGCTATGGTGTTCAGTCCATGAGGTGGACCAAATGCCTTATTTTTTCAAAGCTGAGGGTCAAACCAAGGGCCATGTGTTATGTAACCAAGCACCCACCACTGCATCTCCTTGCCCTTTAAAGGAATTTTTGAACTTACAGGGCAACATCTAGGAACAATCCTACCAGAAGTCATGAAGCAGCCTTGAAAAAGCAGGTGGCAACTAATCTATACATTCATACCACATACAAACACAAACACACATAATTATATGTGTTTTCTTCACATCGTAACAAAGGTTTACTTAAACTATGCATGCTACTACAGTGCCAGCCACAAAAATTGTTTTTACTTTATTTTTAACAGAGAAATAAAAATGGGCTCTTCTCATTGCTTAACCTAGGTGGCTATTTCAAAGAATAAAATATTAATTTTGTTTCCTCCTACTCCTGGCAAGAGGAATGCTATTTAACCTAAGCCCTGAACACTCAACCTTATCTGTAAAACTCCTTGCTTTAGCACCAGGTGGCACATTTTCAAAATAAAGGGACTCTAGTAACAGGAGATGCATGCTAATAACACAGGGCATTACTATAGGGGATGTCCCTATATTTTCACCGCATCTGTGTTTCTTTTAGAAAGATTTTGCTACTGTGTCACTACACTACAGTTGCCATTTTTAATAGTTTAAAATAAGCAAGGGGCTGGGGAGTGCCTGGGGTTAAAGCTCTTGCTGTGGCTTGGGTGTCTGTAATCCTTGATGAGGACACAGAGGCAGGCAGACTTACCTAGTGGCAAGTTACACAGTTCAGTGAGAGACCGAGTCTCAAATGAGCAAGGCAGAGAGGGACAGAGCATCAGACTCCACTGCACTGAGGTCAGCCTCCACCCCAAACACACACACACACAAAAGCCAAGGAGAGAAAAGTATCTTTAGTCTGAAGATTTACCCTTAATACTTTTTAAAATGCTTTTTTTTTTTTTAAGACAAAGTTTGGGGTAGACCTTGAACTCCTCGTGCCCCTGCCTCTGCCTCCTGAATGCTGGAATTACTGGTTTGTGCTTGCCAGCTGGCCTAGTTTTAAGTGATGTCGGGACTCAAACCAAGGGCTACCTGCATTGCATACTAGGCAAAGCGCTCGACCAACTAAGCTACATCTCCAGCCATTTAAAATAGATCCTTTAAAGGCCTAGATGTTTGGCTCAGTGAGGTGGCTCAGCAGAAAAAGGCACTTACTGCTGAGCCTGAGGACCTGAGTTTGATCCCTGGAATCTACATGGATAGAACAGACTCCTACACACATACACCAGCACACACACACACACACACACACACACACACACACACGATCATGCCTCAACTATCACCGTTAGAAAAGACAGCAGTCACAGAGCATACTACTTTTAGATTCCACTAAGCTGCTTCTCAAGAAATAGGTTTCCTCTGCCTTATTCTGGAACAATCTTTTAGCAGGACCAGGTAGGCAGGTGAGCACTCTGAATGGGGACTTTGAGAGAGAGAGAGAGGATCTGCCTGCACACGGTGGTAGAACAGAAGCTTGTGAGCGGAGTCGGCTCAAAGTGCATGTTGCAAGTGCCCCAAAAAAGTTAGCAGAAGGCTGAAATTCAACACTGAAGGAAATGACAAGAGGGGCATTTTTACTTCGATCAAGCAGACAGACACCAAGGCCTGCAAGTACAAGACAGAAAGGATGTCAAGAGAATGCCTTTGCCACGCAAAGTCGTTTACATTGAAAGTGGGTTTTGTGATTGACACGGGGTCTCGAGTATTCCAGCCTGGCTTGGAACTCCCCTATGTAGCGGAGGATGACCTTGAACTCCTGATTCCTGCCCTTATCTCCCCAGAGCTGGGATTAAGGCACGAACCACCATACCCTTGCCTGTTTGATTCTGCAGTATTTTAACAGAGGCTTCTAATAGTTCGACCCTACATACATCTATCGTGAAAACACAATCACAGTCGTCCTCGAAGCCTATAAAAACGGACACGAAGCGTTCCTCTCCTTGCCAAGAGTACCGTGGGGGGTCTTGGTGGAGAGCCACATCACCAGCCAGGCAAGTGACTTTTCAATACAGGAACTTTCACGGCAGCTAAGACGCACTCTACCGGAAGCCCGTTTGTCCAGGCAGATCCCTAGATTAGCAACAACAGCTCCCTGGGCCCGGGGTGTCAACGCATCTCCAAAACGCTGCGACAGGCTACGCGCACTCGACCAGGCGCGTGCCCAAGGTCGCCAGGCCCGCGAGCGGCGGGCAGACGTCGGCAGAGTGTGCCACCTCCTGCCCGCGGCTCACCCAGGGCAGGAGCATGGGTACACCTCAGCACGGCGCGGCGCGGGGAGCAGAAGAGCTGCGTCCTCTCGCCGCGGGCTCGCAGGGTCCCGGAGGCTGAGGGACACCCGACACTCACCGCCGCTCAGCCCCCACGGAGAGCACCGGGGGAGAAGTGCCGGACACAGAGCCCGCCGCTCTGCCAGAGCAGGCCCGCTCCGCCTCTCCGCGCATGCACCACCCCGGCGGGCCCCCGCCCCGCCCGGACGGGTCCACTGTCCGAGGCTGAGGGGGGACGGAGGTCCAGCCCGCCGAGGTTCTGCGGGGACGGCACACAACGGTGGCTGGAAGACGGAGTTCGACGCAGATAACACAGTCATGTGAGTGACCCTGTCCCGGAGAGTAGCTACTCCGGGGTCCCGGGGCGTTTTCCACCGGGCGCGTCCGCGGCAGCTTCCCCCTATGCAGCCGAAGCAGTGCAGGCACTTGCCCGGCGGGCGGGGTCCGAGCGGCCGTTGGCGGCTTTGAAAGCGCAGCGGCGGGAATGTTTGCAGATGCGAACCGGCGAGGTAGGCCTCTGCGTCGCCAGGTCGGACCCGGGGGGCGGTGGGAGAGGACTAAAGGAGCCAGCCCCCCAGACCTCTGCGGGGAACCTCGTTACGGCGCAGTACCGACCCGGGACACTAGTGGAACCCGGGTCCCGCGGCCTGAGGGCGGTGCCCGCGTCCGTGGCTGCTTCTCCGCCCGGAGTGGGGCGGGGCCTCACCGTGGAGTCTGCGCTGTGGCAGCTCCGGGCTGCACTGTCTGCACTGCTTTGAGCCCTGGGCTCCGACTGGACATTAGTTCTCCAGTTCCTGGCCTCGAGTCTTTTTTTTTTTTTTTTTTTTTTTTTTGTCTGTGCATCCTGTTGCTCTATTCCTATGCTCCCTGCGCGAATACGAGATCGTTACTTACGAGGGAACTTTTTTTTATCACGTGTTCATTCAACAACTGTTGTCTCAGCCACTGCTATAGTAAAGCGCTAGAAAGTAGAAATTGAAATAGATACAGGGAAAAAGATCATTCAAACCCTTGCTGCTTTTTGTTGACATGTTACGCCCAGTCTGTCATTTCTTTTAGGAATGGCATTCTGCGGGCCACTCAGAATTAAGACTCTTTGGAAGTGCTGAGGAATGTAACATCTTGTCCTTGGGCACCTCACACTGAAGGCCCTGATCTCCGAAGCTTAGCAGCGCTGAACCTGGTTAGTACTGAGATGGGAGAAATGCCTGCTTTGCATACACGCCCTCCCCATCCCACCGCAGTTTATCTCATCCATGCCCAAGAAAGACCTCCCAGGTGTTCTCATGGACCAAGTGTTAGTTTGATAGTTGGCAGGCTGTTGGACCCAAATCCTTCCCATGTGCACACTGCTTAGGGAAAGCAACCAGTCCTTCATTCTTCAGGCATTTGCCAAGTGCAAATGAGAAGGTTCTTGGGTGACTGGACTCACTTGAGTGACTTGACTTGACAGTCACTGAAATTGTTAGAATCAGAGCCTGGGCTCTGGCAGTCCTAACAAGCTGGGCTCAATAGGCTGTGATCCTCAGTAGGCCAATTAAAAGGACAAGTGATAGAGAAAAGAGATGTATCCATGGTGAGCACACTAAGAAGAAGGAAGCGGTCTAGTGACCCACATCCACCAAGTCCATCTTTGGTGTTCAGACCTGAGGCAGAAGATTAAACAGAAAACGGAAGGTGTGCACACTTAGCAGTCCTACCTACAGCATGGTCCTTCCCATCCCCAAGCCACTGTTGTCCTGGTTTCATTCTCTCCTTCAGGAGGATCTCACACATAGACAGAAAAGCTCCTCTGGCTGGCACCAGGTGTCAGCCTTTCCTTCTCCATTAGATTCCTGGGCAGGTTTCCATTTCTTGGTGTTTGTTGTCTCAGACGGAAAGCACCCGAGTGACTCGTTAGAATGACTTTGCTCCTGCCAGGACAGTTATAACACAGCTATAGATTTTAGAGACATAGCAGTGAATAAAACAAACGTAGTCCCTGTCTTGAGCACATGCGCAAAAATATTATTGTAGCTATGATAAAATAATAAAGCTGATTGCAGGTGGATCTGTAAAAACAATAATCCTTGGAAGATTGAAAAGTAATTTTTTATTGAATGGTTGCAGTGAGTTTCCTGGGGAAAAGAAAAGCTAAGAACTGAATTATCACAAAAAATTATAAGAACCTTCTAGTTGAGCCCTTTTATCTTACAGGAATTAAGACATGGTATAGCTGAAGAGATGGGACTGGGGATGTAGCTGAGGTGGAGAGTGTTTGCCTCAAGGAAGGCCCCGAGTTCTGTGTTCAAACAGACGTGCACACACAAAAAGAAAAGGAAGAGGAGGTATTCAACAAGAAGGAAGCAAAGGCCAGGTAATACAGAGTCTTGTAGACCATGCAGAAGGTTTTGGTTTTGACTTTTAAGAATGGTCTCAAAACTGAACAGTATAGCAAATGATACTCTATTTGCACAACCTTAATTCATTTCATTTTTATCCTAAACCATGCTGTGGGTTTCAGTGCCTTTTTAAAAATGGAGTCAGCTGGAACTAGGGAGGCAGCTCCATTGATGGGGTGCTGGCCTGCCATACAGTATGGCCAGGGTTCATCTCCCAAACCACATGACACTGGACATGGATGCTCACACCTGTAATACCAGTGCCTGGGAGATAGAGGCAAGAAGATGAGAAGTTCAAAGCCAGCCTGAGATATATGAAACCCTGTCTCAAAAAGATAAAAATAAGGAGTTAAAGAGTAGCTCCATGCTGCTCTTTCAGAGGACCTGAGCAGAGTTCCCAGCAGCCACATCAAGGGCTCACAACTGCCTGTAACTCCAGCTCCAGGGGACACGACACACTTGTCCAAATGGGAGTATACAAGCACACCCATGGTGTAATGTTCACACAGTCACACACTCATACATAAGTTAAAAAGTAAATAAAGTACAGTCAGTTATATATCTTACAGCCAACAGCCAGTGGCAGTAAATTACATGCACTGTCTAAGAAGTTCTGATAATGACAATGTCAGTTACAGCCAGGACTCTTGTGAGGAATAGCCATCCATCTATCTTAATAGTCCTAGGGTTGTGAGGGAGGTGATGAGAATGCCAGACCTGCCCTTCCTCTTAAACATGGGTACCAAAGCCCATGCTGTTCAAGGAAATTAAAGTCCACAGGGAAGACTTGTTTAGTCTTCACTTAGAAGTCATGCTTGTCAGCCAGGCATAGTGATGCACGCCTTTAATCCCAGCTCTTGGGAGACAGGCAAGTGAATCTCTGTAAACTGGAGGCCAGCCTGGTCTACATAGTGAGTTCCAGGCCAGCTATATAGTCAGACCTTGTCTCAAAAAAATAAATAAATAAATAAAATAAAGAAAGAAGTTATGCTTGTTTGAGTTTTACCTCCTGCATTAGTATTCCAACTGAGGTAACAATAGGATTAGCTGTGCCCTCTAAAGGCTCTGAAGAAAGTAATAAAAGGCTTGGGATCTCCTTCCCCTGTACCACATCTTTAATACTCCTGAGAGTCGCCTGTTGTTGAGGGAGCTGTTCCACATCGTTGCTCAAGAGTAGGTGGGCGCTGGAAGGTTTCAGCTGCAGACACAGAGCAGGACAGTATGGTACCATTAGCAATGCGTTCAAGCAAGGAAACGGACACTGCAGGTATCCACACTTGTAGTATACGTAGCATAGGGAATCGCTCCTGACTGAAATGTTACATGGAAACTTTCAGAAGTAAGTTTCTGAGTACCTTTCATTATATCTGCTGCATCACATGGCAGAGCGCTTTACTGCATCTGTGAGTGTGTGTGGTTGTGTGGGGTGTGCAAATGTATGCGAATGTGTGCTTGTGAGTGTGTGTTTCAGAGGTACACAATCAGTGTCTTCCTTAGTCACTTTCCACCTTAGTGTTTGAGTCAGGCTCTCACTGAGTCTGCAGCCCACTGCTTCTGCTAGACTGCCTAGCCAGCAAGCCTCTTCACCTGAAGCCTTCTGCTCCCCCCATCCCTCCAAGCACTAGGATTTTTTTTTTTTTTTACAAGGGTACTAGGGCTCAGACTCAAGTTCGCCTGTATAGCAAGATCTTTACTGACTGCATCATCTCCCCAGCCCTCTTTTAAAAAAGAGAAATTCTTGAGGAAAGTAATCCAAATCCACTAGACCTGACCTCCCATGAGAGTGCATAATCTTGTCTCCAGTGACCTTCATAATCACCCCCCATGGGATTCTTAAAGGGCCGCCACCTCTCAGTACCAGACAAACTTTTGGAGTACAGCAAACCCTTTCCAAATTATTCTAAAGCATCCTGCGTATAGTAATTCATACTTATAATTCCAGCTCTAAGGAGGCTCAGGCAGGAGGATTGCCACCACTTTGAGATAAGACGTGGCTACACAGTATATGCCAGGCTAGCCTGGGCCATAGAGTAAGACCCTGTCTCTGGACAAATGAAGGGGGAAAAAAATTAGAGATTGGGATATAGATACAGCTCAGTTGGTAGAGTATTGCCCTGGCATGCAGAAAGGTTGGGTAGGAAAAATGGTTTAACAGTTAATACTTGATGTTCTTCTGGAAGACCCAAGTTCAATTCCTAGCACCCACATCAGGTGGCCCATAACCAGCTATAACTTCAGTTCCAGGGAAGCTGACACCTTTAGCCTCCCCAGGCACCTGAATTCATGTGCAAAGACACATACTGCCACACAAAGAAACAAATGATTAAAAATAAAGTACATATATATATATATATATATATATATTTTAATGATTCAAGGTCATCCTCAGCCAGGCATTGAGTTTGAGCCCAGCCTAGGCTACATGAGACTATACATATGTAAGTACATACATACATACCCAGCTTAAAGAGAAAGTAATTACATTCTGCGTTCTCAAACAATACAGACAGTTAAGAAAAGGTAAACATTGGGTGTCTGACTAGCAGATCCTGGGTTAAATCAGATACTGAACAACTCACATTGAACTTTCTGTACTTGACTAGTACATTACTGTGCTCTTTTGTTTTGTCCAAGGACCAAAGAAATGAATGAGAATGTTGCTGAGTTTCTCCGGAGGCTCATCCTGAAAACGCCTCTGTGTGAGATGAAGACCATCCTAAAAGCCTGGGACTTCTTGTCTGATGACCAACTGCAAACCATAAAGTTCAAGCAGAAAAAGGAATCTCTGGCCCAGGAAGTGATTCTGCTGTGTGAGGTAAGAGCGTCCAAAATTGTCAGCCAAATAAATTAATGTAGTAGAATATAGTCAGACCAGTATGTACTTATGTTAAGGAAGTTTTTCTTTATTTTTTTTAAGCAAAGCTTAAAAGATTCTGAGAAGCAAGAACAATCTTTCCAAAGACAGGCCACAATAGTCAGATGCTGGTGTGCAAAAGCACCTTTGCTGGTTAGGGTGTTCAGTCCCAGGACTGTGGAAGCCGAGGCAGGGGTACAGATATATGTTCAGGTGAAGCCTGGGCTACATAGTGAATTCAAGGTCAGCTGTATAGAAAGACTGACTCAGAAACAAATAAGACGAGATCAGTCCATCCTCTCTGTTTAAAAAAAATTTTTTTTTGATTCAAAATAGATCCAAGAGCCAAATGTAATACCTAAAACTATAAAATATATAGGAAAAACAAGCAGAAAATCATAGCTTATTAAGAGCACCTATGAACAAAAAGGTGGTTCATAAAAGAAAAACCAATTGATAAACTAATGGAATTAATCAGTTTTTTCTTTGAGAAATACTGTTAAGAAATCCACAGACTGAAGGAAGCTTTCTAAACCCTGACCTTTAAAGGACATGCAGCTAACGTATGTTAGAAAGTCTCAAGAGTCAGTAATAAGAAAAAAGAGGATCTCAAAATAACAATGAGAGTGAAAAGAAGAAGAATGACGTGGGCGGGAGAGATGGCTCAGAGACTAAGAGCACTGGCTGCTTTTCGAGAATAACCCGATTCCATCCCCAGCGCCAATGTGACAACCATCTGTGACTCCAGTTCCAGGGGATCTTCCAGCCTCTTCTGGCCTCCAGGGCACCAGGCACACACACGCTGCATTGACATATATTCAGACAAAACACCCATACACATGAAGATAATGTTTTGAGCATATAAAGGATTTGCTTAGACACTTCGCCACAGAACACGTACAGGTGGTAAATAAGCATCCAAAGAAGTGTTCAGAATCACTAGTCATCAGATAAATGCAAATAAATGCCACAGAGCATGGTTGTTAGGATGGCTAGGTTTGGAAAGATGTATCATACCTATTTTGGATAGATGGGCTGTCTGCTGAGCTGTTTGTACCTTAAGCCCAGCATTCATTTTGTGTTTAAGTACTTGGGATCGAAGCCAGGGTCTCATACATGCTGAGTTAACTGCTCTGCCCTGAGCTATATCTTCCAGCCCTTGACAGTTTCTCTAAAAATCTAAATATTTGCCACCATAGATGAGCCATTCCACTGCCAGGCATTCTCTCAAGAGAAATGAACACACATGTATATTAGCACAGCGTTCATCATAGCTAAAACCTCGAAGCACCCCAAGTCCATCCACAGGTAAGCAACAGATTGTGTCGTATTCGCATAACAGAAAACTGCCAGCAATAAAAAAAGAATTGAACTATGGATGCAAAAATACGGCTGAGTGTCAAAATAATTATGCTGAGTAAAGGAAGCCAGATCAAAAAAGAATCCAACCTTATGTTAACATTCGTATAAAACTAGAATATGCAAATGTTATGACAGAAGGAGGAGCCGTCGCTGCTTCAGCACCAAGGATTCGGGGGAGGAGAATTGGGGACAGAAAAGGATCTGGGAGTGAGAGACAACAAGGCCCCCGGGCAGAGAGGTTGCTGGCGGTGTTTGCCACACTGACATGACAGCGGTTCATAAGTATATTTATGGCCACATCTCAAAATGTTAAGTATATTATCTTACTGTGGCTGTGAGAAAATGCCCTTGACAAAAGCAACTTCAGCAAGAGAGGGTTTGTTTTGGCTCACACTGCTTCATGACTCAGAAAGCATGGCAGCATTGGAGGAGCACCTGGCAACCGGAGCACGCTGGCCAGTCAGGTGCCCAGACACCCAGAGAACAGGAAGTATGGCCAGGCTCCAGAGCCCCATG
Organism: Meriones unguiculatus; assembly: GCF_030254825.1. NCBI lineage: Eukaryota > Metazoa > Chordata > Mammalia > Rodentia > Muridae > Meriones > Meriones unguiculatus. Next base: position 11,199,306 of record NC_083358.1, on the reverse strand, counting down.
GCCCCGCTCCCAGTGACCCCCTTCCTCCAGTGAAGCTCCACCCCCACCCCCAAATAGTACCACCTACTGGTGAGCAGGTACTCAGCATGTGAGCCTGTGGGGACATTTCTCATGCAAACCACATCATGTGTGCAGTTGAATGTATGTTCAAGAGTGGGGTTTTTGTTTTGTTTTGTTTTGAGACAGAGTCCCATTCTGTAGTCCTGACTGGTCTCAGACTCATTACAGTCCTTCTGCTTTTGCTTCCCAAGTACTAGGAGTACAGCCTGTGAGCCACTATCGCTGGCTTTTTAACATTTTAAAATCTATAAGTTGAGTGATAAATGTGGAGTGAGCGTCAGGAGAATGCGGGCTGTTGGTTAACAAGAGAATGTAGGTTGGAGATAGACTATCATATCAGTACTTCAGGCTTACTAATAGAGTGCTCTGACCAGCCCTAAAATGGGCTTGAGGGGGATAGCACCCCATTTCCTAATCAGTTTACCCTGTCTTTCAGGAGAAGTGTGCAAGTATTGATGATGTGGCTCTTCTAGACATCGCATGTAAGTTTTGGGGACTTTTCCTTACACATTGGAGTTTGGTTTCATCAGAGGGAATTTCCCATGTTAATGCAGATTCTAGGGTCTAGAGGTGGCTCGGCAGTTAAGAGCACTGACTAATCTTCAGAGGACCTGAGTGCAGTTCCCAGCACCCACACTGTGGCTCAGATCCACCTGTAACTAGTTGCAGTGATGTGATGCCCTCTCCTGGCCTCTGGGCACTGCATGCACATGGTGCGTAGACTCAGGCAGGCAAAACATACACAGGAAAATAAGCAGATCTTTAAGGATGCAGATTCTAGAGTTGAGAGGCCTGGTATCAAGTTCCTGCTCTCTCACTGGCCTCTAGTGTCCTTTGCTGTGCTGTATCTCCTCTCTGACGCACAGACCTTCCCTCAGTCAGTGGACTTGAAACTGTTTTTAGGACTGTGGAACGAAGAACATTTAGAAACAGGAACTGGTTCATCTTGAGCATAAAACATGACATATTGGACTTTTATTTTGTTACACATTTGGAAATGCGCCACCAAGAATTTGCCTAAGTGCAGCTTCTTTCTTCTTACTACTCGAAATATTCTTTCTTCAGTATTCACTTACGAACTTTAAGAACACAGACCCTACAACCAGATTGCTTGGGTTGGTTTCACGGCTCCATCATTGCTTCCCTGTGGTGCCGGGGGATGGTGGCTCATGTCACTTGCCTTGGTATTTTGATAGATCTGTGTAATAATGATAATAATCGAGTATGGTTCTGGTAAAGGTCAAATGAACATGCAAGTCAAGCACTGGGAACAGGTTTCTCTGGGTATGGGATTGTTTTTATTCTTAACTTTTATTTATTGCGGGGGTGTTGTGCACACAAATGACACAGCTGCGGACATCAGGACAAGTAGCTGGAGTCAGTTCTTTCCTACCTTGAGGGCCCCAAATCAAACTCAGGCTGCCAGGCTTGGCAGTGGGTACCTTTAACAGCTGAACTGTCTCTGGCCCAGGGCCTGTTTGTTTGTTCACCTTGATGTTCACCTTTTAGGTGAAGGGTAATGGAGCTCTTAAAAGAAGTTCTGACTTTCTGTTGCACCAGTGTTGGTCTTGCCAGACAATTTTACCAATGAAGTCTCAGGAGCCAGATTCTGGAGTAAAAGCCTAGTGACTCAGAAAGGCAGAGAAAGCACCCAGCTGACCCCCTTACTCAGTCGATATCCCAGAAGGAAGAACTTTTTCCTTCTCCCCCGTGTCTTAAACGCCCCCCCCCCCCAAACTGAATGCCCTGCCTTTTTCTTTCCTGTGTGTCTCTCTATCCCATCCTCTGGACTTCCTCTCACTCTCTATGGTTTTTTCCTGTGTTCCCACCCTGTCGACTGGCTGCTTGCTCTGCTTCTTAACCTATGGTTGACTTTATATAAGCCTATCTACAGAAAGTTGTTGGAATAAAGGTGTGTGCTAGGGCTGAGCCATACCACAACTAGAAATAGATTTCTCCAGAACACAGTCTCAGAGTTCACAATGTGATCAAATATCCTGCAACGCGTCAGCGATATTTAGAGACTAGTTAGCAAGTCTTTACAACTCTAAACACAGAACCAGATAATAGGGTGCTAGAAGATAAATACTTTGGGATGGGCTGGCATCACATTTTGCTCTTTGACACCTGCTGTAGATGAAAACCTATCCATCAATTATCTGTTAACAGGCCCTTTGCCATGAAGAGAAATAGGGGCCAGGAACAGGGACAAGCAGACTCAGGGAAGAAAAAGATGCTGAACCTAGAGAAGGACAAGGAAAACATTGATGCCCCCAAAGTTGATGGTACCCTGCGTGAGGAATCTATATTCCCTTCAGAGATTAAACAAGCTGATCTGAGGTGAAGACACAACACAGGGACAGTTTGAATCCAGAGGGTAAAGGGAAAGAGTTGAACTTGCTGACTTTTGTTTCTCTTCTAGGTACTCTTCTTGCCTTCTGAAGGGCATCTTCTGTGTCACACACTTACTCTTGCCTTCATTCCACATGCATTGAGTGTCTTATTCGGGCAGGGTTAGCCTGGGATATACCACTGAACAAATCTCTCCTCTTCAAAAGTGCCCTGAAGGGAACCAGGTGGCAGTTTGACTGTAGTCAGGGTAGGCCACTGACTAGTAGCTATTGAGAAAAAGATGAGGAATGAGGTGTCGAAGGAACAAGGCCTGCTGTGACAGCTTTGTCAGAGTCATTCCATCTTGTGGGTTCCTGCTGTGTTTTGCATAGCAGATGTCTGTAAAATTGACAGACAAAGGGCTGAAGAGATGGCTCAGTCATTAAGAACTCTTGCTGTTCTTCCAGAGGACCAGGGTTTGGTTCCCAGCACCCACATGGTACCTCACAACCACCTGTAACACCAATCCAAGGGCTCTAATGCCCTCCTCTAGCCTCCATAGGCACCAGGCACTTACATGGTACATAGACAGACATAAATTCAGGTAAAACACCCACATATAGGAAATGTCCCGATTGTTTAAAATAATAAATAAAAATAACAAATGACTTTGCAAAAGTGATGAGAAATATTTAAATTGAACTGTGTCATCTGTGTTGAGTTGAATTATTGGGGTTTGTTTATCTGTAGCAAATTTACTCCATTTAAAGTTTATGTTTTATGGTTTTTTTTTTTTTAAGTTTGAACTTTGATTTTAAAGCTGTGTCACTTCATCCGTGGGTTACTATTATTTTATAGCATTAAAAAGTGTGTTTGCAGTATGATGGAAAGGAGAACCATAAAAACACACTTTGTTCAAAAATGTCAGTGTCCTCTAACACATTATGTTGTGGTTTTAAAAATGAATATATGTTTATCAGCACATACTTCAAACTCCTCAGACACAATACTAGGCTGTACGCCCTTCTCTTTCAGATACTCAGGTTCTCCGGCACCAGAAGCTTTGGAATGTCTTTCAGATGAGTAAAGAACCAGGTAATGTTTTGCACTTTAAATTAAACATCTGTGCTGGTGTTTTGGCAATTTAAAAACGAGTAGTACATGTGGTCTTTTTGTTGGAGGGTTTTGTTTTGTTTCTAAGACATTGTATCCCTGTGTAGCATAGACTAGCCTGCAACTCACTGTGTAGACAAAGCTGGCCTGAAACTCACTGTAGACAATGCTGCTCTGGAACTTGTGGCAGTTTTCCTGCCTTTGCCTCCAGAATGATAAGATTACAGGTAAGTGCTGCCACGCCCAGCCTAGCTAGCTGCTCCATGGCTCCTTTTGAAAAGATGTGACTCTTCCTCATTTATGTCCCTGGCACCCTCAGGAGCACGTGTGTGGTATAGCTGTTACTGCTCTGGGATGCACAGGCTGGAGACATTGTAGCTCCCTTAACTTTTTTCTTTATATCTCTCTGCACTTTGACAGGTGAAGATGTCGATCTTTTTGATATGAGACAGTTCCAAAGTTCCTTTAAGAAAATTCTTCGGAGAGCATTAAAAAATGTATGAATTAGTCCTCCTGATTTCTATGAAATTCTGTTTCATGATATCTGGGTAGGGGAGGGGGATAATATGCCATTACCTTAAACTGAAGTATTACTTCCGTCTCTCACTGCCCATCCCACCCAGTGCTTCTTAGGGCTGGTACCGCCCAGTGGAACTGTGCCATGGCAGAAGCACCCACCCTTTGCTGACAGTGTCCAGTCATAGCTGGTTGCCTCCTGAGGACTTGAGAGGTGGCTGCTTTGCCCGCGTGAATGAGTCTTTAAACTTACTTAAATGAATTCCCATTAGATGGACCACATGGCACTAGTGGCTCTGCTTTCGGTCATCAGTCACTTTTGCTTTTGCAGTGAGAAGTGAAGGCATCTAAGTAAGACCCTCTGAAAGACATTCCAGGCTTCTCATATGGAGGAACTTGAGTATCTGAGAGAGAAGGTCCTAAGGCCTAGTGTTGTGTCTGAGGTCTTTGAAGTGTGTGCTGATAAACATAATCATTTTTAAACCACCACATACTGTGTTAGATGACACTGACATTTTTGAACAAAATGTGTTTTTGTGGTTCCAAGCCAGCAGACAGCATAACCACCTGCTCCTCCTGGAGTAAGATCTCAGAGGGAGGAAACAGCAAATCAGCCATGCCTCTCTTCAGGTTCTCCTTTCCTAGGTCAAAGCCCAAATGGAAGGAGGGCTAGCTGATGACCTAACGTTGGCCATTAAACTCCAGAGCAAGCCCAGTCCTGGTTGGCAGTTTAGAAAGACTAACGGCTGGCAGTGAAAGAGACACCACACAACCTCCTGTGCTGCCACATTCCTAAGAGGCTCCAGCTGCTGAGACACATTCATAAGAGCATCCGGACTGGTGCACTCTGCTCACTGCCACATAGAAATCCTGCTGTAAACTTAAGGAGGCGCATTAAGTGTGCCAGCCAGCAACACTAAAAGGGCTTCCTGGAAAACCATGCCCCTCCCCTTTTGTCTGTTTTTGAAATAGGATCTTACTATGTAGCCCTGGCTGGCCAGAACTCACAAAGAGTTGCCTGCCTCTGCCTCCCAAGGCTAAGATTAAAGGTGTGCCCAGCCAGATGCTTGATTTTTAAATTTGGTTTCATCACTTTGTGTACTCTTGTTTGTCTGCATGTATGTCTGTGTGCCGAGTACATGTCTGGTACCTGCAACTGTAGTTGCAGATGGCTCTGAGCCACCCTGTTGGTGCTAGGAACCAAACTGTAGTCCTCTGCAAAAGCAGCAAATGCTCTTAACTTATGAGCCATCTCTCCTGCCAGATTATTAAAAAAATTAAAAAATAAATTTGCTTTTATCTATTTTTATATATATAATTTTTTACAATTTATATTGAAATTGTAGCCCTCTCCCTGTCTCCTCCCAGTACTACCCTCCCTTCCTCTTCTCCCCTGTCCCCCTCCCCTAGTCCACAGAGAAGGGGAGCCAGGAAGAAATCTCTTCTTTATAAGGTTACAGTCAGCTTCAGAGTTGACGAGAAGTCTGCAATGTGGATTCGGGTTGCCTGGGGAACACAGCATTCACAGCCGAACCAGTACAAGCCCACTTTCGTGGTGTATTATCCCCAGACTCCATACGCCTTCATTTCCTCCTGCCATCTGAAGAGCACTGTGCCCCTTCTCCATCAGGTATGAACAGATTCCAGCAGCTAGAGTACTCTGTACCCATATTCCAAAGGTGCATGTAGGTATAAGCTGCCCAATAAGAGTTAGTGTAAAATAACCTAGTTCCTATACTCCTAAGGAAAGGACCAGAGAGCTTCTTACAGCAGAAATGAGACGGGAGGTATTATCTTGGTCTAGTTTTTATTTTTAATGTAAAAATAATGCATACTTAATATAAAAACAAATGCAGTTTAGAAGTCCCTAAAGGTAAAAGATAAGTCATCAAAACTCTCCACCCTTTCTCTTCTGTTCACCCCTAAATAGCTACTGTCATTTCGCTATCTCCTTCCAAAGCTGTTTTGTCAGTGTCAGAAATAGTGATTTTTGTATTTCCGAAATCTGCCTATGGCAATTGGCATTTGTGACCATTTTCCATGCAGAGTGTACATGAAACTACCACCTGTGTCAGGGGTAACCTCTCTTTTTAGGGGTTTGCCTTTGTGTCTTATTCACTGTTCTATTATTGTAAAGAGACACCATGACCAAGGCAGTTCTTATGAAAGAAAGCATTTAATTGGGGGCTGGCTTACAGTTTCATCATGGTGGGGAGCATGGCACTGGACCTAGCTGAGAGCTACATACATCCTATCCATAGGGTGGGCTGGACACAGGGACTGGGGCATGAGGTTTTAAAACTTCAAGCCCACTCTCAGTGACAGGCTTCCTACACCTACTCCAAGGAAGCCACACTTTCTAATCCTTGTAATTTCAAACATTTCACTCCCTGGTCTAAGCATTCAAATGTGTGAGCCGGTGCGAACCATTCTTATTCAAACTACCCCTTGGTGTTACACCATCTTAGCTCCTTTCCCAAAAATAATCCACCACCGATTTGGCCCCATCATTACTACTTCCTGTTAGCAGCTCCTGTGCTTGAGCTGGCTGCAGGTGAGCAGCTCGGCGGCTGGCTGCATGGCTTCCCATACAGCTATCTGGTAAAGCAGCCCATTCTCCACTGTCAGCATAGGCCTCAGGGTCCCAAAAAGTGAGAGCAGAATAGAGTTAAATTTCTTTTCACTGGCGAGGGTTGAGGATGGGGCAACCCGCTGTACCAAGACAGGGATCACCCCTGCCTCAGCCTCCCCAGCTGGGCTCCCACCTCCACACAGGGCTCTTTCCATTCACAGTTGCAGCTCCTGCATTTCACTGAGCACTGTGTGTAGGCCCAGGTGCAGCCCTAATGGTCTTGCTCCTTTCCCTCCAAGGCACTGAAAGTTGCTAGCAAATACCAGCACATCATGCAGATGGTTCTGAAGAGCCGGCACCTGGACTCACTCAAGGCTATTGCTTTCGGAGAGTATAATCAGGTGAGCCTGTCAGCCACGCCACAGCTGAGTTTTCCTTTCCACTTACGCCCACTGAACAGGTGGAGGGCCACTCCCAGCCCGTCCGTCCAGATGAGTGGATGGAGCCTTTAGTCACTTCACTTTGTTCGTGCTTGTTTATTCGTTCACAGTGCCATACATACACAGTGTACTTTGATCATATTGGCTCCATTTTCCTCTCTCATCCCCATCCTGCCAAACCCCTTATTCACAACAAGACCCTCCCTACCTTCGTGGGGTGGGGTCCCTTTTGAGCCCATTGCCTTTACTTAGAGCTGCTTGAGTACGCATGGGTGTGCAGTTAGGTACTAGAACAAGAGTGCCTCACAGGGCTACAGCACTGAAGAATATGACTCCTTTCCCCCAGCAACCATTAACTGCCCAGAGCCCTCAGAAAGGGGTGAGGCCTCCTGCACCTCCCTCTCCAAGATGGAATGATGAATTGTTTGGAAGCGGCATTTCCATTTAATGACAAGGGCAGGTCTGCCTCTATGGTCTTAAGGTTTCTTCTGTACATAGCACATGTTGGCACATGTTCGGACTATTTGGGTGGGTGGAATTCTGTAGGGAGGTTATGCCGAATATTATGTTCTAGAGAGAAGTGATGGCTTTCCTCAGGTCACTGTTTAAAGAGGAAGGGTGGTACAGTGACGATGCTCTTGCCTCAAGGTCCTGCCTCTTTGGCTTCTAGACACTAAAGCAAGAACTTCTAACTGTGAACCAAAGTAAATGCTTCTTCCCTTGAAAAAAGAGCATTGTTGTTGGGAGTTTTAAGATGGGATCTTGACTTAGCCGAGGCCTCTAACTCCCAAGTGCTGGGATTACAGGCATGTGCTACCATGCTGGCCTTGTAAGGAGTTAGAGGGTGGTTTTCTCCCCAACTGACCCTTCTTCATCTACCCTCCACCCTCCTGCCAGATAGACATCAACTGCTGTCCTGCTGGCCAACCGCAGCATCATTAGTTGTTGCTCACGTTGTTCTCCAAGCTGGAGAAACTGTCAGGGAGACTCAGTGGAAAGAATGCAAGAAATGTGGGCTCTGGGAGCAAAGTTAGTTTTTCTAAAAGGTGTGTGAGGGGTTTTTCAGGGTGTGAAGACAGTGCTAATGCCCAGGTGGCAGGGCAGTCTCCCATCCCTCTGGCTTTTGTATGACCCTGCACCTTGAGGTAGTTTCGTTTTGTGTTGTGCTAGGGATGAACCCAGGGTCTCACACATGCTAGGAAGGTGCTCTGACTCTGAGCTGTATCCTCTGCCCAAGATGGGTTGTTATGCCAGTTCCCCAAACAGCCCTGCTGCGTGGCTGGATGTCCGAGCTGAGCTCAGTTTAGCCCACCTGTAGCACAGCCATCGCTTCTTTCTACTTCTTAGGAATTTAAAATAAGATTTAACACATTTTACACCTTAGACACAATTAGTATCTACAGCCCAACATGTTCAAATTAGTAACGTGTTCACTTTTCCTTTCTCCCAGACCTTTGAAAATCAGGACTCTACAATGCTTCTGCAAGAAGGAAGCCTTGGACTGGACATGAATTGTATGTGTGCTCAAGACAGAGTATCTTTGCTTTCAGATGGCTGTTGTGCAGGAAAGCACCCGGGCTAGGATCTCATTGCAGAGCTGGTTCATACTTTAAGAAGAACCTAGAATTAAGTATTAAGCATACTATCATAGGTGTCCTTCAGAATTTACTAAAATGTGTGATGTCGTTGAGAGTGCTTTCCTGCCCAGCAGCAAACTGCACTCTTTGCATGTGACTGACAGCCATCCTGTCAAAAAGCGGGTCCTGGGAAAGCGGGTCTCAGGAAGGCTTGGTAACTCCAAACAGGGTCATGGAGCTAGGTCTGTCCAAGGTGGGGAGCCTGGGTTTCTGATGACCTGGGTTCGCTGGTTCTAGAATAATACGGTGGTTGCATTGCTACTCAGAGTCCCTAGAAAACCTAAACTCAAATTAGCAGTGGAAGGACATAGAACTGACACTGGAAACCGAGCCCTGCAGGACTCCAGTGGCATAAGAGCTGTGGTGGGTCCCATGTTAAGACACGTGATAGAGAGGTACTCAAGGTAACGATACAGGATGTGTATTGGAATCTAGATACTGGTGGCACTATAGGTATTTCTTGCTCCCTTTTGTCAGCCTTTATTTTCCAACCGTTCTGTGTAATAACGTTATTTCAATGAAAAGAAGGGACTGGAAACATCTGAGCTCCACAGACCGTCTGCAGTTTGGGAGAGGAAAGAATACTGTGTGTGGTGGCGTGTATTCTGACAGCAGCTCTTCATCTGCACCCGTTCACAGTGGATCCAAATGTCGTTCACGAAAACAGAGAAGAAAAGGAGAGAGTCCACAGAGTCACTCAGGAGACGTTTGGAGCCTATCCTCAGCCACAGCTGGAGTTTGCACAGTATAAGGTAGGATGGTGCAGTGAACAATTAGCACTGTTGTTTTGGTTTGTTAGCGTGCAGGAACTGTAATTGGAAAACATGTCCAAAAGCTATTTCCTTTTCATTGGTTACTTCAATTTTATGTAACACATTTATAAGTTAAATATATCTTTTATTATATTTGTAAGTTCCCTTGTTAGTAAAGGAGGCATCATGAAGTTTTGAATTTGTCTTTGTAATTCAGTTGTATATTGCTGGCTTCGGGGAGTTGGGGGGATATACCCTACTAGCCTACCCACCCACACCTAGAAGAGTACTTAGCACACAGTAAATGCTCATAAATACTTGAACGATTGAGCTGAGTATGGTGGTACACACCTGTAACCCCAGCACAAAGGAGGCTGGGGCAGGAAGCTCGCAAGTTCAAGGCTGCCGGTCTGCTTCGCAAATTGGAGGCAAACCTACCTGACTGACTTAGAAATCCAAATACAAGAAGAGAGAAAGCACATATACTTCCTAGCCCCACTGGCACCAGAGGAAGAAAAATCAGTAGTGTAAATATACTGTAAATTAAATTTGTTCCTGCTGCTGTGCCTCACGTGGCCCCGTTGGATGACCGTGTCGGGATACAGGGGTACAAGTCTGTAGCCACCATTAGAAGAACTTGAGTGTATGTCACAGTCACCCTAACGTGAGCCCATGCTCCTTTGTCTTCCTTCCCAACCCCCAATAAAGTAGTTTCCGTTGAGTCTTCTTACAGCTACAGGACACACTTAAAATCTGCCACTGATCTGCTTACTTGGGCCCGAAGGCTATTTGGTTTCTAAGGGAAGAAGTTGGCACCTTTCAAGCTGGTTTGGAGAGGGCATGTGTTTGTTAATGTGTATGCACACGCAGCTTTGCTCATGTAGTTACGGAGGCCAGGGGTCGTGGTTGGCTACCCTTTGGCCTTGTGCCTCGACACAGGGTCTGACACTGAGCCTGGACCTCCATTTCGGTCGGACTGGCTGCATGGAGTCCCAACTTCCTCCTGTCTCTGCCTCCCTCCCAAGTACTGGGGTTACATATATGACACCTCACCTAGCTTTCACAGCGCTGCTGGAGACCCAGACTCAGGCTCTAACGTTCAAGCCGCAAGCACTTTACCCACTGAGCGTCTTACAGCCTGATTGATTGTTTTTCAGACAAGGTTCTGTGGCCTAGGAAAGCCTCTTTCACTATGTAGCCAAAGCTGGCCTGGACCCTCTGGCCCTCTTGCTTCCTCTCGGTCACAGGTGTGGCCACCACACTGAGCTGTGCCCTGTTAGCTAAGCTCTTTTAAGCTCATCATCTAGGACATTAGCTGTCAGTGTGTGATCTCTGGACTGGCAGAACCAGTCACTTGGGAATGGAGAGAATGCACAGCCCATAGCTCCACCCTGTTCCTCCTGGGTCAGGAGAGGTGTGCCCAGCTCTGTTTGTGCATGCTCCTGGCTGCTCTAGGCTGCACACTAAAGCTGGAGAGCCACTGGTTCAGAAAACAGACCGTGCTGCTTGCTGAACACCTCAGAGTGACTGTGCTCTGTTAGTCTAGGAGTGCACTCACTCCCTCACACCTGATTTTCTCCAACCTCCGGAAATGGCTAGAATAGTGCCAAAGGCACTTGTCCACTCTAACTCACCAGTGGCTACATTTTGCCGTGTCTTTCTCTCTCTTTATTCTAAGCACAATTTGAATTCATTGTAGACATTAATCATCCTGCAGATATTTCAGCATAGTGCCTCAGGTTTTAAGAGTCACTTAAGTTTGGGGCTGTTTTATATAGCATGAACACATAGTACGCATGGGCAGAAGGATCACTTCAAGTTCAATGCTGCTGGTCTACCCATGGGTCCAGGCCAGCCATGCCACAGTGAGCCACTGTTTACAAAAAGAAAAGAAAACCTGAGAGTCACAGACTGTGAGGCTTAGGTATTTGGTGACATTGAAGAATCATTAGAGTTTTAGGGCTGGAGCTATGGCTCGTAAGTAACCTGGACACTGTTCGTTTGTTATGAAGAGACACCATGATCAAGGGAATTCTTAGAAGAGAAAAGCATTTAACTGGAGGTGTGCTTACTGTTTCAGAGGTTTAATCCATTATCCTCATGGCAGGTGCATGATGGGATGCAGGCAGGTGGTGGAGTAGTAGCTGAGAGCTACATCCTGATCCATAAGCAAAGAGAAAGACTCTGGGCTTGGCATGGACTTCTGAAACCTCCAAGTGCACCCCCAGTGACACACTTCCTCCAACAAGGCCACATTTCTTAATCCTTATAACTGTCTCAAATAGTACCACTCCCGGGTGACTCAGCTTTCAAGTATGTGAGCCTGTGGGAGCCATTCCTATCCAAACCACCATGAGTGTTTACATACAGTAGGCCCTGGGTTCAGTCTCCAGCACCTGAAAATTTAAAGTATTCCAAAACACTTGCTGTAATCTGCACACTGGGAGGCGAAGGTTAAAGAGCAAGACCTGGCCTCCATGGGAAGACCCTGAGTAAAATAAAATGACGTCTGGCAATGGCACAGAGATTCCTTTGGGGTCTCCTCTAGATACATACTGAAATATTTCCAGGTCATACTCTGTTATTTTAGGTTTGCCGCTGTCTTGAGTGGGGGAGCACTAACAGCTGAAACCAGAGCTGTTGGTGACAGGTTCAGCTGGATGATATGCATGAGGGACTCATTCTGTGTGACATGTTGGGTTGGGAGGGGCTCTTCTGGCACTTGGCTGTTGAGATGGTGTCTGGCCTCAAAACTTGGAATCGTCCTTGACTCAGCCTCCTGGGAGCTAGGATTACAAGTGTGTGCTACTACATCCATTTTCTAGGTACCCTCTGAGTGTTCTTTTCTATGTGTATAAGTGTTTTACCTGGATGTGTGTATATGCCCGAGATGTGTGTCCATTGTCTGCAAAGGCCAGAAGACAGTGTAGAATCCTTGGAACTGGAGTTAGAGACAAATGGTTGTATGCCACCTTACGGACACTAGGAACCTAATTCAGGTCCTCGGCAAGAATAGCAAGTGCTCTTAACTACTGAGCCATCTCTCCAGCCCTGAGAATCATTGCTTTTATTTAAATGCAAAATGTAACAAGTGCCTGAGAGCAGCACAGACTGTTGGCTTCCCGGAAAGGTAGGGCTTGCTGAGGGAGGTGTGCACACTCAGCCTGACAGTCAGCCTCTCCTGCAGGTCAGGCACCGTGCTGCCACTTTCTGCTGGATGTCTTTCCTAGACCAGACGCTTTCCCTCTTTGCAGTTAGCAAGTTAAATGGGCTCTGCCTGTACTGATCCATGTGAAGGAGTTAATGGAATACACAATTTGTTCCTTATCTCTCATCATCCCAGCTGATCCCAGTATTTAACCCTCATTTATAAATACCTATTTTTTTTGACAGCTTGAAACCAAGTTCAAGAGCAACAGAAGTGAGGGCATCTTGGCTGACAGGAAAGAGCCCCTCCGGTGCCTTATAAAGTTCTCGAGTCCACATCTTTTGGAAGCCTTGAAATCCTTAGCACCAGCCGGTAAGTGGTCAGCTTATCTCATCAGCCAGACAGGTAGCAACAGCTGCTTGCCTCTGAGTGTTCCTACCTCTCGGGCTGCTGCCCATCAAGTCCTGTTTCTTTCTGTGCCCGGTACAGGGTAGGAGAAAGTGCTTCAGACCTTGGCCATTTTTGAACTGATTGTCCCCGTGATGATTCTGATGGTTTTTGTTTTTTGTTTTGCAGGTATAGCAGACGCACCACTTTCTCCGCTGCTCACCTGCATACCAAGAAAGAAAATGAATTATTTTAAAATTACAGATAAATGAGATAGATGCAGCTTTGCTTGTCTTGCACATGCAATTCCAGTTACGGCCGACTGGCTTCTGTGTATAATCTTGTGTTTTAAAATTCAGTCTTTGGCATTGGAAATTCATTGGGACCGAATCTGTCATCCCTATGTGCTCTCTCTCTCTTCTCTTCTACTAAGTACAGCAGTTGTGGGCATTTGAGAAGTGATATAGACTCTGGCATGCACACGCACACACATGTATGTACCCACAAACATGTGGTCGAGAGGCTTTGGGTTTACCTCAGGACTGGGATGCTCAGAAGTCAAGCAAATAGCCTTCTACTTGAACAACAGTGGTTGAATTTGTTGAGATCATACCTACTGTCCTCTCTCCCACTCCTGCTGCTTTCATCCTCAGAAATCTGATTTCAGTTGCTGGTTTCTGTGGAATTTTGTGTGTAGATAGAAGAATCAAAAAACTACCCAACCCAAAACTTGTCGTAGAATCAGAGGGAAGAGACTGGTGCATTTACTACTGCACAAGGCTACATTTCCAATGACTTGTTTATATAAAATAACTCTTCTGTTATACATATGCTTTTCATAACCTCTTATCCATACATGGAACTGAGCATCACTGTTACACTGATTGATGAATAAAGATATTAGCAAACTTGTTTTTAACAAAATCTCGATTGTTTGACTTTACCAATAAAGATCCAGGAGCCAGATACTGGCGTGAAAGCCTGCTAGCTCAGAGAGGCAGGGAAATCACCCAGCTGACCCTCCTCAGCCAGTGTCCCAAAAGCAAAAGAGAGTCTCCTTCTCCATGCCCCTCCAAACCCCTTCTACTTCCCATGTATCTCTCTATCCATCCTCCTGATTCCCTCTTACTCTGTGGTTTTTCTCCTACGTTCACTCCCTGTCAACTGCTCTGACTCTTGACTTTATTTAATCCTGTTTACAGTGTTCAAGTAGAAGGCTCTTGGATTAAAGGTGTGTGCCAAGGCTGAGTCACACCACAACTAGAAACAGGTTTTTCCAGTAAATAACACAATGTTGGTATTCATAGTGTGATCAAGTATCCTGCAACACAAACTGGCATATGAGTTGCCTCGGATGAAGATCAAACAGGCTAAGTAGACTGTATAAATACAGCCACAGGACTGAGTAATGCTTTATAGTGTGATGGGTACAGGCCGTGGACCATCCAATGTGAGCAGATGTGTCGAACATTTCTCTTGTCCCTCGGTGATCTGAGTATTTGGGCTTTGTGCTGGCTAGTTCTGTGTCGGCTTGACAGGAGCTAGAGTTCCCTGAAGGGAGGGAAACTCGGTTGAGAAAAACGTCTTGGTAAGATCCGGCTGTAGGACATTTTCTTAATTGCTGATTGATGGGTGGGGCCACCCCTAGGCTGGTGGTCTTGGGATTTGTAAGAAAGCAGGGGAGCAATACATTACGCAGCATTCCTCTAAAGCCTCTGCTTCAGCTCCTGTCTTCAGGTTCCTGCCCTGTTTAAGTTCCTGGGTTGACTTCCTTCAGTGATGAATGGTGATATGGAAGTATACACCAAATAAACCCTTTTCTCCTCAACTTGCTTTTTGGTCATGGTGTTTTATCACGACAAGGCATAAAGACACTAACTGCCCCCATACATAACTTTTTTTTCAAGATTTTAGTACTTTATTTTATGTGTTTGAGTGTTTTACTTGCATCTGTGTTTGAGTGTTTTACTTGCATCTGTGTATGTGCACTGCCTTCATGCCTGGTGCCCTCACAAATAAAAAGAAAGCATTGGATCCCCTGGAACTGGAGTTATTGCTAGCAGTAAGCCACCATTGGGTGTTGGGAATCAAACCTGTCCTTGTAAGAACAATAAGTGCCCTTAACCACTGAGCTAACCAGCCCCACTAACTCCATTTGACCAGTCCCATACTAGGAAAGCAGTCTGCCCATGAGGTGCCTGAATGGCTGAGTGGAAACGACAAAAGCCGTTGAACTTCCTGGGATATTCTATTACTTGATAGCTCTCCCTGGTATACTTGGCAGGGATGAAGATCTGGAATCTGAACAAGAAAGATCCATCATAGGCTGTATCCTGTAGACCTCCCAGAGTGAGGCTCCCGCTTAAGAAAATTCAAGATTTAGATGCTTAATGGCTATCTGAAAATGCCTGGGGACAGATAGTGCAGTAAATGCAAAGAAAGACAAAGATCTCTGCATTTAGAAATGACTCAGTAGAATCCCTGTCTTAGTTACTTTCCTATTGTGACAAAACACAACGGCCTAAGCAACTTAGAAAAGAAAGCACTTAGCTGCGGCTGACAGTTCCAGAGGATTAAAGCCCAAGACCATTGCTAGAAGGAATATGGCAGCTGGCAGGCAGGCGCAGTGCTGGAGCAGCAGCTGAGGTCTTCTTATCTACAAGCTGGAGGCAGAGAGAGGTAACTGGGAATGGCTTGGGGTTTTGCAACCTCAGAGCCCACCCCCAGTTACAAAGCTCCTCCAACAAGACCACACCTCCTAATCCTTTTAAACAGTTGTACCTTTCTGAGAACCAAGCATTCAAGCAGGGGCCTACGGCAGCCACTCTCATTCAAACCACCAGTTCCCAAAATAACGGCTGTTTACCAAACACTGTACATGTGGCAAGCACCGTGGTACTTAACTCAGGCCCCAGCTCATTTCCAAGCTCTTACAAGCAGGCAGCATGCCGACCATGGTGGGAGCAGGCAATGCTCAGGGCACTTCCCCCCTGTGGCCTAGCTGGCCTTGAGCCCGTGGCAATCCTGCCTCTGTTTGGTGAGTTCAGTGGCAACGGGTGTGCCCCCATCTCCAGCAGCATTAATAACCTTACTCTACTGACAAGAACACCCATCCAGCAATCACTTTGTAGCCTAAAGTCATGCTGAACGGTTCTCAGAAATGTCTGCATCCTAATCCCTGGAATCTGAGTATGTTCCCAAGGCAAAGGGACCCTGTTGAGCAAATGGCCCCGTGATACCAGGACAGGCCCAGTGTAACAGGAGATGTGATAACTGAAGTTGTCAGTTACGGAACGTGACGGACTCAACTCTCATTACTGATTTTGGTATAGAGGAAGGAGACCTCTAGAAGCTGGAAAAAGCAAGGTCCTTGGAGCCTCAAATAAGAACCAGCCCTGCTGACAGCTTGGTTTCAGCTGAGTGGATCCGTTTCAGACTTTTGACTTCTTCAGAAACAGAAGATAATTAATTAGCCTTTGGGGGCTGGGGATGTAGCTCAGCTGGCAGAGTACTTGTCTATCATGCACAAAGCCCCAGATTCAATCTTCAACACAACAAGCCAGGCCTGGTATTATTCCCAGTACTTGGAAGGTGAAGGTAAAAGAATCAAGAGTTCAAGGACTCCTTCGCTGTATGGGGCGTTTGAGATCAGATTGGGCTACATGAGGCCCTGTCTCAAAAAATAAAATAAATTTTGTTGTGTGTGTGTGTGTGTGTGTGTTTTTTTTGTTTTTGTTTTTTTAATGTGCTGTTGATACAGAGCCTTAAACATGCTAGGCAAATGGTCTACAATATAAAACTAATTCCTAATAATAATAAAGCAACAACCAGAAAAAGTTAAAACTAAACGCATCGCTTTTTCTTCTATCCAGCTGTCGCCTGAGCTCAGTGGTCAGGAAGAAGGAATGGGTGGGTCGGTGGAACCCATCCACTTCACCTGTTCTCTCCCAGCAAAGGGAACTTCAGCCGGCCCAGATGGGTTCGACTCCGATGAGCGCTCGCCGCGGCCGGCTGGGGGCGCTGCGGCAGCCTCGCGGCCGGATGCTAATGAGGCCGGCGGCCCCGCCCCTTGCCGGAAGTGGCTGCGGCGGGGGCGGGCACAGTGAGAGGGGTCTGGCAGCCGTGCGGGAGCCATGGCGGCGACGGAGGCGGCGGCGGCTGAGTCTGCGGCTCCGGCCCCGGGGGTCCCGGTCATGCCGGCGAGCACGCGGGGAGCCGCCGCCGCCTCAAGCCCGTGGGGGCCGTCGGAGTCGCGGCTGCAAGGCAGCCGGCCGCGACCGGCTAGGGCTCGGGCCGTGGCCCCGGTGCCACCGGCCCGGGAGCTGATCCAGCCGTCTGTGAGCGAGCTGTCCCGGGCTGTGCGCACTAATATTCTGTGCACTGTGCGCGGCTGCGGCAAGATCCTGCCCAATAGTCCTGCGCTCAACATGCACCTAGTCAAGAGCCACCGACTGCAGGTGAGCGGGCCGCGGCGGGGTGTGCGGGGTGTGCGCGGTGACCGGCCACCTGCACCCGACCGTGCACGGCGGGAGCGCGAGAGCGCGGGGCGCGCACACGCACCGGGCCAGCCGCTTCCCGGTGGCGTGCCCGCAGCACCTCAGCGAGCTGCCTGTTTACCCGGGTTCCTAGGATGAGTGACAGGTGATGCCACCAAGGCACCCAGGTGCAACCCCAAACGCTTTCCACCCCGCCCACGAAGCTGCGGGTGGCTCCTACCTGGTCATTCAGAAGCAGCTGCGGGTTGGGCACTTGAGCTACAAGTTTCACACGGTTGCTGAGATCAACTCTGCTCAGGAATGACAGGGGTAGGAGGTTTCTTCCTTGGATCTTTAGGAGGAGGTCCACCGGTCGGTACATAATACTACAGTTATCTGAGCAAGACCTCCCTGTGTTACATAAAGAGGACGATGACTTTCAAACGTATGGTATACTCTGAGAGCTTGGGGAAAAGAAAAAAAAATCAGATGTTGCCCCCCCACACACCAGACCTGTTAAGTCACAGCTTCAGCTTTTACACTAGGAAGCTTCCTTCCACCATTAGATTTCTGTGCCAGCAGTTTCGTTTGTGGAAAACGCAAGTCACTGAAGGCAGCTGATTTGACTCATTACCGAGAAGGTTGCAGGATCTGTCTGACCTTCAGGTAAATCCACCTCGGGCACTTCCATGAGAACTGAGCAGCAGCAGCTTTGAGGTTTTACTCTGTAGCAGTGCTGTGTTGCTCTTAAGGGGTGACCTGCGACTTAGCAGCTGCGCGCAAGAGGGAACGGTGATCTCGTAGAAAGGTCAGTCGGGAAATGTCAGCAGGGTCATGCTGAGAAAGTTCTGTGCAAAAGTTTGGGCCTCATTCCAGAACACAAGTGCAACTTGCCCTGGGCTTCAGGTGCAGTCTTCTCTTCCATCCTAAATGTTAAACCCTCCCTTTTCCTCACCCCAGTTTAGGTGGATGAAGAGTGAGTGTGTCTGGGAGAATTCTGATCCCTCAGTTCCTTATAACTTGCATCCAACAACCATAACTTGCCTTCAGTGTTGTCCCCTTGCTGTGTAGTGTAGCCCAGGCTATCCTCAAACTTACTGTGTAGCTGAGGATAACCTTGAACTCTTGATCCACCTGCCTCCACCTCCCAGATGCTGAGACTGTAGGAATGCACCATCATGCACATTTTCAGTCAGTGCTTGGGATCATTCAGGACTTCAGGAATGCTAGGCAAACACTCTTCTACACCCCCAGCCCCAGGTGCTGTGTTTCTGAAAACCAAATGAAGCTGCCATCTGACCAAAGGCTTCCTCAGTGTTGGCTGCAGTGACGACTCTAGCCAGCAATTCTTAGCTAGTTATTTGTTCGTTTCTCTGGAGCTGCTGTTAGGAGCACTGTAGCCCCCAAATCTTGGTGATGCCCTAGAAGGACAAAGATGCCATTGGCTGTGGAGAACTAGTTTGATGATGTACAGTAGCTTCTTTCTGATTGTTTTTTAAGTGCCCAAATCTCAGAAATACACAAAAGGCCAGACAAAACAGGTGACAAGAGAAACATGTCTGAGCCATTACAGGTTTGGTTTGGCTTGGTTCGGCTTGGTTCAGTTCCATTCCGTTCTGAAGCAGGGATTAGATAGCACTGGCTACCCTAAACTCACTATGTAGATCAGGTTAACTTCCTGGGAATGTTCTCCTCCCAAGTGCTGGGGCTGCAGCGTGCACCAATGCCCCACTCTAACAAACGTGACGTCCACAGTCAGATCTTTACTCAGATCTGAGCATGTCAGAATACCAGTGCCCTCACTTGCTGAGAGTCTGTGTGAAGTCATCCTTTCCAGCCTCGTCATTGGTTTTTCAGATTCTCTCATCTGGAGATAGCAGTAAGCAGGCTGGTCCATTCCTGAGCCCACATCCTGAGCAACAGGAAAGTGGACTGTTGGGAGAACATTCCTGCCTCGTCTCTGGAAGCTTTGTTTAGCAGTATTTAAACTGCCTCAGATCTGTGGCTGCTGGTTCCCTGTCAGGCAGCTCACTTCTTGTAACCTCTGCCTTGGTAACCTCAGGGCCCAAAGCCCCTGGCACCTGTTGTCTGATGGAAAGGGAGTTGGTTTTTGTGTTGTTTTTTTTTTTCTAATGAAGGGGCCTGTGTGGCAGAGCCGTATCTTCGTGATAAGGCCTGAGCGTAGCAACTATGTGTACCCTCAGGATGGCTACTACTCAGAGGCCCTTCAGTTTGAGTCTTGATATTATATGTGTTATTATCAAAATATTATTAGGAAAGAGAAGAGTGTGGCATGGGGACAAATGGTTCCCAGAAGGCCCTATGTGTTTGGGTGAGCGTGATTGATCCGTTAAGCTTTTTTAATTTTGTGTGTTCGTGTGTTGAGAGATGCACGCATGTGTGGGTGCCCTTGGAGTCCAGAGAGGATGTTAACCTCCTGGAGTTACCTGACCTGACATGAGTGCTGGGAACTGAATTCAGGTCCTCTACAAGAATAGTGCACACTCTTAGCCACTCTTTGCCATTTCTCCAGCCCCATTTTGGCTGACTTTCTTCAACCCAATAGAATTTTTCATTGTGTTGGCTTTCAGCTCCTTGAGTGACCCTAATTTCTTTCCATGTTTTTCTAGTTTCCTGGCCATGATAATATTTCATTCCCTCCCACACTATTTGTTCTATAGTTAATTTATTCTAATGTATCCCCCACCCAGCCTAATACCTAAGCCCTTCTGAAGGATGGCGAGTAAGGCTGAGTAATCGTGAGCAGGCTTTGGTGTTAATGTGGGTTCTCAAAATAAATGTCTGTGTTCCATGCCCTGAAAGGAAATCTGGACATGTCATCAGCCAGCCAAGCCTGCAGTGGGCTTAGCAGAGAAAGGGAGCAGTGATGCTTTGGAATGAGAGCTAAAATGATCCAGAGGACGAGTGGGAGGAAGCAGGCTCTGCCTGACTGCTGGAGCAGCACTTGAAAGCAGTGAAGGGTGCAGGTGGGCACTTATGGAGCCTCTTATCAAGCAGCAGTCATCTTTTTAAAGCCCAGCCCAGTGGATTCTGGGTTCTGCTCCATCCAGGGGGACGTTTTCAGTGGCATTATTTTAAAGAGGAAAGAAAGGCTGCAGCAAGTTGCTCTGTGAACTACATTACGCAAAGACTACTGACTTTCTGTTTAGAATGGGCTCCTTGGGTGCTTTCTGCAAGGGTGGTGAGGTGCTAGGCAGTTTCTGCCTCTGTCTTCATTGTCCTCTCCTCTTCGGCCACACACACCCTCACCCTCCTTTTTCTGTTCTTCAAGGTATTTTTATTTTCGTGTGTATGTATGCCTGGCTAAAGTATGGATGCTCACAGAAGCCAGAAGTCAGCACTGGATCCCCTGGAGCTGGAGTTACAGGTGGTTGTGAGTTGCCAGTTGCCATGTGGGTGCTGGGAACTGAACTCTGAAAGAACAGCAAATGCTCTTAACCACTGAGCCATCTCTCCAGCCCCTCCTCCTTTTATTTGTCTATTTATTTCCAATCTTGGTTTGTTTGTTTGTTTGTTTTGAGGTCTTGGTCTGTGGTGATAAATATGGAGCCTGGGGATCCACTCGTGCTAGCTGCTGTTTTTTCACAGAGCTGCACGCTCAGCCCCCTCCATTTTGTTTTGGGATTGTTTTTTCTTTTGCAAACTCTTAAAGATATTTAAATATTATTTAAATTTAATTGTTATCTATTCAATATTAATAATGATTAATACTAATTAAATAAAATGTTTCCACATTTCCATCTGAGAAAGGAGTGTTTGGCTGGAAGTCAATTATGAGTAAAACATAAAAGGAGCCAACAGGAGTGGGGAAAGAGTAGAACAGGGTAATGATAAAGAGTGCAGACTCTCGATCCAGTCACACACAAGTCATGTCCTCAACCTGGCAAGTATTCCTGACTGTGTTGAGGGCAGCAGATAAAACACTACTTTCCTACTGTAACTCCTATTGTGCCATTTCCTGCTGACCTTTGAACTCACTGTCTCTGAACAAGTAGAAAGAAACCGCAAAGCCATGTGGGCCTCTGTAATGAAGGAGCTAGCCCCCAGAAAGAGGGAATGGGTAGAGCGGTGGGTGGTTGCTGTCTGAGGAATAACTAGCATCTTGCACAAGTTCCGTGGTCTCATCCCCACATAAACTGTAGCTCTGGCTCACACGGGCCAGGGGAGCATCCAGCACAATACACAAGCTCGCACCGAACATTTACTGGGTTCAGAATACTCCCCGAGCCAAGAGGTAACAAACGGAAAGGCTGGGTAATTAAATTTGCGGGCTAAGCATCTGAAATGACTCCAAATCCATAAATCTTTGAGTGCCAATCTGAAGCTCAAAAGCCGTCAGATTTGGAGCATTTGGGGGTTTTTCAATTAAGGACACTGTAATAGTAAGTCTATGCAAATATTTGAATCTCAGGGTTAGTTCTGTTCCCAAGCACTTTGTGAAGGACATTTCAGTATGAGTTCCATTCAGTGTAACAGTAGTTCAATAAAGGATGGGGACTTTGAGTATCCCAGGCTGGTGAAGTCTGGGCATGGGTGGCATCGGGAGGCTGTTGGAAATGGTCTGAACATCTGGCATGATTGAAGGTAAATTTTCAAGATATTAATTGGGGGTCTAAAAGCTTAACATTTTTAAAATTAATTTTAAAAGATTAATTAAAGAAATAGCTCGATGGTATAGAGTGAGTGCTGCTCTTACAGTAGACCGGGGTCAGTCCCCAGCACCCACAGCAACACTCAGAACCACATGCAACACTAGGTCCAGATGGTCTGACACCCTCTCCTGTCCTCCACAGGCTCCTGCATGTTTGTGGTATGCAAACACTCATGCATGAACACACAATACTTCAGAATAAAATTTTAATATTATATATGTATATATGGTGAAAGATGCCAGATGACCTTTTTTGGCACTTTTAGCAGCTTGGGATCTGATGACTGAGACAACTTCTGAGTGTGAACTGAACTGACCAGAAGGAATTCCATCATGGGCATGTGAATTAGGGGGTTGGGAAGCATCTTTCAACTGAACACACTCATATCCATTCCTCTCATTGATGGTACTAGACAAGGAAAGTGTAACTTCCAAAGTTTTCTGTTAAAACATAGGATAACTGGTAAATGAGATGAGGTTGGCGAGGAGGGACACTGTTGGTGTCATTACACAGCAGCTGCCAGCATTCAGCAAAAGCTGTGCTCGGGTAGACCAGTGGTTCTCAACCTGTCTGAAGACCACTCTGGGGGTTGACTAGCAGATATTTACACTACAGTTCATAACAGTAGTAAAATTAGAATTACAAAGCAGCAGCAAAATAATTATGGTTGGGGGTCACTACAACACAAGGAACTGTATTAAAGGGCCGCAGCTTTTAGGAGGTTGAGCTCCAGACAGTGCTGTGATACGGTCCTGGTGAGCGGAACAGCACTGAAAACTCAGAGGAATGACTACATCCAAAATGAACAAAGGCAAATGATGGAATTCGAACAAAACAACACTTCTTTCCCTCTCAGTGATTAGGCAATCAGCAAGGCCACATGTACCTCTAAGAACCAGGGCAAGGCTTGGGCCATGCAGTTTATAATATCTCACACTCTTAAGTGTACACTGAAAGAAGAGGAGGGCGTGGCCAGGGCCGTGTGCCTCTTAGCAGGATGCTAGAAGAATGGGATTTCTAGGTATACGGTAGCAGCTGGCACCTGAACCTGCCACCCATTTCTTTCTCTGATGACCGGAAGACAAGCTGGCCACCACCCACTCCCTCCTTTAGAGCCACCTGGGAGGTGTCAGACAAGAATTATGTCTGAAGCCACCAGGGCCTAAAGTATGGATAGCTGTACAGACCACCTGAATTTGCTCTCCCATAGAACCCCAGTACAAATGCCTGGTGTGATAAGGTAGCATGTGCCTGTAATCCCAGGGCTAGACAGTTCCAGGCCAGTGAGAGACTCTGCCTCATTTCTGAGGCCACTAGCCAAGGTTTTCACTAAACTCCACACATAGGACACACACATGCATTTGAACTTTTTTTAAAACTCCCAGTTGATGTCACTTAAAGCCCGGTGTGGTGGTGTGTGTAAGTATGGACCTGTCTACTCCAGAGACTGAAGGAGGTTTCTTACTTGATCCTCGGAGTCATCCTGAGCAACATATTAAAAGCCATGCCTCTCTAAATAACATACTTTGGTTTTATTTAGTTATTAATAATTATTATTACTAATGAGGAGAAGGCTCACTTATGAATATCAGAGGACAACTTTTAGGAAATGGTTCCGTCCTATTGTTGCTTCTGGGGATTATACTGAGGTCATCAGGCTTATGCAGCAAGTGTCTTTACCCATGGAACCATCTCACTGGCCTGGATTTTAATAATCAATCAATTAATTAACATTTTAAAGGCTGGGCATGGTCACACAAACATTCCAGGCTGCTTTTAGGACTAAGGTAGCACCAGGCCTACTCAGTGAGGCCTTGTGAAGGGAAGTTCGGGAGGAGGAACTGGAGATGGTAAAATACTGCATTAGGAAAAATTGAATTGCACCTTTTTTAAGCAAAAACTTAGCAAAATTGGGGAGGTGGCTCAATGGTTAAGAGTACTGGCTGTTCCTCCAGAGAACCTGAGTTCAGTTTCCAGCACCCACATGGTAGCTCACAACCATCTGTAACCCCTCTCTGGCCTCATTGAGCACCAGGCACACAGAACACCCATATACATAAAATAAAACAACAGAGGAGTTAATAGAAAGTGCGGAGGTCAGCACTAGGCATTGTATCATTCATTACACTGCAAACAGCCAGTGCCTACATTTCAAACTACTACTGTCACTACATTAGGTGACAGGATGGTAATCAGATCAAAGTCCCAACCGGAGATACAGCTCAGTGTAGAAAACTTGCCTAGCACGTGTGAGGTCCTGGGTTCAATCCTTGGTAGAGCAGGGTTGTGGAGGAGGGTCTTCATGTAGTCTGGGAGGTGGCTCAGTTATAAAGTGTATGTGATGCGAGCATGAGAGCTCAAATGTGAAGGCCATGTCAACATTAACACTGGGAAGGCAGACAGGAAGAACCCTGGAGCTCCTTGGCCACCAGCCTAGTGGAGTTGGTGAGCTCCAGGTTCAGTGAGTGTGGTACTGGGGATTCTCTAATAACCGAACCCAGAGGATGAATCTCTCTTTATGTATAAAGGGGATTTGTTGGAATGACTTACAGGCGGCAGTCTGGCTAATCCAACAGTGGCTGGCTGTGAAGGGAAAGTTCAAGAATCCAGTAGTTTCTCAGTCCACAAGGCTGAAAGTCTCAGCTGGTCTTCAGAATGTGCTGGAGTCCCAAAGAAGTAGGCTCTGATGCCAGTGAAGGAATGGATGTGCTAGCAAGGAGAGGGCAAGCAGGCAAAGAGCAAGAGCTTTCTTCTTCCATGTCCTTATCCAGACTTTGGCAGAAGGTGTGGCCCACTTCAAGATCCAGGCTAAAGGTGTGTCTTCCCTCCTCACAGGTCCAGACTAGGAGTGGATTTACCCACTTCATATCAAGCAAAAGATCTCTCACAGATGCGCCCTCCATTTCTGGATTGTAGTTCATTCCAGACGTAGTCAACTTGACAACCAAGAATAGCTGTCACAGTGAGGGAACACATCTCCAAAAATTAGGCTAGAGGGTCACTGAGACACCCCACCAGGTCAAGGTGCTGGGCTTTTATTTTTAAAAGAAAAAATAAAATGGAGAGTGATCTAGGAACATCTGATGTTGACCTCTGACCTTTATACGTTTGCACAGCATGTATGCACACTATGAAGGTCCTCATAGGGAGAACTCATACAAGTTTTCTGAGGCGCTCAGACTAAGATGTGGGTAAGGGTGACAAACAGGATCGAGGACAAGTCTGGTAGCTGGGGAACGGTTCTACTTGCAGACAGGCTGGCTGGAAGGATAGATAGGTGTCTATTTCCTTTATTTCTACCTCCATTGTGGTGGGTTTTGTAAGACAATTGCTGAGCCAGATATGGTGGTGCACTCCTTAATTCCAGGCAGATCTCTGATTTTAAGGCCAGCCTGGTCAACATAGTTAGTTTCAGGCTAGCCAGTACTA
The DNA here is from genome assembly GCF_030254825.1 of Meriones unguiculatus. Taxonomy (NCBI): domain Eukaryota; kingdom Metazoa; phylum Chordata; class Mammalia; order Rodentia; family Muridae; genus Meriones; species Meriones unguiculatus. The sequence goes on along the minus strand of NC_083358.1, from coordinate 11,173,773 downwards.
CGTCAAGAGATTATGTCTTAAAAAAAATAAAAGAGAGAGATGGTAATTGCTGGATATTACTTCCACAGGATGGCATAGTAAATCCAACAATTAGGAAAGATTTGAAAACTGTGCCGAAATTCTACTGTTGTCCAATCAAAGGATGTCCTAGAGGCCCTGACAGACCATTTTCTCAATTTTCTCTGGTTAAACAGGTATGTCACTTACTATATTTTTCCCAAGATGAATGTGTTAATTACTTACCTATTACTGTGATAAAACACTGCAACCAGGCTAGAAGACAGCTCCATGGTTAAAAGTCTTGGTTGCTCTTCCAGAGGACTCTTGGGTCCAGTTCGCAGCCACCCACATGGCAACTTACAAATGTCTGCAGCTGCAGTTTCAGGAAATCCTACACTCTCTTCTGGCCTCTGTAGGAGCTGTATCCATGTGGTACTTAGATATACACACATGTAAGATGCCCATACACATAAAATAAAAAATAAATAATTTTTAAATAAATAATACCATGACGAGGGCAACTTACAGAAGGAAGTGTTTATTTGGCTTACAGCCCCTGAGGGGTGAGAGTCCGTCATGGCAGGGAAGCATGGCAGCAAGCAGAGGCCTAGTAGCTGGAGCAAAAGCTGCATTGGTCATGTCTTAAGCTGCAAGTAGGAAAACAGAGGGAGCAAACTAGGAATGGCATGTGGCTTTGAAACCTCAAAGTCTGTCCCCAGTGCCATACTTTCACCAACAAGCCCACACCTCCTAAACTTATCCAGTGTCACCAGTCCACAGGGGACCAAGTATTCAAATATCTGAGCCCGTGGGCTCAAATATCTAGCACAAGGGCATACAGATGGCATAAACTCAGTGTGTGCTCTACCTGCGGAACAGGCATAACCAAAGATCTGAATACAAGCTCTGTGGAGCTGCTGGCCAGGCCTTCCTCCACGGTTCCTCAGTCAGTCTGGGTATTTGTTGAGGCTTGTTCCAGAGTGAAATGCACAGCCAGACCCAGATTTGTAGAGGAAGAAGAACAGGCAATATCGCCAGGAATAAGACCATTTATACTGCAGACCCTTGGTAAACCCGCCTCTGAGGGCAAGGGCAAGACACAAAGCTAGTGTACTCCCGGAGGAGGAACATTCGGAATGTCCAGGAGGAGGCTGCTGTCCTGTGAGGAGGGAGAGATCCAGCTACTGAGGAAAGAGTTTCCAGACTGAATCAGTTGAGCCTGAGGGCTGGAGAGAAGGCTCAGTGGCCAAAAGCACATACTGCTTGCTCTTGGAGAAGACCTAAGGTCCATCCCCCAGGTTCCCTGTCAGGCGGTAAGTCCATGGAAACCTGGCCTCTCCTCTGGCCCCACAGACCCCGTGCCCGTGTCCACATGCATGCACACAGATGAATTTGAGACTGTTCCCGAAGTTCCTCTGGAGGGGTCTGGAGGACACTGCAGAGACTCTATGTGTCAGCGTTACTGTTGCTACCACGAAACGCCATGGCCAAAAAGCAAGTTGGGAAAGAAAGGGTTTACCCGGCTTGCACGCCCACATCATAGTCTGTCATTGAAGGAAGCCAGGTGAGAAACTCAGACAGAGCAGGGCCTGGAAGCAGGAGCTGATGCAGAAGCCACAGAGGGGTGCTGCTTACTGGCTTGCTCATCATGGCTTGCCCAGCCTGCTTTCCTGTAGAACCCAGGACCACTGGCAATGGGCTGGGCCCTTCCCCCATCAATCACTAATAAGAAAATGTCCTACAGCCAGAGCTTATGCAGGCATTTTCTCAACTGAGGCTCCCTCCTTTCAGATAACTCCAGCTTGTGTGAAATTGACATAAACCTAGCCAGCACACTGTATGTTCTTACCCACAGCACTTGGTGTGTAGTTGAGAGTCTGAATACACGGATTGGTTCCAAGGCAGCCTGCCCACTGTGCATAAGGAGAAGCATATGTTAAGCTGAAGTTTGTCTGCTTGCAAATGCTGTACCTGGTGGTGGCTGGGAACTTGGGTGTGTGGGTGGAGCTTAATGTGATGCTGTCTCTTGTCTTAATCCCAACTGTGTTCCTTGCAAGCACTTCATGAAAATGCATGCAGAGAAGAAGCATAAATGCAGTAAATGCAGTAATTCCTATGGCACCGAGTGGGACCTGAAAAGACACGAGGAGGATTGTGGCAAGACCTTCCAGTGTACATGCGGCTGTCCCTACGCCAGCAGAACCGCACTGCAGTCTCACATCTACCGAACTGGCCATGAGATCCCTGCAGAGCACAGGTAAAGCACAGAGAGGTGGTGCTGAAATGGGACTTTCGGGGGTCTGGGGGGGCAGCCAAACAGGGAACAAAAGGAAGAGGGGGAACAATCTGTGCCTTTGAAAAGGGTGCTTCTGGAATAGTAGCAGTGATAGCAGAAGAGCCCCCTGGGCCAGGATCCTTTTTCACTTTTGTATTTGAGGCTGGCCTAATGATTATAGATGTAACCATTCTGTCGTTACCCAAGTGCTGGGGTTACAGATGTGTCCACCTGCGACAGCCTCTTAGGTGCTGGGATTATAGGTGTGTCTTTTCCTCTGCCGTAACCTTCCAGGTACTGGGGTTATAGATGTGTCCCCTGTTGCGGCCTCCCAGATGCTGGGTGGGGTTTCCGGTGTGTGCTATGGCCTCCCAGGTACTGGGGTTACAGGTGTGTGCTGCAGTGGCCAGCACAGCCTGAGATGCTGACCCGGGTGCTTAGTGTTTTTTTACTTACATGTATGTGTACGTCAGTATATATGAATGGCACTTGAATGCAGAGGTCAGAAGAGGGCATTGGACCCCCTGGAGCTGGAGCTACAGGCAGTTGTGACATGTCCAATGTGGGTGCTGGAGACAAATTCAGGTCCTGTGGAAAGCAGCAAGTGCCCTTGACCGCCAGGCCCCCTCTCCAGCACACAGTTCCTGGTGCTCCCTTCCTGTTCCCACTTGAAAGTCTCAACTCTCCATCTTCTCTCTAGGGAAACAAATTACTGGCAGCTAAAGGTTTTATCATGACTCAGTGTTTCATTATGTCTGCTTACTTACAGTCAGTGATGCTGAGGATCGAATTCAGGGCCTCATGGATACTGGGCAAGTGCTCAGCCCTGAGTCCCATCCAGTCCTCATTTCACTTTCTTCATTGTTGACACTGGCCCCGAACTCACTCTGTGGCTTTGGCTGCTCTTAAACTTCTGGCCTCAGCCTCCTGTTAGCTAGGGTTATAATTACCAGCTCAGCTTTAAGCTTCATTTTAAAAAATAAAATCTCTATTTGGTGTAATAGCCTTCTGCAGTGGGTATGATACTTATAGGCTTCTTGGTTTTCAAGTTCCTGATCTTAATCTTAGAGTTTAAATTTTTAAGTTAAGGGGCCAGCCATCGAGCTGGCTCAGTGGGTAAAGGCTCTTGCCTTCAAACCTGATGACCTGAGTTTGAGCCTTAGGATCAACATGGGAGAAGGAGAGAACCGATTCCCAAGGGTTGTTCTGACCTCCACACAACAAATGTGCTATGACACACATGTACACACATACTAAATAAATGTAATAATAAATAGAATTTTTAAACTTCCAAGTTGAGGGTGGAGTGTATTTCACACATGCCTGAAATCCCTTAGGACACAGAAACAGGAGAGGTCTCAAAAGTTAAAGCCAGAGTGAGAATAAGTCCCTGGCAAGAGGGATGTGTTTCTGAGTGTGTGTCTGACTCTGAGATGGCAGAGGGGTGCACCGCCACTGTCTGGATCCCGCCTCTCACGTGGGAAGTGGCGTGATGAGTAGAGAAGGTGCAGTGATGTCATCAGCAGCAGCTCCAGCTGGAGAGATGGCTCAGCGGAGGAGTGCTTTCTGCCCTCACGGAATACCTGAGTCTGGTTCCCAGGACGTCAGGCAGCTCAGAACATCTATAACTCCAGCTCCACAGAATCCATACCCATTTCCAACCTTTGTGACCATGTACATATTACTAACCCAGAAATACATACGTGCACGTAAATACGTTTTTTTTTAAATGAATTTTTTTTCCTTAAGTTTTATTTTAAAATTGGTTTCACTTTTGCTTTGTGACTATTTCCAGAGACCCACCCAGTAAAAAGAGGAAAATGGAAAGCTACATGCAAAGCCAAAAGTTGTCCAGTAAAACCATTGAACCACTGAGTGACCAACCAGCCCCTCAGCAAGGCACTCATGAACTAGAAACTTCGGAAGTAAAGCTGGCAGCAGCATTTGAAGACTCTTGTGGCTCCCACACCAAAAAGCAGAGCATCCCAGCGCCTCCCAGGTGCCCCCAAAAGTTGCTTTTACCAAAGCCCAAGGTGGCTCTGGTTAAACTGCCAGTCATGCAGTTTTCCCCCGTACCTGTCTTGGTGCCTGCAGCCGAGTCCTCGGCCCAGCCTGTGGTGTTCGGTGTGGATCATGGCTCCGCTGCAGGTGCTGTACACTTCGTACCCTTGTCGGTCGGAACCTTGATCCTCAGCCTGGATCCGGAGGCCTGCTCTCTGAAGGAGAGCCTACCTCTCTCAAAAATTATCAGTCCTATCGTTGAGCCAGTCAGTACCGGTGTTCAAGTGAACGTGGGTAAAGATCCGTGTAGTCCTTTACAAGAACTAGGGAGCGCATGTCCGAAGAACAGCATCTCCTCAATCAATGTGCAGACGGACCTGTCCTACGCCTCCCCCAACTTGATGCCTTCTGCTCAGTGGCTTGGCCCTGATTCCTCCGTGTCATCCTGTTCTCAAACTGACCTGTCATTTGATTCTCAAGTGTCCCTTCCTGTCAGTGTCCACACCCAGACATTGGTGCCCAGCTCGAAGGTCACTTCATCCATAGCTGCTCAGACAGATGCTTTTATAGACACCTGTTTCCAGGGGATCTCACGGGAAACCCAAACCAGCAGGATGCAAACCCCCACAGATGACCCGGTGCAGGTGGGCCACACTGGCCTCTGCGGGGACATTTTTGGAAGTGTCCATCCATCATATAGTGTTCCCACCGACAACATCATGGGTAGCAGTTTAGTTGCAGACACAGTGACTCATGGCCTGTTACCTCAGAATGACCCTAAGATATTAAGCCAAGTCATTGAAAAGTCTGCTCCCATGTTAAACTTCAGTTCCCAGAACAGCATGATTCCTTCACAGAACATGACAGATAATCAGACTCAAACCATAGATCTGCTGAGTGACTTAGAAAACATCTTGTCAAGTAATCTGCCTGGTCAGGCGCTGGATAACCGGAGTCTTTTGTCAGACACGAACCCCGGGCCTGATGCCCAGCTACCGTCAAGCTCAGCCCAGAATTCTGGGATCGATTTTGATATTGAAGAGTTCCTCTCAGCCTCAAATATCCAGACTCAGACTGAAGAGAGTGACCTCAGCACCGTGAGCACTGAGCCGGTCTTAGAGTCCCTGGACATCGAGACGCAGACTGACTTCTTCCTCACAGACCCCTCCACACAGCCCTACGGGTTCAGGGGAGGCTCAAGCTTCTTAGGCCTGGAGATGTTTGACACACAGACCCAGACAGACTTGAACTTCTTCTTAGACAGTAGCCCTCACCTGCCCCTAGGCAGCATCCTGAAACACTCGAGCTTCTCCATGAGCACTGACTCTTCTGACACAGAGACCCAAACGGAAGGAGCCTCCCCAGCTCGACACACGCCTGCCCTGGAGGGCAAGGTCCAGTTGAGCAGCACAGAGACACAGACCATGAGCTCTGGCCTGGAGCCCCTGGGGAACTTGTTCCTCACCAGCAATGAAACTCAGACAGCAATGGACGACTTCCTTCTGGCCGACCTGGCCTGGAATACGATGGAATCCCAGTTCAGCTCTGTGGAAACCCAGACGTGCGCAGAGCTGCACGCTGTCTCCAGCTTCTGAAGGTGCGGCCAGGCACCCGCCCCGTTCCTTGTGGGTTTAGAACATGAGGACAGGGACAGTGGCACCAACAGGGGATGTGGTCTGTGGGGCAGCTGTTTAGATTCTCTATGGTCCTTGGCGTTTTGTACTCGTGAACACAAGATTGGTGTACAAATGTGAGTGTATTATAAAGTGTAAGGTGTTGATCTAAAAAGTTTCAATGTCGCCTGCGTTTGCTCCTCCTGTTTAGGTTTTCTATCTTTAAAACAAAGCATTTCACACTGTAAAACTTGGAACCATTTAGCTAAAGCCAAGCTTACCAGGTAGTAGGGCACAAGCTTCACAATTGCTTTAACTGAGGGTAGCATATTTAAAGGGCACCTCCAACGCTCAGACAGCGCTTGTGAGCTGACTCCTGAGCTGCCACCCCCATGCCTTGTCACATCCCTTCCGACTTGGAAACACCAAGGGAAGCCACAGCTGTCATTAGCTTTTTTGACCATTTTTTATGCAGTGTCTGCTGTCCTGAGCCGTGACTGCTGCCAGCATCGTGTGCCGCCCTTTTCCCGCTGCGGAGTTACTGGCCAGTGCGAGCATGGCGAGTCCTTAGTGTAAATCGCAGTTTTAGTAGGAGCAAGGCATCCAAACTGGAGATGTGCGTAGTGGAGTCCTGCCATTCTGCTCAGCTCGGGCTCATCCTGCTTCGTGGAAAAGCTCTCCTCGGCTCTCTCGATAGTGTTGATCAAGAAGACCTCTGTGACCAAATGTGGGATTGCCATATGCCAGCAGGCAGCCAGCTGTGAGCACACAGTGGCTAGATGTCAAGTCACTTCTGTCTGGAGCCCAGGACCCCAGAGCTTCTAACTTTCTATAAATTGGGGTTCCTGTGACTCTGCACTCTTCGGGCTCAGTTAACTTAGAGAGCTTGCAGAACTCAGGGATACCGTTACTGCAAAGGGTACAGTGGGTGGGAAAGGGGCACAGGACCCACCACAAATCTGTATGTTTAGCCTTGTAAAACCCCTCCAAACCCAGGCTTCTAGGGTTAATGGCCGCTTCGTTGTGTGGGTAGAGTTGCTTAAATCATTGCCATTAGTGACCAGCTTAACCTTGAATGCCACCCTTCCCACTGGATTGGGAGGTAGGGCTAAAGCTGAAAACATCCCAACCTTTCAGTCATGAATTACAATTACGCCTGGGTCTCTCCTGTGACTTGTCCCCATCCTCATGCTACCTGGAGGCTACCAGCTATCAGTGACCTCACAGCAAGAAAGAGAAAAACATTTCTCCTGAATATTTTGGGGTTTGGAAAAGTTGTGTGCAAATACATACTTCACATAATTACAACCACAAACGCCCTGCTCCACAGTAGACCACGGGGGCTACCCAACTGTTTTCCCATAATATACCCATAGAACCTCTTAAGAATTAAGAAGGAAAGAGTGGGGTGAGGAAAAGTATTTCTGCCCAGCCCCCTCTTAATACCCTGCACTTGTGATCTTGATAGAAGGAGCATGGCCTACAAAGTCTTTCCTTCTGTCCAGCCCCTTCTTTTCCTTGAAGGAAGCACTTTGGTCTGGCAAGCATATTATGTGTGCCTTGAGACTAGCAATTATAGACTAGATCCATCTAAAGTATGTGAGTCTAGCTTCTGTTATGATACATTCTTTAAAGAGAAAAAGCTGGGCAATAGTTGCTTCAGAGCTGAAGGGTAATTTCTGCGTTCTGAGGGGAGAGTGGTCAAGCATGCCTTGGGGGTTCTCTATGCTAAATGGGTCATGGCTTCATAGTTGGCCCACTCTGAGGCAAATCAGAATGAGCATAGCCTGGGGACCCTTCCAGGCTACCCTGGAAAACCCTGTTTGTTGTTTTTGGTGTTTTTTTTTGTTTTTGTTTTTTTGGGTTTTTTTTTTGTCTCCTCCCTACCCCCCGTGGTATATGCTTGTGCTGCCAAAAGCTGAATCCTCAGAATAAAACCTAAGGGGACTAATGATTCATTAAGTAAATTGGTGGTATTGCTGCTGTCGTGTCCCATTCATCCAATGCAAAGGACTTGGTAATGGGCTAATAACACACCCAGCAGATGAGCACAACCCAGGAGCTAAACAGTGATTTTGGTCACAATTGCCTGTGAATGTGAGTTGCAGAACAGACATAAAGCCTTAACTTAGATTTTCTGTTATGTTTTGGAATCGTCACTGCCTTAACGTTCAAGCATCTATTTAAGCCCTTCAGCTGAAGGAGAAATGCATGTCTGCCTGTGGCTTTTTGTAAATATGAGCGCAGCAATCTATGGCTTTAAGTTTTTGTTTTTGTGGCAATGTCTCTTAATAGTTACAGGGGGAAAAATGGAGCATGTAATTGTCCTTTATGTGCAAGAACTGTCCCCACAAAACCTTAGTCACCTGAATTCTCCTGAGGTTGTTTGTAAACACAAAATCAGTGATTAAAAAGAAGCTAGAAATCTACCCTTCTGTGTGAATTTTGTCTGTGCTCGTGATGTGAATTTGTTGCCCTCACTTTTAATGAACATCTGTTTTTCAGACTATGGTAATGGAATGGTTGCACCCAGTTACTTTGATAAAAACACAATGACACTTTTCTCTAAACAGAGAGCCGAAGGGATGAAGAGGTGGCTTGGTGGTTCAGACAGCTTGCTGCCCTTCCACAGGATCCAAATCCCAGCACCCATTATCACAACCACCTCTAGCTCTAGCTTCAAGGCGTTCGATGCCTTCTGGACTGGGAGGGCACCCTAACACATGTGCATATACACATTCATAAATGAAAAATAAAAGCATAAGCCCAGCATAGTGGTACCTTCCTTTAATCCCAGGACTCAGGAGGGAGTGGCCAGCTGATCACTGAGTTCAAGGCTAACCTAGTCTATACAGCAAATTTAGGGACAGCAGGGCCAAATAGTGAGACCCCTTCTCAAAAATACACCTTTTTTATAAAGGCAATTACTAAATTTGCATTTTGAGATAAATATGACCTACCTTGGGAATTTTTAAGGAAAATTCATTATTGTTAATAATACTGCATGGCTTTAATCTGAGCATTTGCAGGTGGATTTCTGGGTTCAAGACCAGTTTGATCTACACAGAGTCCCAGGACAGCCAGGGCTGCTTTAAAGAGAAACCCTGTCTTGAAAAAACAAAATAATTCACTTCACTTTGTGCACTCAGCACGTGTGATTCTGGTATGGTGGACTACCTTTTCTCCCTGAAGAGCTTAAGAATAAAATGAGACAGACAGCAAGGCAGTAGCTCTCTGCTTCGTCGCTGCTCTACAGGAAAGACAAACCTGTTTCTGATCCCTTCTGATAAGAAGGAAATTCGAGTTTTTATAACCTTATATGAAAGATATTGAGTGAAGTTCAAAGTTACTTTTTCATTCAGGGAAAATGTGCAGTACTGGTCCATCTGTGAAACCACTCAGCTGGTCTCCTCTCCAATTTAGGTAATCCTGCTGTAGGCTCCTGAGGTACATCAAGTGGTATATTTAAATGGCTGCACCTCATGCTTGCACGAGGCCTTTAAAGAGATCAGGAGGAAAGGACGAGTAACTTTGGGGTCAAGTGCTATGAAGTTGTGTTCTCTCCTTACCTCAGTGTACCTTCATTGTCATCTGAAGGGTGTTCAAGTGTCATTGATTTGACAGTGGGAGAGGACAACATAGACTGTTCCGAACTCAATATCCAGAGGTGACTCCCATTGTTAAGATGACTTTTTGTCTAGTTTCTTCAGCCAAATGCTGCCTAGTTCAATATTCTTGGGACTGAAGAGAGACTCAGTTGTCTGTTGGCACTCAAAGAGCCCTTTCTGTTGCTGAGGCTGAATTTATCAGCAGACACACTGCTGCTTTAGTCCACATATCAGGAGACATGGGCTATGGGACAAATGGAGAGGGGTCTCAAGCAGTTAATAACATGGACTACACTGAAAAGGGAGGTTTTGGAAGGAGCAAGGCCCAAACTGGGCAAATGAACAAAGGACATTGCTTGAACCACATCAGCGAGGCTCCTTGTTCTTTTAAAAGACTTAGACAAAAATACATTTTATATTATCTTACCAAGTAACAAAATAAAAACATTTGTTGCTTGGTTCTAAATTCTCAGATTTCACAGCTTAGCCTTCAAGAAGCATACTGACTGACCTCTATTAAAATACAGTTCTTTTATTTTTATTTTTTACAATTTATTATTGTTATATCCTGATTATAGCCCCCTCCCTCATCTCCTCCTAGTCTCACCCTCCCTTTTCCCCTCCTAGCCCCTTCCCCTAGTCCACTGGAAGGGCGAGTCCTCCCCTGCCATAGCTTATCAAGTCTCATCAGGACTTCCTGGATACTCTTCCTCTGTGGCCTGGGAAGGTGGAAGTGATCAAAAAGCAGGCAATGTCAGCAACAGTCCCTGCTCCCCTTACTCCTGAACCCACATGGAGATAGAGCTACCTAAATCTAAGCAGGGGATCTAGGTTCTTTCCATGCATGGTCCTTGATTGGTGCATCAGTCAGATTTTTTGGCTTTGTTGGTCTCCTTGTGGAGATCCTGTCCCCTCCAGGTCCTATCCCCCACCCTTCTTCCATACGACTCTTTGTGCTCTGTCCAAAGTATAGCTGTGAGTCTCTGCTTTGATCCCCTGTTGGGAGGACATCTGTGGTAGGCGCCTGTCCTGTTCTCTCTCTTCTACTACTGCTGGTGTCTATCCTGTTTGCCATTCTGAATGAGAATTAAGCATCCTCTATAGGGTCCTCCTTGTTGTTTAGTTTCTTTAGGTCTGTAAATTTTAGTATGGTTATATCCTATATTAAATGGCTAATATCCACTTATAAGTGAGTATATATCATGTGTGTCTTTGGTTCTGGGTTACCTCACTCAGGATGATCTTCTCTCATTCCATCCATTTGCCGCCTGCAGTCCTTTGAAGTGAGTATTACGAAAGAGAAGGCTACTAATGGAAAACAGCAACCACAAAAATAATTTTAAGAAAATGAGAGTAAAATTGAAATATATATATACACACACACACACACACATATACACTGACTTATCTCCCTCAAAGTTCTCTCAACATGGGCAAGGACCTGCTGGGTATAGAACAGTAAGCCTTTAAGCCTGGCATGTGCGGAAGAAACCTTGTTCTGAGGCTGACATCTCCTTGCAGCCATTTGAGCTCTGCTGCCCCGGTGCCCGCTGTTTTTCCATGCCCCGGGTGAGATGTAGATGTTACAACTGCATATAAATATGCTGAGACCAAATTTGAATCTGATCCCTCTTTTACTCCCCCCACCCCCCTGCCGAGCAACCTAAAAAAATGTAGAGCCTATGCTTCAAGAAAACCTTAGCAGAAGTCAGTGCGTCCAAATTGAGTTCCAGATCTGATGACCTCTTCTGATGTCCATGCATGTAGTACATACTTACATGTAGGCAAAACACAAACATACATAAATCTTTTAAGTTTTAATTCTCTGTGACCTTTCTCTAATATTGACACTTTCATAGGACACCAACCTTGGCAAACTGCTTCAGGAATTATTTATACTGCTTTTCACGGAAATCATTTTTGTCTCACTGTTGGAGAGTCCAGTACTGCCAGTAAACTCCACTGGTTTTAATCCCCCTTTTCCACTTGCACCTCTTTAGAGCAGGGTGTGTCTCTGTGGTTTTGTAGACACAGAGATGCGCATGGCGATGCATCAACTCAAGAAGCTTCTCTGATGAGAACTGAGTGAGGCACTGACCTATGGAGCAGTGTCGCCAGGAGTCATTGTCTCCCTATGTTCCTACAGCACAATAGTAGGCTATGTTTTCCCCTGGGCCCCTGACCCAGCTAGTCTCAGGTTCTTGACCACTTCAGTAGTAGCCTCTCTCTAGCCCAGTTCAGTTTGTATCTCTGTGGATGAAGTCACCCCAGACCTTGTCCCAGTTTTATTGAGATTAGTTTAGGCCACCTACCAATCCTATGGGAAATTGAGGGAAATGCCAAAAAAAAAAAAAAGTGACTAGAATGCAAGTTCCCACTGGGATCCCCACCCCCTAACACAGAGCAGAAGCCATGTGCCATGAGCTGAATACTATGATGGAGGCACCGAGCATCTTCCCATCTAGAGCTGATGATGGCCTTGCTTGGATCTAGTCTCCAGTGCTTGTAGAACCACACACAGACAGCCCACATATCATTCCTCACTCCTTTATTTTTTTAAAAAAGATTTTATTTATATGCTCTATCTGCGTGTATGTCTTCATCCCAGAAGAGGGCATTAGATTCCAGTCTAGATGGTTGTGAGCCACTATGTGGTTGCTGGGAATTGAACTCAGGAGGACCTCTGGGAGAGCAGACAGTGCTCTTAATGGCTGAGCCATCTCTTCAGGCCCTTCAGCCCTTCCGTTTTGATATAAACGTTTCTGTCAAGTTTGCCACATGGAATTCTGGCAGGACCCAATGGGGTTTCCACATGTTATGTCTTGGGGTCACTTGAAAGGTAAGGGCTAAATATATATTACAAGCATGTACCACCTTGCCCTGTTTTATATGGTCCTGGGGACTGAACCTAGGCCCCTAAGCATGTTAGACAAGCACCCTTCATCAAAGCCCTCCCCTGGAGGTTCTGGGATCTATGTGGATGAGGAGGCAGAAAGACTGTAAGAGCCAGAGGTAGTGGATAGCTCCAAAGAGAGGTGTCTTCTAGACAAAACAGAATGGATGCACAAACAAATGCTGTGTAGCCTTGGCTGTCCTGGAGCTCACTCTGTAGACCAGGAGGACCTTGAACTCAGAGATCTGCCTGCCTCTGCCTCCCTAGTGCTGGGATTACAGGTGTGTGACTCCACAGCCTCACCCTGCTCAACATTTTTTATAGTTAGAATGCAAAATAATTGTCAGGGGCTATGGCACACCTGTTGAGGTCAAAGGACAACTTGCAGGAGCCTCTTCTCTCCCACTATGGGACCCAGAGATTGAACCCAAGTCCTTGGGGTTTGTACACATGCCTTTACATGCTGTGCCATCTTGAAGGCCCAGTAATAGATTTTATAATGCTATTCCATTCAGAACTTGCTCTAATTTGTCGCTCAGAACTTAACTCTTAACAAAACATTTTTCTAATTTTCAAAAGCATTTAATTATTGTCTATGTGCATGGGAACACTCTCGAACTGATCTGTCATTCATGTGGTGTCTGGGGTTCAAACTTAGGTCATCAGGATTGCTGGCAGGTGCCTTTACCTGCTGAGCCTTCTCACCAGCCCCCAAAGACTTCTTTCAAAAATTATGCCATGCATGAATGTCGTAGTGAGTACTTTGCATGGTAACTTTTTTAAAGTTATTTATATTGTGCGGATGGGAGAAACAGACTAGCGGTTAAGAGCGCTGCTGCCCTTCCAGAAGACCACGGTTTGTTTTCCAGCACCCACACAGTGGCTCACAACCATCTCTAACTCAGGTTCCAGGGACGCTGATCCTTTCCTGACTTGTGTGAGCACCAGGAACATACATGGTGTAAGATCCATGCATCTAGGTAAAACATTCATATATGTAAAATAAACCTGACAAAACTTTAAAACATGTTTATATTGTGATTTAGCCTAATCTTTTCAATCTGCGTTAAAAACTCAAGGGAAAGGATCCTGGGCCAACAAGGAAGTCCAGCCATTACTGGTAGGTGTTTTACTAGGATTCGCTTTTTTGCCTGCTTTGCATATAGAGCTTATTCATTTTTCTGCTGCTTTAGAAAGAGGCTGGATACCCCTGGGCATGCTCAGGGCTTGTGTGAGTCCTATATCACAGACCAGAAATGGTGAGATACCCAATTTCTCTTTGGGACAGAATCCAAAGGAAGGAAGCAGGGGTGGGGCAGACTCTAACAATTCCTTCTAGACTACGAAGTACCCACCATCAGTCAACACGTTATCCTCCCAAACCTGTGTTGTGGCCTTTCCTTCTTAGTTTGTTAGGCTTTGTTTTGGTTTTCTGGGGGGTGTTGAGACTGCAGGCTTAAGCAATTATTGGCTAGCATTTTAGTTTTTCAAAAAAGGCTAGAAATGTGGTAGCACATGCCTATAATCTAAGCACTTGGAAGGCTGAGGCAAGGAGGACAAATTCAAAGCCACCTCAAGGCCAGTCTGAGTTAGACAAAATCAAAACACCAGGAACAATGAAAACAAAAGAACCTAGGCTAACAGACAAAATGTTAAAGACAAAGTGTGTAGAGCAGTTGTCTACAGTCATATTGTCAACACTGAGGAGATGGAAAAATCTAAGAGTTCAAGTACAACCTACTCTAAGCAATTCAAATTATGTAATCACAATGCAGTTTAATGATTACAGATAGCACAAAAATGGTTGGAGCATCTGTCCACATAGCAATACCATTTGGCATCAAAATATGATTCATTTACATGTAATATACTATGCATGGTGCTACGAACTGGTGAAAATGAGCTGAAAACAGGGAAGACAGAAGGGGGAAAGCAACAGCCTCATTCCCTAAGTATCTAACGGCTGAGGGTTCCCAAGTATCAGAGGCAAGGTAAGGCTGGAGCAGGGAGGTCAGGTCATAGTCATCAGTGTTTCTCCCCAAACAACCAATATTCCTAAGCTGCTCCTCAGGCTAGAATTTATTAATCTGTGACTGCCTTCCAGTTGCAGAGATGTTTGAGGCTGCAGTATGAGGGTGTAACCACGTAGGCACGGGAGGCGCTGGACAGTATGTCTTTGGTTGTAGTACAAAGATATGGCACCTCGGACTTTGGTGGATCTACTTGGATACAGCTGGGATTTTTCCATTCATCAAGTATTTCACATCTTTATTGAAGAAACAAGGCAGCAATAACTGCCTGGGTCAAAAGAGAAGCCGGTGTCTCTCTAAGCTGGCCATGCACTAAGCTTAGGCACTGCTGTGGGGGCATCGCTGTGGGCAGAAGACCAGTCGGGTGGCTCTGGGGCTAGAGAGCAGCAGAGTGCCTTTTCAGTGTTCCACCTCCCACAATGGGAGCCACTGGGCAAGAAGGCCAACCTAGGTTGACCCAACTTACAGTCTGTAAATGGCTTAGCAGCAGAAGCAGGTAACATGAATCCAGTAGGTTCTTGTTTTTTTCTCAGAAAACAAAACAGGATCTTCTTGTACAGCCCAGGCTAGTCTTGAATTTGACATCCTCCTGCCTCAGTCTCACAAATGCTAGGATTTGTAGGTGTGTGTCACCACACCTACTCAATATGGTGTTTTTGAGAATGAACCCAAACCCATTACAAAGATAGAAAAAGAATGAGGTGAAGAGTGGACAGAACAGAGAACAGAAGAGAAAGGAAAGAATGACTGAAGGATGGGATAGAAAAGGAGAGGGAGTGGGAGACAGGAAGTGGGACAAATGAGTTTCAGGCAGCACGTACTCTCAGGAAATTATATTGTGGAAAATCAGAGAACTCTATGAGTAGAGACTGGGATGATAACCCTGCTCACTGTGAGAGACGGCAAAAGAGGTTTGGGGAACACTTTGTTCACTAGCGGTTGGTGCCTGTGCTGCTTGGCCTCTGTGAGAATGTGCCTCCTGGGTGCTTTGGGTTCCTTGGCTTTGAGACTGGTTCTGTAGCTTTGCACTCCTTGTTTATGCAAAACCTGCAGGGTGGCAAGATAGTGGACGTTGGTGGGATTGTGTGAGTACAGAGAGCTCTTCGGGGGAAGGACGGACCAGCGCATGCAGCACCCTTGAGACTCAGTTGCCAGCAGGTGGGTCCGGGCCACAGGGGTAGGGAAAGGCAGAATGTTGGTGACCTTCAGGCGGCTGGCCAGGTCCAAGTTTTTTTCACCTTTCCCATCTACTGTTTTGAGTCCATCTGTACAAGCTACACTCTCGTCCTTTCCCACCCGCATCACCTTTTCTTCTGGCTGCCAGAAAACATTCTTGCTTTTCTTATTCAGAACATCCAAGTTGTTCGGGGGAGATATTTTGAGTGGGGGCAGAACCACAAGGGCATTGGAAGCAAGGGAGCTGGAGATGGAGAGCCCCTGGTCGGTGATTTTGCTGGGGTTCCTATAGTCCTTGCTGCTAACTGTCTCGGGAAATGCCCATTCCTCCATGCACCAGATAAACTCCTTGGTTTGAAGGCTTTTTTTTTCTCCATTCAAGTGTGTAGGAAAGCAGGGTTTGCTGGGCTCTTTGGAAGCAGTGCTGGGACCTTGGGAGGGGTTGCTCCAGCTCTTCTGAGGGCTCACCTCAACCACAGCAGCCACTTCCGATTTCCCACCCTCTAACAGGGACCGGGCCTCAGGACTCCCTTGAGAAAGACTCATGCACAACAAGCAGTTGCTGCTACCACTGGTGCCTTCTCCTACCCTCCCCCTTTTCATTCTCTTCCTTGACCAGATGCAGGCAGTTGGTGAGGTCCTTCCCCAGCCATGGACCTGCAAACAAAGCAGCATGTTACCCTCTAGCCAGATGTGCCAGGGCCCTGCTTCCCCCATTTGGCCACATTCCTACTCTGGCAGTCTTATTTGAACCACATTTTCTCAAAATTGACTCATCTTAACACACATACCCCTTATCATGTAGCCTAGCTAGCCATAAACTTACAAATACTCCTGCCTCTTCTTTTAAAAGCAAACAAAGCCCCCCAACCTTTCCTTTTTCAGCCTCATATATGACAGCAGTGTGTGCTAATCTCAAGCATGAGCAGAAGTGGTTGTGAACTGAACCGCTGGGCAGTGGCACCTATACGAAACCACTGGAGTGTAACTCTGCTTCCTTCAGGCACAATGCTGGGCAGCACTATGTCCATTCTCATCCAAGGGTTTCTTGTACTGTGAGTCAGTTTCCCAAACACAGGGAAGACTGTTCAGAAAGGCTGGAGGGGCAGCAAGGAGCAGAGGCAGTCTTGGGAACCCAGGATTTCTAGGTATCCAAGGTACTCGCGCCTACTCCTGAAGCCTCCTGGCTGAGGCTGCCATCTAAAACCACAGGACTGTACCTGTGATAAACTTTACACTAAGTACTCAGGGATCGCTCATCTGAAACTCAAATAGGGCAACCTGTATTTTTTGTTGTATACCCTGTAAACCCTACATTTACTCTTAGATTTGACAAAGTTTCCTTATTATTTAAAATTTTTAGAGAGAGAGAGAGTGTATGTGTGTGTGTGTGTGTGTGTGTGTGTGCATTCACACAGGCATCACGATCTATGCGTGGATTAGCATGCCATGGTGTGAGTGTGAAGGTCACAGACAACCTTGTGGAGTCAGTTCTCTCCTTCCACCTTTATGTGGGATCCAGGGATGAAACCCAGTCTCCAGACTTGCACCGCAGGCACCTCTACCTGCTGGCCCACAGTTCAACCACCCAACTCATAGGACCTCACATTTGTTATCAGAGTGTGCTAGTGAAGCACCTGCCATAGAGTTCGAAATGTTGGATTCCACTCCCGGCTGAGAAACCACAGGCTCTAGAGAGCCAGGAGGATACAGCCTGTAGGTCTCATGGGAGCTCAGCATGAGGCTGGAAACACTTGGGCCCTCTTTGCCCAGTAACTGGTCAAGTGATCTCGTGTGCCACACTTTACCTCTGGCACCTCAGCAGCCTCATTCTCAGCACGAGTCCCCAGATGGCTACTGAGGTGTTAAAGGAATAGATGCTTGGCTGTAGCACATACTGTTGTCAGTCTATCCCAAGGCTCCCATATTCACTACAATGGCTCTGGTAACGTGAACTACTTTGGAAAAAGACCTGTAGTAGATACCGAAGTGAGGAAGACTGAAGAAGACACTCACAGCTTCCTCCCACCCAGTGTTGATGGCAAACTCGTTGGCCTGCTCATCCTCGTTCAGCGTGAGATCACTGATACTGAGAAGACAGCAAACGTGATTCCTTTCGCTTCTCTCATCTGGACAACTTAAAGTCAGAGCAGTTTCTTCTGTGTCTTCAATTTTCTTATTTTCATTATTTTCTAAAACAGTTTCACTCTCCTGACAGAAATCCATTACTGGGCTGATTGCTTATAGTTTTTAGCATCTTCTTCCTGCAAAATCAAATTAAACTTAGTTTTAAGATTATCTTTTAAATCAAATCTGGTCAAGTGAAATATTTTAATATGTCCAAGAAGGACTGAGAATAAACATTCCAAAGTTTTCTATTTCCAACTGCTGACAAAAAAAAAATGACATGGCTAATTTTAAAGACTAATGGAATTTTTTCATGCATGCATGAGAGAGGGGAAGAAAGAGAGAGAGGAAAATATAGCGGAGGAACATGTCATGACACTCTAATGGAAGTCAGAGGACAACAGCTTTGTAGCTATGTTCTTTCACTACCTCCCCCAAGCGCACACACACACACACAAACAAGGATTCCAGGGGTCAAACTCAGGTCATTAGGCTTGTGAGGTAAGTGCATTTACCTCCTGCAAGCCCAAGACAGGAGGACACTAGCATCAGCTCCATCTCTGGTTACTGTTACAGAGTTCAAGAGGGATGTAAGTCTACAAATGGCACTGTGCTGACATCACGAGAATAGTGGGCACACACAGCCTACAGATGCTCAGCTTCACCTGTTTCCAGAACCTCAGAGTTGACTGCTAAGTCACAAGCTTCGCTCTCTTTCCTACACTTCCACCTTACGGTCCTATTCTTCTCCCCCAGGATAAGCTCTACTCCCCCCCCAAAAAACTAAGTAGCAAGTGGTGTTGACAGAGACGTGGAGAAATCAGAGCCCTCAGCCCCCACTGTGGGGATGAAAATGGAAAGCATGTTGGTAAACCACTGTATGGTGGAACAAGGTTGTCACAGCACCTGTAATTCTGCTCTGAGCTCTACAGTTAGGAAAACTGATCTCCACACTGGGAAGGACAGTGGGACTGATGACTGATGGATGGGTGCATGGTTTTTTTTTTTTGTTTGTTTGTTTGTTTGTTTGTTTTGAAACAAGGTCTCCCTGTGTTGCCAGACTGGCTTCCAACTTCCTGACTTAGCCACCAAGTAGCTGGGATTGTAGATATGGGCCATTTCTTCTAGCTAGGCACTGATACATATGTATTGTTTGGAGCTAAATATGTATGTTCCACCTCTACATGGGTTCTGGGGATTGAACTCAGGTTGCTAGGCTTAGAGACAAGTGCCTTCACCTGGCTGAGCCCTCTCGATTACCAGAAGTGTGGTATATTTCATCCTAAAGACCAGCCAAGTTTGGAGAACTGCACTTTTGGAAAGCTCTTCCCAACAATGATGCGACACTTGTTTCAGCACACCAGCAACATCCTCTAGCCCTGGGTGCAGAGCAAAACCTTGCAATGGGAAGTAAGTGCACAGTAAAAAAAAAAGCACTTAAATGCAGAAACCTGAAAATCCTCATCAAAAAGTGGCCTCTCTGGAGAAAAGGGTAAAAAGTAACAGATACCACCATCTCTACAGCTCACAATCCCAAATTTCCTCTTCCAGAGTAGCTACTTCCAGCTGTCTGAATAGAACTCGTGTGCTGAGAAAAACCTGAAGGTGTCTATGCAGTTTGATGGTGAGGACCAGCAAAGGATGAAGGATACAGCTTGCAGTGAGGCCCATGCTGGAGTACAAACTGGACCCCATGATTGTCTAAGATGATCCAGTTGCATTCTATTATGCAGTAGCAAAGGAAATTCAGTAAAACAATTTAAATATTCATTATAAACAACATTTTTATAAGTGCTTTACTCATGACCTACATCGGCTGCTTTGACGTCATGAGAAGTAGTCAAAATTTGGTTGGATCACTGCACAGCAATTCATTATATGCCACTTGAGAACACTGAAGCTCTCAAGGCAGATGGCAATGTTCCACTAGCAAGAGAATGTAGCTGCCCTTTTCATAACTGAAACAAACAAACTAAAAAAGCAGAGTCGGTGAGATGACTCAGCAGGGAAAAGCTCTTGCGGTACAGGCCTGATGACCCAAGTTTAATCCCCAGAAGCCACAGGATTTAATGAGAGAGAGAGAGAGAGAGAGAGAAGGAGGTAGTAATATGTATGTATAACTCCTCCACCCCACCCCAGTGAGATGGGAGGCACTGACAACAGAACCTCCTAGAAGCTTTTTAGCCAACCAGACTGAAATACACAGCACAGGGGACAAAAAAAGAGGTAGAAGGAGAGGGGCTGAACAGGAGGAGCTCAAGGACTGTCTCAATCTTCCCTCACCAGCCTACCCTCTACCACCAAAAATAAAAACAAAGTCACTAAAAACAGATTCATGGTTTCATTTTTTGTTTGGTTTAGTTGCTTTTGGCTTTTCTTTTTTAAGAGTTATTTGGGGACTGGAAAGGTTCTTCAGCAGTTAGGAACTCTGGCTGCTCTTGCAGAGGACCCAGGTTCAGTTCCAGCACCCACCTGGCAGCTCACAACTGCCTGTAAGCCATGTTCCAGGGATCTGACTCCCTCTCCTGGCTTCTGAAGCACTGCACATGTGTGGTACACATGCGCACATGCAGGTAAACACGTATATATATATAAACACGTATATACAATTTCATTCGAGTTGTTGTATGTGTGTGAGTGTTTTGCCTACATGTACATATGTGTACTCCATGTGTGCCTGGTGCTGCAGAGACAGAGAAAACAGTGGAACCCCTGGGACTGGAGTTATGGACAACCGAGAGCCTCCATGCAGGTGCTGTGAACAAACCTGGGTTCTCTGCAAAAACAAGGGCTCCTAACCACTGAGCTATCTCTCCAGCCTCTCTAATGTGTTTTTGAGAGCGAGTTGGCTTTACACGTGGAGCAATGCTCCTGCCTCTGCTCTCCAGTGCTGGGATTACAATGCCTAACTTGTGACTGTATACAAATTATATGCAGATTTACTGTTCTGTTAGAATGAAGAAGTCTTTATTGCTATGTTTCCTTTTTAAATTTTATTCTTATTTTTTTATATGATTGGATGTTTTGCCAGCATGTATGTGTACAATGTGCTTGCCTTTTGTGCTAGGAGTCCAGAGAAGATCATTGGATCTTCTGGTCTGGATTGACAGACAGTTGCGAGCTACCATATGGGTGCTGGGTATTGAACCCGAGTTCTCTGCAAGAGCAGCCAGTGTTCTTAACCACGTAGCCATCTTTCCAACTCATGTTTCCTTTTTTTCTTTTATACCAGGTCTCATGTACCAAAGACTAGCCCTGAACTCATTATGTAGAGAATTCAGGAATTCCTGATCCTCCTGTTTCTACATTCTGGATGCTGTGATCACAGGCACTGGCCAGCAAGCCCAGAGCTTCAAAATTAAATTTCACCTGTCTGTCTACTCGTGTATTCGGTGAATGTGTTCACCACGTGTCGTGTTCTATTACTCACCTGCATTACTCCTTCAAGACAGCCTCTCACTGAATCTGGAGCTTAGCATTTTTTGAGTTAGGCTGCCTGGCTTGGAAGCCCAAGTACTTCTCCTAGGGTGGGCTTGAAAAGATGGTTCCAACATACAGTGCTTGCCACAAGCAAAGGAGCAGAGTTCAGGTCCCCAGAACCCACACAGAATGCCAGGTGCTGTGTTGTATGCCTTTAGTTTCAGCACTGGAGAGACAGAAACAGGAGGACTCATGGGGCTTGCTGGCTAGCCAGTCTAACCAAAATCAGAGAAGTCTGCATTCAGTGACAGAACATGTCTCAAAATCTAAGGTGGGTGAGGGCTTGGGATATGGCTCAGCAGTTAACAGCATTTGCTACTCTTACAAAATACCCAGGTTCAGTTCCTGGCACCCTCATGGCAACTCACAACAGCCAATAATTCTACTTACAGAGACCTGATGCCCTTTTCTGGCTTCCATGAGCACCTGGCATGCCTATGGTGCACATAGATTCAAGCAAAGCACTCGTGAAATTACAATAAATAAATCTTAAAATTATATAAATATAAAAATAAGGTAGAGAAAGATTGAAGATGTACAGTGTCAACCTCTGACTATGCACAAGCACATCTGAACACATACACACAAAGAGAGACACACAAGGAGTAGGGTGGTAGTTCAATGATGGAGAACACTGTATAAACTAGGAAGTGCATATGGCTGACATCGTCCTCACAGAGCTGAGGAGTTAATCATGAAATCTAAAGCTTCAATTAGCTGGGTCTGTCCAATGTAAACATCACAACTCTCACACACTGCTTTGGGGTTTTGTTTTATTGTTGTTCTTTCTTTTCTTTTCCCTTCCTTCCTTCCTTTCTTTCTTTCTTTCTTTTCAAGACAGTCTTGTCCAAGATGTCCTGGAACTTAGAACGATATATTGTATGCAGGAGTATACAATATACAAAACTGCTTCTGTTTTGTTTTGTTTTAAATAAAAGAACAACCCTAAACTGGGTGTGGTGGCGCACACCTTTAATCCCAGCACTTAAGGAGGTAGGGGCAGGCAGATCGATATGAGTTAGAGGCCAGCAGTCAAACACCAGTCCAGGTCAGCCAAGGCTATACAGAGAAACCCTGTCTCATAGGGAAAAAAAAAATATTCGGGAATGGATATAGTCAATATAGTGCTTGCCTCACAAACTTAAGACCTGAATTCAATCCCTAGCCACCAGCCAAAATGCTAGGTATAATGTCATGCATCTGTATTTCTGACAGAGGAGAGTCAGGGAGAGATGGATTGGATCCCTGGGGTTGGCTGATCCAATTGCTGAGTCTCAGTGACATATTACAACAACAACATACACACAAATAAAATTTGAAGAGAGCAAATAAAATAATTGAAAGTTATCACGTGGCCTGCAGAATCTCCAGGAAAGAAGTGGGTGCCAACGCTGACTCTGAAACTGTGAAGCCGGGAGCAATGCACATTACCTATTCTGACTAAGTACATGCCCTGCTCTCAGAAGGAAGACACTGGGACTGGACTGTAACAGTGCCGCCTCCAGCTCACCAGCACAAAAGAATATCCTTCCATCCCTTTGTAACAGGCTGCCTCTTATTCACTCTCATCATGTACAAGGTAACGACGTCCAATAGCAGAACCTAGGTCATATGCCAAAACATTCACTGTATGTAGGAGGCAGGAAGTTTTCTGTTTTACCTTGAGGAGGGTGTGCATGCATTGCTGAATGTGTACAGGGCACAGAGAGGCTGTTCTCCCACAGTAGACATCCAAACACAGCAGGCCTTTGAGTCATTCTGAGTTTGAATTAACAGCTGATTGGCTTAGATCATTCAGAATTTGATTTTGATGTTCTACAGTTTGTCCATTTCTACTTTAAGGCTACTTTAATTTGCTGGGCATGATGATGGCACAAACCTTTAATTCCAGTATGAGGGAGGCAGAGGCAGGTGGATTTCTGGGGGTTTAGGACCAGCCTGATCTAGACAGTGAACTTCAGGATAGCCAAGACAACAGTGAAAATTAAAAAGCTGCTCTCGAGGACCAGCATCCACATGGTGGCTCACATCCATCTGTAACTCCTTCTAGCCTCTGAGGGTACCAGGCACCAACATGGTGACATACATACAGACAAAACACCCATGTATATAAAAAATTTAAAAATTAAAAATAGGGTGTTAGATATATAGTTCTATAAACAGAGCACTTGAACAGCACACACAAAGCACTGAGTTTCACCCCCTGCAACCAGGCATGAGGAAGGTGTGGGCAGGAAGATTACAAGTTTAAGGGCATTCTTGACTACCCAACAAATTCAAGGTTAGCCAGGCTCTAAGGGAATCTTGTGGTTGCTATCAGGATTCAGTCAGGTCAAGGTGTGGCGGTACATGCCTCAACAGGAGGTTGAGGCAGAAGTATTCCAAGTTCCAAGTTAGTCTGGACTATATAGCAAGACCCTGTCTCAAAAAGACAAAAATTAATAAAATCAAAACATCTTCCTAAGTTCATTAGCTGTGGCACTTACATGCCGGCGGGGCCCATCTGCCATGATAAAGCACTCCTTGAAGTCTTCGATGGTATAGGCCGTGTACAACTACCCCTTTAGAGAAGGCTATCTCTAGTCCAACCACTCTCAACTCGTGCCCTTTTTCGGTTTTTCTTTCTAGGGTCTCACTTTGCCCTTTTTCGACCCTCGTTTCGGAATTCACTAAGTGCCTCGTTCCGAAAGGATGGCCTTCTGAGGGATCCCAACTGACAGAAAGGACAAGCCCGAATCCTGGCACCCAGACCTTCCCGTCTGGTTCCTCCCTTCTACTAGTGGTCCCATCACACTCCTTCCCTTCATCCCGCTCGAGAGCCTCCCTGGATCTAGCTCCTCCCCTTTTCCGGCCGCTCCTACCTAGTCACCGGTAGCAGATCTGCCCTTCCTTCAGAAGATCTGTAAGGGCTGCACCACGCCCCTCCCATTGAAGCACCGACCACGCCCCAAAGGCCACGCCCACCAAAGACTCCTCCCCTCCGGCCCTGGTGGCTTCCCAGATCCCGCCCCACGCAGCCTGCCTCCGCGTCCTCCCCCATCTCTCTTGCTTACCCGCCCTGAAGGTTGCTTCCTTCCACAGCTTTGTTTCTCGCGAAGTGTCCTGGGGAGTTTTCCCCGGGGCGAGGATGTGGTCACGGCCACTCAGACGCTCCTACGGGCCGCGAGGGAAGGAAGACCGGGAGCGGCGGGTCCCGGCTCGTCCCGGCTCGGGAGCCGGGCCGGTTGCCCTAGGTTACTGCCGCGTCGGGGGCGGGCCTGGGTGTAATCTTGGCGGAAGTGACGTAGCCGAGTCCACACAGCGGCTCAGGGGAAACGGCTTTGTCTGAGGGCGGGGCCGAGGGGCGTTCCCGTGGTGCTGTGCGCGGCTCTTGCCCTCCCCGCTCGCTGAGTGGTTTCTGGCGTCCGGCCAGCCGCGCCTGCGCGCAGCGGCAACTCCTCTGGGACATCGCGGCCAGCGTGCCGTCAGGCGGCTTAGGGAGCTTCGCCCCGTCGAAGTTGCCTTCTAGAAGGGCCGCATCAGATGCCAGACAAACAGTGTCCGTAGATTTGGTACTTGGAACTTCCGGCAGAATTGTCCCTCCCTTCTTGAGTTCCCGCGTGGTGGTGGAATGCAGGCCCGGAACGTCGTGGGAGTACTCATTTCTTATTTACATACTTTTGAGACAGGGTCTCCCTTGCTTTGTACCTTGGTGTGGCCTCAAACTCCAGGCAATCCTCTTCCCTCAGCCTCCGTAATCGACACTAAGCGTGCTTAACAGCGTCTGCTTCCACATCGCTGCCGTGAAGGATTTCTTGTTTTGTTCTTTTCAGTGATGCCTGCTTCATTTGCTGGGGAGGTAGCAGCTAGCACTCACTGCGCTTTTGGCAAGGCAGCTGCCCCCACCGTGCTCCTCTTGATGCTTTTGAGCAATGAAAGATACACCCCAGGCTGGGAACCTATGTCTAAAGTCAGAAGGTAAGTCTAATAACCCAACTCAGGTCAAGCTCCAGGGCCCCTCTGCTTTCTGGTTTAAGAAGTATTTCTACAGTTTGAAAGCAAGTCTCCAACACCATGGTAAGTCAAAAGCATTTGGAAAAATAGCCAAGTTACTACTTTTTACAGATTTATAGTATTAAACGCCTGTAAAGATGTGATGTATTCTATGAGGTTGGAACAAAGTCCTCTTGTAGAATATGACTACTTGTTTGGGTATTCCCCATACATACACACATACATACCTGTGTATACATATATATATAAATATATTTGTATATGTATGAGGGAAATACCTTAACTAGTATATATAATATATATAGTAATATAGTTTGCTATCTCAGTGTATCCCAATGTATAACATAGGATATGACACATTTCTAAAATTTTACTTATATGTATTTTTAGATTATGTGTATGAGTGTTTTGCCTGTTTATATGTATGTACTCTATGTGCATGCTTGGCACTAATAAAGGCACACTTAAAGTTGGCTCTTTTGTTGTTTTCCAATGCTGATGAGCAAACTCAGGGCTTCGCATGCTAGACAGTCACTCTGTTACCAAGACGTGTCTCTGTTCCTCAGTGTTTTGAGGTAGCTTCTCACTATATTGCCTACTGGTCTCCAAGTCGAGATCTTCCCTCTGTTCCTGAATACTGGAATTACAAGCTTTTGCCACCAGACCCGGCCACTCAACCATAATTCTTACAACTGAAGCTGGAAAAAAAGCCTTTCAGAAGGCCACAGGAAAGATCAGAAAATTAGAAATATCAAATTTCCAGTCTGCTGAAGAACTGAGTCTGCTGGTCCAAATCACTGGTCTTTTTCATACTGGGTTCTCTGCCAAGAACCCTCTAGTAGTTCTTCTGAGACCCAATATGCTCAACCTTAGAACTGCCTCCAAGGTGGTTGTTTGGTTTTTGTTTGTTTGTTTGTTTGTTATTGTTGTTTTGTTTTTAAGTTTTAATGCCTTCTGAACAACATATTTTTTTAATTTTAATTGTTTAAGCATTCAGGTATTTTGACTGCATGTATGCTGGTGCACCACTTCCAGCAAGGTGACCTGTTGAAGGCCAGCTCCAACAGTATGTTCAGCGATCCCAGGAAGGGATGTGAGGTTGGCCACAAATGTAAAGCAGGCACACACTCAACACACATTGGCACATACACCGCGCACGTGTATCAAATCATCTGATGGATGAAAAAGGGCAACAACTTCATACATACACACTCACACAGATTCTGTGGATGGAGCAAAGCTCCAACAACTTTATTTTTTCTCCCACAGCTTATATATCCCAGCAAAATCTTCAAGCAGTATAAAAATTACAGTGTGATTACATTCTTTTTTTTTTTTTTAGTGAACAGTATGTTCAGTACCTTTATATAAAAAAAACACATTTTCCATATTACAGGTGAAGAAAACAAATTATTCTGAAGAACCTACATACATTTGTAACTAAGCAACTTGTTATAAATTAACAAAATGTTAAGCAAGCAAGGTAATTTTCTCAGCCAGTTTGTCTTTACTGGCAGCCCACAATTTTGTGTTACAAAGAAAAGATCGATTATCTTATTATTTAACTGATCTTATAAAAATCTTAAAAGAATCACAAATCTGTAGAAGTATCTTTTATTTGCCTGATTTAATTGTTGTCGCAGAGGCTTACTGCCTCCGTCTGCTAACCTAGGCCTCGTCCAGGGATCTTCTTGCCTCCATACAATTTTATCTAGGCCTATAATGTTTTCAGCCTCCTAGACTTAATGCTGAATAAGCTCACTCTTTCTAGTTCTTTCTGAACTCTGGTTGGCTGGTTCAACTCAGCAGTTCTGGTTCAAACCCCTCTCCAAGCTGACTGATTCAATCTGGCTTCTCTGAGCTTCTGACTTTTTGCTTTGCTTGGCAATCTCAAACTAACTCTGGTAATGTGTTCTAATCTTCTGGCTCTTTCTCTTCCTCTGGCTCATCTGTCTTCACCTGTGTCTAGCTTATTCTCTCTTCAACCTGTCTCTAAAACTCTCCCAGTAAAACTGCCTCTGAACTCCACCAACTCAACTGCCACAAACTCAACTCCACTGCACTGCCTCTCAACTCACTCTCAACCAAACTGTCTCTCCCTGTGCTCTCTTAAATAGACTCTTTCCTGTGCTGTTCTTGTGAGAGTTGTCCATATTCTATTTCTGATTCATTCTATCAAATCTATCTGATTTATCACTTTGTCTGCCCCTCACCTTCAAACATGAGTGCTTATTTCTACAAACTAACTTTACCTCCATTGTTTGGGATTAAAGGTGTGTAGTAAGGGCATGTTTGCATTCCAATTGGATCTCACACACATAAAAGGTCCT
Source organism: Meriones unguiculatus (assembly GCF_030254825.1). Classification (NCBI taxonomy): domain Eukaryota; kingdom Metazoa; phylum Chordata; class Mammalia; order Rodentia; family Muridae; genus Meriones; species Meriones unguiculatus. Next base: position 11,146,247 of record NC_083358.1, on the reverse strand, counting down.
TGGCTGTGATCAGAGCAGCATGTTGCTGGATTAAAATTCCTCTACACAAATCTAAACTTTTATGTAAAAAAAAGTCATTTCTACTTTAAATCCTCAAGATGCACATCTACTCATTAGTAATTTTCTTTTTATTAAGTCACTTCAGGAAGCTAAGGACCATGTTGCTGGATTAAAATTCCTCTACACACATCTAAACTTTTATATAAAAAACAGTCACTTCTACTTTAAATCCTCAAGGTGCACACCTACTCATTAGCAGTTTTTAATTAAATCATTTAGGACAAAAATGGGTACAAGAAATTAATCATCACCTTGATCACTAGCCCAGCAAGAGAATCACATCAGCCAGTTGTGCCATTGTTCTTGTTTCCTGACCTCAAAAAAATACCTAGCTCAACAATTAAGTTTGCCTTTCTGAACTACAAATCGTTCTCTAAGAATTTCTACATCAGAGCCACTAACAAAAACATCTTAACCTAACTTTACTAACAATCAACTTTTCCACATTCTTTCTAAGTGTGGTGACTGACTCCTTAATCTGCCTTAGCAGCAATGCTTGAAAAAGATCAATCACTATTACTATTGTAAGTGCCAATGATGCTGCCCAGTGAGGGGCTAGAAACCCCCTTAGAGTTTTCATACAACTCATATATTGTGAGGGATGTGGTGACAGGGACAACAAGCAGAGCAATGCTCCATAACAGCATGAAGTTCTTAGGACATAAAGTCTTCAGGGCTTTGCTTCTCTGAGACACACCAAATCCCATGAGTTCTAAAGCGCTTTGTTGCTCCTCTAGCACAGGCTTCAACAGTGCCCACAGAGGCCAGAAGAAGGACCTGATCCTTTGAAACTGAAGTTACAAGTATTCATGAGCCTCCAAGTAGGTGCTGAGAATTGAACCCCAGGGTTAAACCAGAGCTTTTAACCACTAAAGCATATCTCCAGCCCTCCCCCACTCCCATTATATTTCTGAAGTCTTAATTCTTTAAAAACATTCTTCAAGGAAAGACAAAGACTAAAGCAAAACACAAGGCAAAGAAAAAGAAAGTATTCTTCCAAAGCTTAAAAGTCTGGTGGTAGATGCCTGTGATCCAGCCCTTGGAAGATTAAAGCAGAAACCTGCGGCTCAATGTGGTCCTTGGCTACACTCTCCAGCTCAGCCTGAGCTACATGAGGGCCTGTCTGAAAAATACAAAACAGCCTGGTCTACAGACAAGTTCCAAGACAGCCAGGGCTACCCAACAAACCAAACCAAACCAAACCAAACCAAACCAACAAAGAAACAAAAAACACCACAAAACATTGAAGTCAGGCGTGATGGCTCACACCTGTAATCCCAGCACTACAGAAGCTGGGGCAAGAAGATTGCCATGAGTTAAAGACCAGCCTGGACTATAGAAAGAGTTCCTGTATCAAACAATGTAGTCATAAGAAAGTGAATTCCACTGACATACTATGCTTAAGAGGGCTGAGGATGTGGCTTAGTGGTAGACTGCTTGCCTGCTGTGCATGATGCAAAACAAAGAAGGAAAAGACAGCATTCTTTTGCACCACAGAAATGATTATAGAGTTGAGTCTATTCAAGAGAGCTGAAAAAGTGAGTTAGTATATGGTCTGCTCAGTGAGTGTGTGGTATGCATGTGTCTGGAAGATAGATGACACCAGTGTCTTCTGACCTATTCCACTGAGATGGAACCTAGACCCATTCCTAGAGATGGAACCTCAGAACCTAGACCTTGTTTAGAGGCCAGAAAGCCCCAGAAATTCAAAGCCAGGTCCTTACACTTTCAAGGCAAGTGCTCATATCCACTGAGCTCTTATCATACGGCCTGATTTTTAACTGTTTTTGCCACACATGAATTTTGGCTGCCACATCACATGATGTCTGGTAAGAGTTTTCCACCTGTGCTATACTTGGTAGTAGCTGTTTCCCATCAGCGGTGTCGGAGAAAGTGGCTTCCTCTGCTGAGGAAATTGTTCCTTTGCTACTCACTCATTACCAGGTGTTAGTGGCTGTGTCCTCCCTCTACAGTCAGAGGGAATACAATAGAGCCTACTAATACTAATATGATAGAGGGAATGTGATAGAGTCTACCTACTTTCCTTTGTGTATGTATTCACACACAATGTCTAGTTTTTGTTTGGTGGTGGCAGAGTTTGTATGTATGTTCTGATTTGAGCTGGCCATGGATCTGTAGCCAAAAGATGACCTTGAGCCCTTGATCCTCTGGCCTCCTCCTCCCAAGTCTAAGATTATGTGAGCCACCAAACTTGGCTATACATATTTGTGTGCATATAACACTCCCCCAGTCGGTACTTTTAGAGTAGACTAAATTAGAGACTGTACAACATTAGCCATCTGAAAATACCATTTGACAGTAAGTACACTCAGCTGTAAAGACAGTTATTAAGTCAGTGTCAGAAAGTTCGTGTCTGTGATCCCTATTAGATGGAAACCTGAACATGATTTAAGTTCAAATACACCATGTGCAATGCTAACCAACTGTCACGTGTTCTCCCTCTTCTAAGCTACCATGAGAAGCAAAGACGGTGATCTCATTCTCTCTCTTTGTAAATACCGTAGGGGAGAGAGTGAATGCAGTTTCCCACTATCACAGTTACATAAACAAATTTGCCTCTGGGGGAAAAGAGAAGACGTAATACACACTAAGAGCAATGGGTGAGCCTTGACCTGGGAAAACCACTTCTTGATGAGTGTCTCCCTTGCCAGGTAGGCATTAGTGATTTCTTTCTAATATTAAAATGACAGTACTAAGTGATTTCTTGCCAGCATATCTTTACTTACATTCCTCATTGTGAAGGCATAAATTTTCTTTTAATTTTAGATCTGTTTTATGTATGCTATGCCTGCATGAATATGTGTGCACCTTATGTGTGACCTACAGAGGTCAAAAGACATCAGATCCCCTGGAACTGGAGTAAGGAATGATTGTGAGCTACCATGTGGGTGCTGGGAACTGAACCCAGGTTCTCCACAAATGCAGCAAGAGCAACAAGTGCTCTTAATCACTGAACTCTATCCAGCCCCTTGCTTAATCTTTTAAAAAAAATAATTTCCTATGACTAAAACAGGGTACAGCTCAGTGGTATCTCTGGCACCAGATCCAGATACACACATGTGCACACACATACTCCTATAAATATTAACCCTTCTAAAACTGGCAGTCACTAAATGAAACATTCATATCCAAACAAAAGCCATGATGAACAAAGAGAACAAATATTTTATTTGTTTCTCACTGTGTTGCAGAGCCAGTGCTTCACAGCGGGAAAACAGCAGCCAACACAGCACTTCGTGAAATTAAGACAGTACCGTCGTTCATCTGAACCATAAAATACTTTCCTGTGCTCCCAGGCATTTCCAATGAGAATACAATCAAGTCTTTTGACCAAAATCCAGTGGTGAATACCGGCAAGTTACAATTCTGTGAGATTTACAACACTGTTATCCTGAATTATGGAATTCTTAGAATCACTAGGTAGTGTCTCATCTTTAACTGTGGCTGGCCTGGAACTTGTTATGTGAACCAGGCTGACCTCGAACTAACACCTGACCGTTGGGTGCTGGGATTAAGGGGTGGTTTGTCCCCAAATCCAGCTTCATACCCACTTTTACCATAGATGATCTCAAGAATTCTAACCACGGGGATTAAGCCCCTAGTCTAAATAGCTAGCATGGGATTATGAAAAATGTGGTCACTGTGTTTATCTGCACCCATTAGGAAGTGGTGGCAGGGTTTTTAAGTAGCACTGTCGAGAACAGTTTCTTCCCATCAGTATTGCTAAAAGTTATTTCAAGTCTTCTATCCTTCACTAATTTTAGACAAGCGTGCTGCAGCAGATTACTTCCCACAGTTTTGTTTGGGAGTGGAGGGTTGCCACAGTCACTCCTCAATGGATTTCACGTATTTCTCATAGGCTTCCTCACTCATTAATTCATCCAGCTCAGAAGGGTCACTCAGTGTCATCTTGATCAGCCAGCCTGCAATGGAAACAAAACTTCAGTACAAATTGCCTTTTCAAACGTCAAATGAATTCAAAATGTAAATTTTTAAGGCCCTCAAAATTAATACAGTACCCTTACCTAAGTGATGCTGTTACTCTAACATACATCCATTATTTGTTCAATAAATTTAAGCCATAAGAAATCAGTGGGCCAGGGCGAGATGGCTCAGTTTTTAAGAGCATACTGCTTTAAAAAGGATCCAAGTTTGGTTCCTAGCATCCACAGCAGTTGGCTCACAACCATCTATATCTCCAGCTCTAGGAGATTGGATATCCTCCTGTTGCCTAAAAGGACACCTACATTCAAATGTAACTATCTCTACACAGAAACAAATAAAAAAAAAATTTTTTTTTTTTTATTAAAATCTTGGGACTGGAGAGATGATGGCGCAGCAGTTAAGAGCACCTGTACATACACACATACAAATTTAACGTTTGTTTTTTTTTTTTAATAAAGGCATACCAAACACTGTAATTATTAGGACTGTTAGGGTTAATGGTAGTAGACAGTAGAGAGCCATGCATGGTGGTGCACGCCTTTTATCCCAGTACTTGGGAGGCAGAAGCAGGTTGATCTCTGTGATTTTAAGACCAGCAAGAGCTATGTTGACAGACCCTGTCTCAAACCATCTAACCCCCAAGACAGAGACAAAGAGAAAGCGTGCCCTAGAAAGCCTGAAGGCAAGGCAGCAGTCCAAACACCCCGAATAGTGTCATTTATTGGCTGTATGACCATCCAGTTACACTTCTGGGGTTCTTCATTCACCTATAACATGGAGAAAACAACTGTTGGCATACTTCACTGGGCTACTGTAGGGATGAAATTCTGAGCAACAACTCACCGTCTTCGTAACAGGATTTGTTGACGAGCCCTGGGTTTTCTGCAAGTGCTTCATTGACTTCCGTTACCTCTCCTGAGAGAGGAGAGTAGAGTTCACTGGCAGCCTTCACACTCTCCAAAGCACCAAACTCATCTAAAAGGAGGCAGTGAAAGAAAATAATTATCATCAAGTCAGTGAGTTAAAAATACAAAATGTGGCTAGGAAGGGTGGAAACACGCCTTTAATCCCAGCACTTGAAACAGAGGCAGGTGGATCTCTCTAAGTTTGATGCTAGCCTGGTCTATAGGGTGAGTTCCAGACCAGCCAGGGATTCACAGTGAGACACTGTCTAAACAAAAAGACAGTAACAAAAACAGAAAACATGGTGAAGGATGCAGCTCAGTGGACAGAGCGTTTGCCCAGCATGCAAAAGGCCTAAGGTTCAATTCCCTGATGTGGTGGTGACACTTCTAATTATAGTACTGGGGAGACAGAGTCAGGAGGCAGGAGAATCAGGAGTTTAGTGGGTAAAGATGCTTGCTGCTAAGTCTGATCACCTGAGTTCAATCCCCAGTACCAAGGTCAAGGAGAGAACCATCTTCTACAAGCTGTCCTAACATACCCCCAAAATAAAGAATAAAACAATTTAAAGACAAACCATGAAGAAGTCTTTACCTCCCATACAGTCTTGCTAAAAATTCTGAATTTAAAGTTAAGGTTTGTTGTGTCTGTACAAGAAAGGCATAAGCAAAGTGAACAGGCACATTGTGCGCCGTGAGCGAACGGCAGTGCGCCTGGTGCTCGGTGACGCAGAGTGCTTTCAACTTACCAGCCACGCACGGGGCTACTTAGCCTAGTCTCCACCGTGCACATATGACAGCACCCAAAGAACCCACGAAGGCTGAAAGAGCTGTGCCAAGACTTTAGTGGCAGCCCACGCCATTTTGGAGTGAGTAAAGATTACCAAGTAAAATGGAAACCAAGTGTCTCAGTTACTGTTTATTCCTATGACGAGACACCATGACCAAGGCAACTTATAAAAGGAAGCATTAAACTGGGGGCTTGCCTACAGAGGCTTAGTCTCTTAGGATCATGGTGGGCAGGGTGGAGGCCTGCAGGCTGGCAGGGGGGGTTGGACCAGTAGCTGAGAGTTCACATCTGGATGAGCTTTTGAAAACCCTCAAAGCCCATCCCCAATGACAGCCATCCTCTAAAAAGGGCACATCTCTGAATCCTCCACAAACAGTTCCACCAACTGGAGGCCAAGCAGTCAAACATATGAGCTTATGGCGGCCATTCCCATTCACACCATCACACCTCACTTACACCTTAAGAACCTAGAAAAGAGGCAGCCATCTAATTCCAGAACTAGGGAGGCAGAGGCAGGTGAATCTCTGAGTTTGAGGTCAGGCTAGTCTCGTTAGTTCCAGGCCAGGCAGGACTCCACAGTCATACTTTTTTTTTCCCTTTAAATTCATTTTTAAATTTATAATTTTTTATGTATATGGGTGTTTTGCACACACACACACACACACACACACACACAGTATGCATATGTGCTGATTCCTGCAGAGGCTAACGGGAGCCCTGGAGCTGGAGGTACAGATTGTTTTGAGCTAGGAATCAAACTGGGTCCTTTGGAAAAGCAGTCAGTACTCTTAGCCTCTGAACCATCTCTCCAGCCCTGAGACATTATTTTAACTTTTGTTCTGTAAAAAAAGTACCTGCTACCAAGTCTGATTACCTATATTCAATCCTTAGACCCACAGGAAGGTAGGAGAGAAATGACTGCCTCAGATTGTCCTCTGACATCCATACATGCACCATGGCACATGTAAGACAGACAGACAGACAGACAGACGCACAGACGCACATACACATACACATACACACACACACACACACACACACACACACATTTTAAGGGATCCTAAATTGAAGGAGCCTGGGCTATACATAAGGTTCTAGGCAAGAAAAAAGAATATGTTCACTCTCTTATCAAGATAAACATGAAATCCAGCCTCTTGCCCTCTCTGTCTCTCTCTCAGATCTGGTCTCACTGTCTAGCCCTGGCCAGCCTGGAACTGGATACGTTGGCCAGGTGGGCTTGAACTCAGACATCCGCCTGCCTCTGCCTTCAGTACCAACATTAAAAGTATACACCATCATATCATGCGTGGCATTAGCAAAATTTTTTGTTTTGTTTGTTTGTTTTGAGATAGGGTCTTTCTGTGTAGCCTTGGCCATCCTGGAACTATGTAGACCAAGCTGGTCTAGAACTCCCTGAGATCAACCTGCCTCTGCCTCCCTAGTGCTGGGGTTAAAAGCATGTGCCACCACACCCAGCTTTTTAATAGCATATTTTTAAAGGCCTGGTGGGATTTATTCTAGTAATGTGCGTTTGGTAAGCATCAAGAATTAGTCTGGGTTTTAGGATGAAGTCCAAGGGTTTCTGTGGGAGCAGTGGGCATGTACCTTACTGTTTAAGAAGCAGTATGGAAGCTGTGGCATAGAAGATGACATAGGCTTGTTTTACCATCATAAAGGTCAAAATGAATACCTACACACAAACAAGCCTGAAGCTGGCGAGACAAGTGGGTTGAGGCACTTGCTGCCAAGCCTGACAAACTGAGTTTGATCCAGGTCCCACACAGTGGGAGGAGAGAACCAACTCTCAAAGTTGTCTTTAGAGTTCTCTAATTTCCACATACATGTGGTGGCATGTACATGTGAACCCACCACACACACACTGAATGTAATTTAAAAAATTTTTACTCTTGTATTAACAAAATAAAACAATCATTTAAGCATATTATAAACATATAAACATACACAGAGCATATAATCATATCATTTCAATAAATGAAAATTAGTTTGCTAGAATTCAGCATTCTAGCTGAATAAAACTCTTTGCAAACAGAAAGGAACCTCAACTGGTAATGAGCATCTATGAACTGTCCCACGCCAGCATCACACTTACTGATGAAATAGCAACTGCTTCCTCCTAAGATAAGGAACAAGACAATGATAGCCACTCTCACCATTTTTATTACAACATTTTTCAAACAGTCCTGGACAGTGCAATAAGGCAAGAAAAAGAAAATGTAAAGACTAAAAAATGGCCTCAAGTCAGGTTTAGTGGCATCACCTGTAATTTAGTACTTGAGAGGCAGGAGGTTCAAAGCAAACTTGGGGCCACCCTGGTTTACATAGTGAATTCCAAGCAAGACCTTATCTCAAGGTGTCTTCCAGCAAATTATACTGATACATGAATAAAACATATGAGGGAAGAAAATTTGGTCCACCAGAGCAAACGTAATGACCTAAGCATACCAGCTATGGTGGCATATGATACAACCATGCAGAAAGCTTGAAGCCAGCCTGGGCTGGGTTATATGGTAAAACCCTGTGTATTGGGGGGGGGGGGGAAGAGGGGGGCTACCCTGTGTGGTGTCAGACCTTTCCTCTAGTACTTAGGAGGCAGAGGCAGATGTATCTTTGTTTGAGGCCAGGCTGGTCTATGTGGTATTCTAGGCCAGCCAGGACTACACAATAATGCCCTGTCTTTAAGGGGGACAAAAGAAAAAAAGCTGGATGGTGTTGCACACCATTAATCCCAGTACCCAGGTGGATCTCTGTTCCAGGACTGCATGTCTCAAAACAAACAAAACAACCAAACAAACAAATCAAGAAGGGGCAGGGAGATAATACATTCAGTAAAAAAGCTTGCCTCATAAGCACAAGCACCTGAGTTCAGTCTGCAGAACCCATATCACAAAGAGAAATTTTGAAGAACTCAAAAGTGCTTAGAAATCAGGACATCCAAGCTGAGCAGTACTGTCTTGTGTCAAGGAACTCATGATCAATTTTATAATTTTGCTGAAGTCACATGACTAGTAAATTGTGAGGATTTAAAACCCCAAGTTCTGGGCTGAGGAGACAGCTCGGCTGTTAATACTTGTTGCAGGGCTGGAGAGATGGCTCAGGGGTTAAGAGCACTGGCTGCTCTTCCAGAGTTTCTGAATTTAATTCCCAGCAACCACATGGTGGCTCATAACCATGAGATCCAGTGCCCTCTTCTGGTGTGCAGGTGTACATGCAGGCAGAACACTGTATACATAATTAATAAATCTTTAAAAAAAAAAAACAAAACTTGCTTTTACAGAAGACCTGGGTAAAGCTGTCAGTTCTCATACTGCCTGAAACTACAGTAGCTCCAATGCCCCTCTGAAGCCTGTGCAGGCACCAGGCAGAGACATGGCGTATATGTAACATGCAGGCAGACACTCATACACATAAAATAAAAATAGATCTTACTCCCCTCCCAAAAAAGGGCTGACTCCTATGTCCCCATTTGTTCTTGATTCTCTGCTATATGCAGTGGAAGGCAGATTTTAGCTTTTACTTTGGCAGTGGTGGAGGTGGGGCCCAGGGTCCATACACATGCTAGCAAGCACATCTGACCACTGAGCTACACCTTTACAACCAAATAAACCTCAGTATTCTTTTTTGTGGGTGAAGAGGATAGTGTTGAGAGCCATTCCCTCTACCCCCTGATTTTCATTACAAAGTAGTATCTGTGCTCATGGTCCCTGACAGCTAGATATGCCAATATAACCCAGATCTGGATGGAGAAATGTAAGAAAGCGCTCGCTGAGACATTACTTTTCCAAAGACAATGACAGCCTTCCTCATTCTAATTAGGCACACAGGGGGCGAAAGGCGAGTACAGAAGTCAGGTCCTTAGTGGCTCTCTGTGAAACAACCTTTCCCATCCATCTGAAGACTGTACAAGCTAATGAAACTAACTGTTACACATTTCTATTTAAATATATCTTTTTCCTGAAATTACTCCAACTTACCCTGCATGCAAACAAGTTGTTATTCAGGTAAAGACCTGAAAATCATGTCATGGACTGTGACATTCCAAAATGAGAAATACACTCACCTTGTTTTTTCAATTTTGTCCCAACTTCAGGCAGACTACAGTAAACTACATCTCCCAAAGCTTCCTAAAATAAAACAAAACAAAAACATAAACATGTCTAGGAAGACACCAGGAAAGAGACAAACACCCACTTGTGTATATTTTGGTCTATGTATTTAACACTTGGCAGGCTATATTCTTTGCTTTTCTTTATATCCTTCTAAACATGTAAAATGGGCTGGGCATAGTGGGATATGCCTAAAATCCAGCACTTGGGGGACAGATGGAGGAGGAGGGCTGTCTATTCAAAGCCAGCTTCAGCTACATAACAAGACTCCATTGCACAAAAAGAATAAAATTAGACGAGACTGGTGGTAGCCTAGCAGGGGCTGAAAAGGGGAGAACAGAAGTTCAGTACCTACCTAGGCTACAGAACAAGTTCAAGGCCAGCTAAGTCACCTTAGCCAGAGCCTATCTCAAAACAAAAAGTAACAGAAGGCTAGAGATGGACCTCAGTGGTAGAGAACGTCCCTAGCATGTGCAAGGCCCAGGGTTCAATCTACAGTACTGTGTAAATAATACTTCAATATGTTAAGTGCACTGTGGGCACGTGTGTTCATGAACTGCATGTGCATGTGTGAAAACCTGCCAGAGTCATTTTTCCCTGTACCATGTGCATCTCAAGATCAAACTCAGGTCATTAGGCTTGGTGGCAAGTACCTTAACTTGTTGAGCTATCTCAGCAGCCCTAAAAATAGTTTTTTTCAACTTGAATCTTCACTACAAGTAACAAGCCACCAGCCAGATTTGACCTCCAGGCTGGAGTAACCCCAGGCACAAACCACATACTCCAAACAAGATTACTAGCTGTTCTCAGCAACCTGTGCTTTCCAGCTCTGCAGTTTTAGGCCATGACCCAAAACCACTGCCGAAAATCCTACCCATTTATTCATCATGGGCCTGCCTTCTAAGGTCCTGATGCAGCAGCTGAGCAACCCACCTCTCCTCACATCCCCCAGATCACCTGCATTTTGTACTTTGCTGTCACATAGGTGATTCCCCTTGTAGATGAACAACCTGCACTGTGCTTCCTCAGGAAGATACACAGGCATGCCAAAGAAGGTGTCAGAGACCCGGAGACCTGAGAACCCAGCATGTCTGAGGAATTGTGCATTTTCCCAACAGTCATTCCCTCCTGCCTTCCTACACACATGCATCCAGTTGAGACCACTAGCCATGCTACTGCTTGGCTTCTTTCCAAAAGTATCTCAGTATGACAGCAGTGACAAAAGTTATTTGTGGAGAAAGGCCAGCTGAATAAAAGGCTTCTCTTTGCCTTAACATTGTCTCTCTGTGCTTCCTGTCTTGTTCTGTACCCACATGACCCACATGTGGCAATGACCCCCACCCAGCCCCTGAGTTTGCTCTTAACTGCTCAACGTGAAATGTTAAATAATATTCCCTACTTTTAAGTGTTGACACAGTATAGTTGATTTTCCAAAGAAAGAATCTTGCTGTTAGCCCAGGCCAGTCTCAAACCCATAATTCCCTGCCTTGGCCTGAGTATGGGGTAAGAGGTTTGTGTCTCTTATAACATATATGCTGCCCTAACTAATGTACATTTTCAAAGAGCCCAAAGCATCATACCATTTTCATAAGGTAGAGACAGTCCAGAGTACTTGAGAGTAGACTGTTACAAACACTTCAAGGCAATCCAATACCTGTGCAAAATTGCTGATTCCCACTGTTCCAATACCATTCTCTGTTGTTATCCATTCATGTTTCTCTGTGAATTTACGCACTAAAACAGAAGACCAGTATTTCAGAAAAAAAAAAACAAAAACAGCATCACTTAGTCAAAAGCCCCTCAAACATCATTGCTCTCAGTCAGTTACGACTCCCCCAGGATTGGTGTTGGACTCTCTGACACTGGCTTCAGTAGATTGATGCCCAGTAGAACAACAATGTGTAGAGATAAGGCATTTAAACAAAGAAAATGTGTAGCTACAGAGGCACTGAGATGAATGATGTAAAGACTGTTCTTTATGTAAGTGAAGATTTTGCCTGCATATATGTATGTATGGGCACCACATGTGTGCAGTGTTCATGGAGACCAGACGATGATGACAGATCCTTAGAAACTGGAGTTAAAGACCCAAACCCATGTCCTCTGGAACAACAATTAGCACTCTTAACCACAGAGCCATCTCTCCAGCCCCAAGAGACCATATCTTAAATGGAACACCTTGTACGTCTCTGGGCCTGTTTTAACACCGTCTAAATCACTCAAAAAACTTCAGTGCATATTTCCTGAGCTTCTTCAATGACTATCAGTTTGCCTTGAAGAAAGAACTCCATGCCTTTGAAGACAGACTTAGGGTGATGGGTTTGGGGAGGCAGCATAAGGAAAGTGATGCCTGCCAGTACACAGCTGACTCCTCTGATACCTGGGCTGAGGTGGGAAGATTTCGAGTTCAAGGGCCATCTCTAAAGTTTAGCTGCACACAGTGGCATATACCTGTAACCCAGCTCTTAGGAGTGGTAGCAGGAGGATCATTAAGGTGGCTTTAGAGATGACTTAGCAGTTATGAGCACTGGCTATACTTCCAAAGGAACCCAGTTCAATTCCCAATACTCACAAGGTGGCTCACAGCCATCCTTAACACCAGACACAGGGGATCTGACTCCCTCTTGTGGCCCCTACAGGTACTAGACATGGTGCACAGACAAACAGGAAAAACACCCATACTTATAAAAATAAATAAATAATAAATAGAATATGATTAAGACAATCTCAAAACACAGGCAACATTTTTTGCAAGACACTGTGTAGCTTGGCAGATGACCATCTGTGTACCATGTGGGGCTCTGGATGAATTCCACCAGTGGGGAGGGGGACTGACTTACACAGTGATCTATAACTATAACACTGGGAAGGTCGAGAGAGGAGGATCAGTTGAGTCTGAGATAAAGGGATCTTGGGCAACACAAGACCATGTCTCAGAAACAAAAGCTTTGAAGCTGGAGAGATGGCTCAGCAGCTCAAAGCATATGTCACACTCTTGCACAGGACCTGGGCTCAGTTTCCAGCACTCACATGGTGGCCCACAATCACCTGTAACTTCAGTTTCAATACATCTGATAGCCCTCTTCTGGTCTCCAAGGGCACAGGCACACATGTGGTGCACAGACACACATGGAGCCCAGCGGAAGCATGCTTGTCAAAGCCTTGGCTTCAATTCCCAACACTACTGAAAATACGGGAAAAGGATTTGGGTCAAAGATGATGTATCGCTATGAGGCTGCAGCACTCATACAAGTCTAGAACTCACTGATTACATTACCAGTCACAGTTCAAGAGCATCTGACTAAAAGGGCAGACAGTTACAAGTGTGTGACCTTTTTGCACTCTCCTCGGTCACCCTGCTAACACTGAGTGTCGCTGCTCTGGCCTCAACTTTGCAGCTCTAGGTTCAGCCAGCAGCATTCTGACCTCAAAGTCCATATTATCCTTTAGACCAGGCATGCTACCTAGGCTAACCAGATTACAATTCTCCATTAACCCTTGGTCTGACTCGAAAACAGCAGATTAGGTAAATAATTACTTTCTTCGTAAGCCTTGAAAAACACAGTTTGAGGCCTGGGGGTGTAGCCTAATGGATGGGTGCTTGCCTATCACTGACAAAGCCTGGGTTCAGTCCCTAGCACAGCATAAACTAGACGTGGTGGTGCTTGCCTGTGGTTCAGCTTTGTCAGGAGGACCTGAAGTTCAAGGTCATTCTCAGCTACACAAGAATCTTCCAGCTGAGCTAAGTGGGATCATGCCTCAGAAATCAGAAACAGGCTGGGAGGTGGAGGTGAACACCTTTAATCCCAGCACTCAGGGAGGAGGAGGCAGGTGGATCTGTGAGTTCCAGGGCAGCCAAGGCTACACAGAGAAACCCGGTCTCTCAGAGAAAATCAAGAACAAAGAAAATAGAAGCAAAAACCCACCATGGTTCGGGGCCTCACAAACACTGAGCTGTAACTAACAGCCCTTCAACTTCCTTTCTCTTGTATCTCAAATGCAATATTTCATTTAACATGGGTCAGTGTTATCTGGCACTACACACTATAACACTTCAGTGCTTATGGGTAAAGCTGCACGTGACAGGACCAGACTTCATTTCTTCCTCCCCGTAACTGGGGTAGCTATGGCCTCCGTGTTGTAATGCAGGGCGCTGGGATTCTGAGAAGTTGAGAGACTGTGCCAGAGACCGCACACCGCTGTGAGAGGAAGAACCAGAATCGAGTAATGTCTGTGTGCTTTTACAAGCGCATAATTCTGCCAGTTAAAAGAGGGTGAAAATAAAACTGCCGTGAGCAGTTAAGCAGACCATGGGAATTGATAGGTAGGGCAATATTTAACTAAATACCTGGAACTCAGCATGTAGCTCAAGCTGGCCTCGGGCTCACCGTGATCCTGCCCCTCAGGAGCGCTGACATTTGTAACAGGTGGGACATGCCCACCATACCTGGTTTGAAATGGAGTGCTTTACTTGAGCAGTGCTTTTCCCTTGTACTCCACCGGTCAGGAACGCAAAGAGGCGAACAGTGGAGAAAGTTTAGCAAGGAGCAAACGCTGCGCTCCACAGTAAGGAATGACGTGATCAACATTTTGAGTTCCACACAGATTTCTGACCCCAAGGGACTTGCTGGGAGCAACCGTTCGGATTTGTGCAGCCTGAGTAGGGATCTTACAAGGGCAGTTCTGGTGGGTCTACGCTATTTGCACGTAAAGGAAGAAAACGTTCCCAGCTAACTGTGCGGAACGCGTTCAACGGGCAGGTCTCCCAGTTATTTCCAGTCCGTCAAATTAGCCTCCTTTCAGCCCAGTACACATCAATGACTCAATTACAGACGTGAGCAGGACTTCTCTGAAGGCCAGAACACAATTCCTTGCCTGTCTGTAGTTCACAGCTCAATCGTCAACGCTACGCTTCTCTTTGCGAGGGGGCAGGCAGTAAAAAGCTTTTTCATTTCTGTACTTTGACTTTTCTTTCATTTATCTGTTGGTGCGCTCTGCTAAATTTTAGTACGTGCTTCTGCTTAACTTCACTTCGTAGCTCCCCCAAATGATCCACTTAGCAAACCTAAGCCCTCCACATCTGGGGTCTCGGTGCACCCAAACGCAAGTTCACTCCAGCGGGAGAGGCCCGGCTTACCTGCGGGTCCTCCCGGCCTTCTCTCCCAGCTCCACGTTTTTATAGCCCAGGTACAAAGTTTGCTCTTGTACTCTCGGCGCCTACTTTAAGAGGCAGAAGAGGGCCGCAGAGCCAGGATCCCAAGAGCGACTAGAAGCGTGGACAAGGCTGCAGCTCGCTCGGACCGGGAGGCTCAGGAGTGGGGCGCCTGACGTCTCCTGGCGGCGTAGGGACCGGGACCACGTGCCCCGCACTTACCCGACAGCAGGGCGGATCCGGTGCGCAGCGTGCGGACGGCGGCGGCGCTCGGCGCCCAGGGCCGCGGCGGGCAGGAGGCCAGGGCGGTGCGCAGACTGCAGGCCACGGCCCGCGCGCTCCTCGCCACTCGCAGCGACATGATCGGGGGTTCCAAGGGCAACAGCGCTGCGCCTCCGCCACCGGGCCGGCGGGGACGGGGAGGGCCGGAGTAGCAGAGCCTGGAGGCCCGGGGGCGGGGCTCTGGAGAGGCGCGCGACGATTGGGCAGCTTGAAGGTTCCACTTTGGATAGGCCGACGCGCGCGAGGGGTGTGTGATTGTGGAGGAGTCAAGGCCCGGATGGGGCTGTGGGCGGGGCGGGGAGGACCTGAGGTCTCACGGAGGGGCGGAGCTTCGCACCGAGACTGGGATTTTGGGAACGGAACCGCTGAGAATTCCTCTAAACTGCTTCACCGCAGTGGCCAGAGTAAGCCTCCAGCAACGACGGCAGTCCCTTGCCATTAAACCAAAAAGTCCTAAGGCCCTTTAAAGCACACAGTCACGCCTATCTGCACAAGGTCAGCCCCAGGGGATTCATTTCATTATTCGTTCATTTCGTTTCACAGTGTTGGACAAATTTAGGCTGACACAGATCGTATGCATTTTAAAATGCTGAAAACAGTCCGGTGTGGTGGCGCCTTTAATCCCAGCACTCGGGAGGCAGAGGCGGCAGGCGGATCTCTGAGTTTGAGGCCAGCCTGGTCTGCAGAGTAAGTTCCAGGACAGCCGGGGCTACACAGAGAAACCTTGTCTTGAAAAACCAAAATGGATGGATGGATAGATAGATAGATAGATAGATAGATTTTTAAAAAGAAGAAAAATAATTTTTTTGGCTTCCAAGTCCCTGTCCTGTCATGTTCCCCGTCCCCCCCTTCCTCCCTCTGTCTGTGTCCTCTGTGTCCCCCGTGTTCCCCGTCCTGTCTTGTGTGTCCCCCACCCTCAACCCCAACAATCCCCCTACCGCCCCCCCCCCCCGCTTTGCAAGGGCTCTTTTTCTGTGTCTGCTGAATGAGTCTGTTTCTTCACCCCCAAATAAAGCCTTTCTTCAACTGCTGATTCTGTCTATTCCTGTTCACTGTATTCAAGATTTCTCAAATGCTACCTGTAGAGTTCGAGATTTTTTTCCTGCCTTTTAATCATTTAACTAACAGGGAAAACACATCCAATCAAGACCCCTAGAGGAGCTGGGCATACTGGGATTAAAGGGCATGCACCACCATTGCCCGACAAAGTATTTTTCATTTTTGTTTGTTTGCATGTTTTATTCTTTTTTTCAAGATAGGATTTCTTTGTGTATCCCTGGCTGTTCTGGAACTTGCTCTGTAGACCAGGCTGGCCTTGAACAAAGATCTGCTCACGTCTGCCTCCTAAATGCTGGGATTAAAGTCATGCTCCACCAACCCCTGGTACTCTCCCTGTTCCGTTTAAGCCAGTCAGTTTGTCATTCTTGGTCCCAGCAAGCTAACAGGACATCTATTAGCATTTGGAGAAGTCTTGAGAACCATTCAAAGGCATCTGCCAATAACCAAACTGGTGAAATAATTGTTCTCTAGAGAATATTCTTTTCCACGTGTGTATTTTATTTCAAGGAGGAAATATATTTGAACAAACAGGCTCTTGCACAGTGACACTATTATATACATATGTATTGTGACTCTTTTACTAGCTGGGTCCCAGAATTATTCTATAGACAGCAAAGCCAGGACTCGGTGGGACTCAGAGTCACTGGCAAGGGCAGGCTGGAAGTTCTGGCCTTCTCCCACCAGTGGATGAACTGTTTAAACCCTGGACAAAGCTTGTGTTGGTTGAGGGGACAGAGCCGGGGAGGACAACTGCAGCTGCTCACTGCTGCTCAGAGGAGGCTCTTCCCTTTTACATCTGATGCCCAGGAAGCTGAGAACTTTCATCAGAAGCAAGTCTGCAATCTCTCCCTCCTCTGACACCTGCAAGAACAAAGGACCAAGTGATGTATCTGGAACCATCCCAAGATTTTACTGTCTTGTTTGGTTCCAGAGCTGAGGCTGGGGCTTGGTGGTGGAGCATGTGGCTAGTGTGCTCAAGGCTCTGGGTTTTATCCTCAGCACCACAAAACAAGCAAAAACAGCGTGTTTGTTCCAAGGCTAAAGTCACTGGGCTATCCCAGGGTCGGGATGACTGACTTCTGGGCCTTCTCCTTGTTGGGGGTCATGCCATTCTTCTTGTTGTTCTTAGGGGTCCCTCTTCCTCTATGCTGAGCATGTCTGGCTTTACATCTCAAACTGGACAGGAAAAGCCTTGGCTGGTTCCTGACGTGGATTTAAGGACCAACCATCTTCAGATGCTTTTCAGACTGTCACTCCCTTCGCTCAACCTTGCAATGGCGCTTTAGGCTTCCTCTGCTTATCTCTCAGTGTAGCCCAGCATGTGAGGGACTGTGGTTTCTGGAAAACAAAAAGCTAAAGGGGCTTTTTTCTCACTATATCTTTTCCATACTTAACTATAAACAATAGGTAGATGATAGATAGATATAGATAGATAGATAGATAGATAGATAGATAGATAGAGCTTTAAACTAAAGAGGAGGGAATGGTGGCACAGACCTATAATCCCTGCCTTTAGGGGCCAAGACATGAGAATTTCAAGTTCAAATCTAACCTAAACTATGTATCAAGAGCCTGTCTCGTTGATTAAAAAATAATAATAATAAGGCAAAGCCAAAACAAATTGTAGAAAATGAAAATGGTAGGCCATTCACAAAGGCTTTAGATAGAGACATGTATACAAAGTGGAACATGTCTGTATCAGCACTTAGGAGGCAGAGACAGGAGGATCAGGAGTTCAAGCC
This sequence comes from Meriones unguiculatus, assembly GCF_030254825.1. Classification (NCBI taxonomy): domain Eukaryota; kingdom Metazoa; phylum Chordata; class Mammalia; order Rodentia; family Muridae; genus Meriones; species Meriones unguiculatus. Next base: position 11,128,170 of record NC_083358.1, on the reverse strand, counting down.
TGACTGAGATCCATGAGGGCTTGTCTAAAACAAACAAACAGCAAAACTGTACATAGAAAAAAAAATAGCCCTGTGGATTAGGACTCCATGCTGTTTCAGAATAACACCACTTAACTAACTATATCTAGAGTGACTCTATTCTCAAATATCGTCATTTATGGAAGTAGTGGGGCTTAGCACTTTGATCTATTTGGGGGTGGGGGTTTCAGAACAGGGTTTCTCTGTGTGTAGCCCTGGCTGTCCTGGAACTTACTCTGTAGACCAGGCTGGCCTCAAACTCACAGAGATCCACCTGCCTCTGCCTCCCGAGTGCTGGGATTAAAAGCATGCACTACCATCGCCTGGCGTTGACGTATTTTTTTTGGAGGACAAAAATCCAATCTGTAACAGCTGTAACTCCCTCCAAAACTGTTCTTAGACAATGAAAATACGGGCAATACTTAGTTACAAAAGATTATGTAGACAGGGCGTGGCAGCATACACCTTTGATTCCACCATTCCGGAGGCAGAGGCTGCTTCATCTGTGTGTTTGAAAGCCAGCCTGACCTGCAAACATGTTTTTGAAAAGACTGAGTTACCGATAGATACTACAGCATGGATGAGCCTTAAGAGTATCATCCTTAGGCTGGAGATACGGCTAAGCAGTAAAGAGTACTTGCTCCTCTTGCTGAGGACACAGGTTTGATTCCTAGCACTCATACTGGGCACATCACAGCTGCCTGTAACTTCACTTCCAGGGAACTCTACAACCTCTTCTGGCCTTCATAGGAACTCCATGGAGGTGATGCACATTCAAACACAGGCACACATACATACATATATACATACACACATACCTACCATTTTTTAAATAGCAAATAAATATACTGTACTAATGGGATGCAGCCGGATGCCAAAGCGCATACATTCATATGAAGAACAGATCAAAAGAGTTCACCTGGTCATATTTTTGCTCCTCACTGAAGGCCACCAGAATGACAGAGATGAAGAGATTCAGTACCACAAATGTCATAAAAACTATGCAGGACCCAATGAGGAAGGAGCCAAGAACTGGGCTGTAGTCCAGGACCTGCCAAGAAGAAATCCAGTCATTTGCATTTCCTGTTGCCACCACCTCCTGAGGAACCCTCAGCAGCAAACCAGGTCATCTGAGCTAAGTAGAATCAGCAAGGTGCCCTCTGCCTGGGGCTGGGAGTGTGGCCTAAGCTCTGCAGACCTGGCCCAAGAGGTGTTAGGGGCTGAACCGCTGCATACTGCTGCTTTCTATAAAAATGGGTACCTAGGTAGGGCGGGGAAATTCTGCAACCTAGCATGGCCCTCCTGAAGGACTGATGCTCTTTTGTAAGCGGGAGCCCCAAATTAGGCCATCCAAAAGTGGGAGGGGGGCGTTTTTATTGGTCTAGAGAAGCCCTGTACTTGCCAGGCTCTGCACTGCCCTCAAGATGGAATAGAGAAAGGGTGGCGGGCAATCATCTTTCTAAGTTTCCAGCAGAGTGGGCCCAGGTTGCAGTGACCGTGCCCACCCCCACTCCCATTACCTCTTCATAGTTGAAGATCCCCAACTGAAGGTTGATCATTGTTTCCGCTGCATCCAAGAGGGTTTTGTAGGAACAGAGTTTCCAGCCAAATATGAGGTTCGACTGTCACAGAAAGAGTCTTTGTGAACAGGGAAAGAAAGTGCAAACCCCCTTCCCGAGTCCTGATGTTTGAGACCGTGGTATGCCAGCTACTTTCCAGGCCTGGCCAAGTTGTGGGCACCCATGTGGGCATGCAAGTGAATGCGTGCACACGTACAGTTCAATGTGAGATGTGTAGGTCTCTCTGTGGGCCTGTGCATGCATGACCACATGCATGTGAATTTTGAATGTTAGTGTGTGCACACACACGCCTGCTTGCTTGCCTGCCTGCCTGCCTGTCTGTGGGCATTGATACTTGTACATATGTGTTTAGTATGTGTAGGTTTATATATGTTGTTGCTCTGAAACTGTCTGATCTAGAACCTCGGCAGTGTTCTAAGCCTCCCGATGACAGTCACCTCTGCACCCGCCAGCAAAGGGAGTGTCTAAATACTTCAGGGGCTCAGATACCCCCTTGTCTAACCCTCTGCATCATTTGCCAGATGGGTGCTGGGAGTGATGAGACTGGGTGCTCTCGTGACGCAGCCTCCTTGCTGTAGGGGAGGATGAACGACCTCCTCCCACCACATTTTCTCTCATTCCCCGAAGACTGTCCCAGGACTGTGGTATCAGAGGAAAGCTCAGAACTGCCTCATTTTGAGTTGGTGCCTTCTGGTTCCAGAGTCATGGTTCCACCTGAACTTCAACTGGAGTCCTGGGTAGATCCACAGGATTTAAGGCACTTGCATGAGAACTTTTAGGGCAAAGCCACCCTTTCACAGACCTCTCACCATCCTCTCAGTGCACCTCATGGTGTTTTTAAAGGTGGAAGGGAAAACGAAGGGGCAGCACGGAGATGACCAGAAGGTGCAGTGGGCATTAGGGATAAGAATGGCGTGCAGACAGACAGGTGGGCTGGTGGTGCACATGATCCATGAGTGGTGGGAGGCTTGAGACAAAACCGGGGTGAGAGATGATCGAGGTGGGACAACAGGTCATGGCAAATGAGTACGCAGGACCATGTTGGAAAACCATGAACCTTCTGAGCTTCAGGGTTGGAGTGTGTATTTGGATAGAGAATAAGAAGAGGTCAGAGGGAGTCTCTGAGTTCCTTTTTACTTGATAGTAAGAAAGAGTTGACGACTCAACTTGTTCACGGTTGTTAGCTTGTTTTTTTTTCTAGTGACAAGCAGATGTAATTGTCAATATGTACTGTTGAGGGGCTAAATGAAACAATATTGGCAACTACTGAGTTCAAGTACTTAGGATAGCATGGTCTGTGCCCTCACCTCCCTACCTCTGCCCTAACTCAAAGAGAGGGTGGCCCGATTTGCTCATGGGCACATTAGGAGCTCACTGTCCATTCCTGGAAAGTAGCCACGGAGCTTCTAAGCAACTAGGGTATCTGACAGTGCTAGCTGCAGAAAGGAGCTCGTCACGAGAGGCCATTGGTCCTTTTGGTATCAGATTTTATGCTGCCTCACCCCTATTCTACTGAGGTTCCCAGTCTTTGTTCTTGGAGGCAGCAATTTCATGAGTTCCCAGTTAAAAGATCCTGAATTCACAGGCTCTGTCATTTCCTTTGGATTCCCAGCCTTTCCCTAACCCTGACTATCCACTTCACAGTACCAAGTAGCCTTTACTTCCATCAAGACCTGCCCTGAGGTTTTCCCAAAAGGAGGCACTCACCGCAATGGAATAAGCCAAGAGCATAATAAGGATGACAGCGATAAAGCCTGAAATGTCACCCCAGGCACGGCATAGTGCTGATGTGATCATGTTCATTTTGGGATTCAACCTGAGCAGGTGCCAAAGCTTCACTGTGGACAGCAGGACGAGGAAGGCAATGATGTAACCAAGCGTAGCATCAGCTGCTGCTGTCTCACTGAAACTGATCCCCCTGTGGGAACAAAATGGGGAGCTCCCATCTCAGATACCAGAGGAACATGGCTGGAGTCCAGCCGGATACAGGGTTAGAGTTACCATGATCTCAGAGATCCTCATGCCCTGGAATAAGTCTGGAAGAAAAAAGCAGTTTGAATTCCCCCCAGTCAGGTGATGGTGGTGGACATGGTGGCGGTGACAGTGAATGTTGTTGCTGTTGGTAGTGGTGGTGGTTGTACCAGCTGGTTTTATGTGTCTTCTTGACACAAGCTAGACTCATCAGAGAGGAAGGAGCCTCAGTTGAGGAAATGCCTCCATGAAATTCAGCTGGAAGACATTTTCTCAATCAGTGATCAATGGGGGAAGGCCAAGCCCAAGGTGGTGGTGCCATCCCAGGGTTCTATAAGAAAGCAGGCTGAGCAAGCCAGTGAACAGCACCCCTCCATGGCCTCTGCCTCAGCTCCTGCCTCCAGGTTCCTGCCCTGCCTGAGCTCCTGTTCTGACTTCCTATGGTGATGAAGAGCAATGTGGAAGTGTGAGCTGAATAAACCCTTTCCTCACCAACTTGCTTTTTGGTCATGGTGTCTTATCGCAGTAATAGAAACCCTAACTAAGACAGTGATGGTGGTGATGAGTAGTAGATATACCGACAAGATGACTCAGTGGGTAAAAGTAATTTTCATGCAAGCCTGGCCACCCCATGTAAATGTGGTGAACGTGGAAGGAGACAACCAAATCCTAAAAGTTGTCCTATGACCTGCCACATGTGCTATAGCAGGTTTGTACTTGCTCTCTCTCTTTCTCTCCCTTTCTCTTTCCCTTTCTCCCCCTCCCTCTTCTTCTCTTCCTCTCTTTCTTTCTTCCTGTCCCTCCCCCATACCAATAATCATGAATAAAATATGCTAGGTGTGGTAGAACACACCTTTAATTACAGCACTTGGGAGGCAGGGGCAGGTAGAAATCTTCGAGTTCAAATCCAGCCTGGACTACATAGCAAGTTCCAGGACATCCAGGGCTATGTATAGAGACCCCATCTCAAAAAAAAAAAAAAAAAAAAAACAAAAAAAAACATAAGTTAATAAATCAATTAAAATAAGAGAATGATGATAATGGTGGTAGTGATGATGACATTGATGATGGCGGAGTGATAGAGATGTAGTTACGGTGACTCAGTGATGATGAGAATGAAAGTGATGTTGGTGATGATGGTGATCATGATGATGAGGGGGACAAGAAGAATGACAGTGATGGTGGTGCTGTTGATGATAACGGCGATGGTGGTAATGATGATGAGAATGCTGATGGAGGTGATGATGGTGATGACAGTGATGATGATAACAATGATGATGAGAATGCTGATGGTGGTGATGACAGTGATAATGATGACAATGGCAATGAGAATGCTGATAGCGGTGATGATGGTGATAATGGTGAAGATGGTGATGAAGATAATGATTATGAGAATGCTGATGTTGGTAATGGTGATGATGGTGAATATAACGATGATGAGAATGCTGATGGTGTGATGATGGTGATGATGATGATGATGATGATGATGATGATGATGATGATGATGATGATGAAAATGCTGATTATGGTGATGAGAATAATGTGGTCTTGAAGAGTCAATGGCTTATTCTCAGGGCCTTTAATCAGTAGTCTTGATCAGTGGCTGCAGAGCTATAAAAGTATGGCAAAAGAGGAATACATTGGGGGTGGGGTTTGGGAGGATGGAGAGAAGAGTCTTGTATGAGCCTTGATCTCCTTGCTTTGGGGTCACTAAATGCCATTCCCTCCTGCATACTTATGTGAGTGGGCATCCCCAGCTGCCCTCATATTGAAAGAAGCGTGGAGGTGTCACCTATCTGTTGTGCTAAGGGAGAATCTAATCTGCTCGGTGTCACTGAACGTCAAGATGAAGCAGCTCTTGCAATCTCCGTTTCACCGATAGGGATGGAGAGTTGGCACAAGATCACTCGGCTCTCAACGAACATGATGACACAACTTTTGAGGGGAGGAATGAGTTGGAATCCAGGTGTGTCTGATTTCAAAGCTCTTCATTCTCCATTTGTGCCACTGTATTCCAAATTCAGTTTTAATACTAGTGTGATGTTTTATTGTTTTGAAATAGGCTCTCATCTTGCCCAGGGTGGCCTCAGACTCACTTCGCTGCTGCGGATGACCTTAATTTTTTGAGGCTCCTGCCTCTGTCTCCCAGGCACTAGGATTTCCAGTGTGTAGCACTGCAACCAAGCCAGCTTTGAGGTTTGGCTTTTCCATCCACTTCTATTGATTACGTAGGGAATGGGTTTCACCAAGCTAGTTCTGTATATGTATATGATGTGTTCTGATCCTAATGTGTTTTACTCGCGCCCATTAACCTCTCTTACCCCCTTACCCCTACTCCTGCTGATCTCGTTCCTAAGCAGTCCTCCCCATCCTTTCTTGTCCTTTTGGGTTTTGTTTTGGTGAGCCAATGGGTTTAACTAGGATTTCTGCTTACACAAGCACCAGCAATCACCCAGGTTTATAGTTTTTCAAATCTCTTTCTCTAATTGATATTTTTCAGTTTTATGCAGACCTACCACATTTCTTGTTTATTGAAAAGGTTACATCCATTTTACAAGAGCAGCCTTACTGACTGGGCCCAGAGCTTGCCTCTGCCATGTCCTTGAGGGAGCAGTAAGAATTTTTCTCCTTACTCCACCTAGGCTTCAGGGATCCACCAGGGCAGCCCTTTGTAGGGAGCATAGGCACGGACTAGCTTTGTCCCTTTAGGTCCTAGCCAGACCTGAGCAAGATGCATCCTACTACAAAAAAGTCTCCAGCCTTCCAGAACTTTGCTCCTCTCTGAGCAAACTGGAGCTTCTGGTATGGATGGCTGCTTCCTCCTCCGAGCATTTTCTACCCCCACCCCTGAGCTAGCAAGATGGCTTAGTAGGTAACTGTGCTCACCGGCAAAGCTGTTGACCCAAGTTTGATGTTGGCCACCTACACAATGGAAGGAGAAAGCCGGCTCCCTCAGGTTGTCCTTTGATGTCCACACGCATGGTCCCCACCCACACATATAAAATAAATAAATACAATTAGCAAAATAAAACACCCTATTCCTTCTCACGTCTTTGGATTGCCCAATATGTGGAAACAATAACAATTTCTGGGCCCTTCTCTGAGAAAGCAATTAGCGCTAATTACAGTATGCCTCTCAACTTTGGCTACATACTAGAATTAAGACAGAGGAATAATAAAATACTGCTGCTGGAGTGCCATCTCTAGACATCATGAGCAAGTCCCAGTGGCAGCCTGGACCACAGGGCTGGCTCCCTTTCTTAAAGAATCCTACAGGGAGCCAGGGCTGAGGACCACTTGGTTGTAGGGACCATGAAACAAATCACTTAGTCTTAAAAGGCATTTTGTTAAAGGGTTAGAGAGGTAGCTCTGAGGTTAATAGCACTAGCTGCTCTTCTACAGGACCCAGGTTCAATTCCCAGTACCCACATGGTGGCTCATAACTCTATAACTCCACTTCCAGGGAATTCAACACTATCTTCTGGCCTCCTTGGGCACTACCAGGCACACATGTGGTGCACAGACATACATTCAAGTAAAAGACCCATACAAATAAAAATAGTTTTTAAAATAAATAAAAGTATTTTATTAAAATTAAGGACTGGGACTACAGGGTTATCTCAGTAGTAGGGTATATACTTAGCAGCGCGACTCTAGGATTGTTTTTTTTGTTTGTTTGTTTGTTTGTTTTTGTTTTTTTCTTTTCCAGAGCTGAGGACCAAACCCAGGGCCTTGCATTTGCTAGGCAAGTACCCTATCACTGAGTTAAATTCCCAACCCCAAGAGCCTAGGTTTGATGCAGAACAAAAGGAAGGGAGAGAAAGACAAGGGACTGTAAGAGAGAGGGAGGAGGAATGAATTAGACTCTCATTGTAGGGGAAAAAAAAAGCTTATGTAGTTAAAAGGTTCTTATAGTTTGTATAAGTTTCTGAAGAAGATTTTAAAAAACCCGCAAGACTCTGGCTAAAATGACTGGCAGCATAGACCTGGAACCCCAGCTATCTGAGGAGCTGAGGCAGGGGGATCAGCAGTTCAGGACCTGTATAGGCTGCAGAGTAAGTTCAAAGTCAGTCTGTGAGACTCAGTGAGACCCGATTTAAGATTTTTGGGAGATTCACTGGTAAACTGCTTGCCTAGCATGTGTGAGGGCCAGGGTTCAAGCCCTAGCATCGGAAAACAAAAACTAAAAATCTTTGGTTATTAATAAAAAATATCAAATTCAACTAAGAGTTTCAAATGAATCTTCAAACTGAAGGTTAACTGCTCTTAGTTTTGCTGGGCTCAAGGCTCATTAGTAGAGCAATCACCTAGGATGAGTGAAACCTTGGTTTAAGGGTTTGAGCCTCAGCAGCACCACAAACAACAACAAAACAAGGGCCGGAGAAACAGTTCAGAGTGCTTAGGGAAGCCGGGCAAGGGGGTGCATGCCTGTGAGCTCAGCCCTCAGGGAAGCAGAGCAGAGGCAGGAGGGTCTCTGAGTTTGAGGAAAGCTTGGTCTACAAAGCAAGTCCAGGACAGCCAGGGCTACACAGGCTATCTCAAGGGAAAAAAAAAAAATAGAGTGCTTAGTACTTTTCTGAAGGTCCTGAGTTTGCTTCCCAGCACCCATATTGTTCATCTCATAAGCTCCTGTAACTCTCACTCTGGGGGATGCCCTTTTCTGGCTTCTGTATGTACCTGAACAGACATGAAAACGTCTTTTTTTTTTTAAAGTCTTTTAAAAAATAAACAAACGTGAACTCAGACTCTACTTAGGTTTCTGCAAACCGACAGATTTGTTTTCATGTTTTTTTTGTTTGTTTTTTTTTTTTTTTTTTTTTTAATGTGTTCTGGCATCCATTGTTCAAGACCTAAGAAAATAATAATCTGGCCTGTGTGGATGTCAAGAGTAAAGTATGAGGTAACGTGAGGAAGGAATTTGTGTGTTGAAACACAGTGGACCATGATGTCATGGACGACCTGCTACAAACTCAGCATTGTTCCGCTGAGAACCCAACCTTTGTTCTCCAGGCACTCAGCTTTTTCTGGAAGGGTCAGAGAGTCCATCATTGGGGCTACATGGGCCAGATGGTTTCAGTCTCAATGACTCAACAGTGCCATTGTAGGTAGCAGAAAAGCAGCCATAGGCAGTATGCAAGCAAACGGGAGTGCCCATATTGTAATAAAACTATTTGTAGCAGGCCTTGGAGACACATGTCTGTAATCCCAGCACCAGGGAGATGGAAGCAGGAGGACCAGGAGGACCAGGAGTTCACGTCATCTGCATGAACACCAAATGGTCTTAACTCCTGAATCATCTTCCATCCCTGTTACTGTGTTTTGTAGTAAAGAGTCCCTTCTACCTGGAAGTGGAACAGCAAGAAAGGGTAATGGGTGTGTGTGTGTGTGTGTTTGTGTGTGACTATAATCAAAGTATATTAGATGAATGTATGAAAATGCCATAATGAAACCCACTGTAATGAATTTGTAACACAAATTTATAATTTGTAGCAATTAATACATGCTAATTTAAAAATAAGAAATGAAAGAATCCTCTCCAATTTCCTAAGCTCCAGGCCCTGAGTGTGAGTCTAAGGGTAGCTGCAGCTATGTCCACGAGGGCTGCCCTCCATCTACTCGGGACTAGCAGGGTTTCATAGCCTCCTGATGGAGCTATCAAAGGAGAGGCAGGGAGGGCCAGGGAAGCAGAGGAGCTGCTACATACTCGCCCCTGTGCTTCCGGTAGTGCTGGAGGTCCCGATCTGCCAGGATAGCCCTCTTCACAAATACCGCCAGGGCGCTCCAGCTGGCCAGGATGATGGCCAGTTCCAGAAGATTCCACTTGCTTCGAAAGTAACCCCACTTCTGCTTCTTCATGAGCTTGCCCTGGAAAAGGGTCCAGAGGTTCTGCTTAAGGCCACACCATGTCTGCCCCTTCATGCCAAAGGTCTCTAGAATGCTATTGCCCTGGTCCCACATACATACGATCTCCTGGAGATCTCTCCTCGGCCTGTTCCCACCCCTAACTCCAGCTACCAGAGTTGTGACTGTAACTCAGAATTAACAGAATTAGTTATCGTGACAATAACTATGAATGTGTGCCGGTGCGTGTGTGATCGTGGGGATTGAGCCTGGGCTCCTAAGGGTCTTGGCAAGCAGTCTGCCACCGAGTTATATCCTTAGCTGCCTTTTACTTTTTAATCTTGAGATGGGGGTCTTCCTAAGTTTCCCAGCCAGGCACTGGACTCACTCTGTAGCCCAGGCTGCCCTTGCACTGACAATCCTTCTGCCTCTGCTTCCTAAATTCTGGGATTACAGGGGTGTGTCCTATCCAGTTGGGCACACTGCCTTAAGAGGCTCATGTTGCCTCATGGGAGATTAGGGTGAATGCCAGGCGACAGACTCTGAGTTCAGATTCTGAACTTGGGGGCTGAGAGTGTAGCTCACTGGGAAAACACTTGTCTAGTATGCAGGTAGCCTTGGATCCAGCTGACCTTGATGAATAAGGTCTCTGGGCTTCTGTGTCCTCCTCTGAATGTCAGAGTCAAGAGGACCTTTCTTGACCTTTCTCTTGTTAAGAAAGCACATAACATCCTTAGCATAGTGCCTGCTTTCTGGGCAAGCACCAAACATACCATCTTGGTTTTATTTATCTATTTATGGTGTGTGTGTGTGTGTGTGTGTGTGTGTGTGTGTGCGCAGCGCGCGCGTGCACACGCATGCTCGTGCATGAGAGAGAGAGAGAGAGAGAGAGAGAGAGAGAGAGAGAGAGAGAGATGACTCCATGCATGTGTGGAAGTCAGATGACAATTTGGGGGAGTGGGCTCTCTTCTACCGTGTGAAACCCAGGTTGCCAGGCTCAAGCAAGCGTCCTTACCCACTGAGCCATCTCACAAGCCTATCCTGACTTTATAGAAGTTGTTAGGCCAGGCACAGTGCCTCACGCCTGTAACCCCAGGAGACCGAGACAAGAAGATTGCAGCCTACAGGATACACAGTAAGTTCCAGGATACCCCAAGCTACAAAGTGAGACCCTATCTCTAAGAACAGAATGAACGAACAAACACAAGGGGGAAAAAAAACCTCAATAAATTAATATGCTGTTGGTCCAGAAAGTGGTAGGCAAGAGATCCTAGATGTCCCGTTTAGATATCCTGTTTACATTTTGGGGAGAAGGAGACCCCCTCATCTACTTCAGGTAAGGTTGTGACGTCTTTATGCTCTCTTAGTGTGTGTGACATGGCAGCGAAGGTGGCTAAGGGTACTAGGCTCACATGTGAGGACAGAAGATGCTCAGAAGCCAACATGCTAAGTTCAGAGAACACTGGCTATAGGGACAACCACCTCTACTTCCTGTCATCTCTTCACCTCAGTCTTTTGGAAGGTTTCAAGTCAGAAGCCATCTAGGAAGTACCAAGCCTGAGGCATCAGTTCCGAGGGAATACCAACCTGGGTCCTTCCTGCAGGTGACTCTGGTGACCAACAGAGGGTCAACCAGGTAAGCACTTGGTGGGGGGGGGAACCTTTCCCTCCTGCTTAGGCCCCTGCTGGAGAGGATGGAAGGCAAAAGGATGAGCCCACTTACCTCTGCCCACTGAGCCCTCATTCCCCTCACCTGCACCACCATGTAGTAGAAGAGGAAGAGGAAGTAAATGAGTTCAGCTGCTACCACGAAGGGGTGCCAGCCATCTGTGAAGGGGTAGAGGCGTAGGCTCTGCAGGGCCGAGTGGGAGAAGAAGGTACCTGGGGAGAAAAGTGCCTCCTGTTCACCTGCCTGTTGGAGTCCCATCTTCTCATCAGACTCAAGCCCTCTCTAGGTTGGCAAGGAGAAGACAAATGTCCTTAGGACAAGGAGAGACAAGAGACAAAACTGGACACGGGCAGGATGCCAAGGACAGTGAACAATCTAGAAGGGAGCTGCTCCGGATGGTCCATAAGACCCTCCGTCTCTGGGGTGGATGTTGTGCAGCCCCTTGACAGAGCACATTCACTCAGTCTCTTCTACCAGCCCCCCTACATTACTCATTAAGGCCATTTCCCCCACAGAGCTTCCCCGAAGACTGTCACATGGCCAACACAGAAGTCAACCATAAAGCCAGCCCTCAGGGTGACAGAAAGACAGGTTGATAATTATGTTCCTGGCCAACAAGGGACAAGGGCCTCATAGCAAGATCCTCTGTGTGTGTGTGTGTGTGTGTGTGTGTGTGTGTGTGTGTGTGTATGTATGCATGTTTGTTTCTTTAATTTAGTGGGGGTAGATCTGATAAAAAATACACAGTGTGTACCATACTATAAGCATGCATGACATTCTAAAAGAATAAAATTAATGTTTCTAATATTTAGGTTGAGTGTGGCTCCCCCTCTCCACAGCCTCAGCAATCAGGAAGTAGCGACACTATGCTAAGTTTGAAGCCCATCTGGGCTATACAAGACTCTGACTCAAAATACGCAAACAAACAAACAAACAAAGCAAGTGAATACTTTTTAAATGTTCAGTATTTAAGGGAGAGAAAGTTGAGTTCTAGGCAAATTGAACATTAGCTGAGAAGATTTTAGGTTGATGTTTTGATTTGGTAGCTTGTAATCAGCATGTTGAAAAGTTGGTGTATGGGGAAAAATAATGAACAGAAAGTGTGAAAGCCCATCCCATCATGTGTGAAGCTCTGATCTCAGCTGTATGCTTGCAGACTGCATGGTGATGTCCTGCCCGCCATGGGACTAAGAGATGGATAAACCACCTTCACACTCCACTCAATTTCCTTAAGATAATGAAAGAGACCAGCTCAGAGTAAAGACAGAAAGTAGACTAGACATTGCTCTCAGGGACCCAGGGAATAATGACCCATTGCAGGGTGAACCCGGACCCCCACCCCAACTTCCCTGGACCCCAGTCCCTGAGGCAGCAGGACCAGCTATGCCAAGAGACACATCCCAGGGAAGATGGCTCTCACCTAGGGCGCTATTCTCCAGGGTGAGGGTGACGATACAGAACAGGTTGACATTGGCATTGTAGACAGTGAACTCCACAAACACTGCTCTAGTCAGGGTGTCCAACCAGCGGTTGTCAAAGAGGTACTGGAGAACCCTGCAGAGAAGAGGGGTGCTTGGGTATCTTCATTCTTGGGATGCTCCCTGCCCGGGAACCCCTGGATGCCGCTAGAGCTCACTGTCTAAACCTTCTCCTGGACTCTGCTCCTGGGCTACATGGCTAGCCCTTGGGGGACAGTCGCCATTTGCCAGCCACATGGTGTGTTGGTGCATAGTCTCCTGAACAGAGGTTCTCAAAGGAGGTCCCCGGTCAACATAGCATATTGTGATGACAGCCTCTCCAGTTCTGTGTCAGATGCATCTAAAAAGCTGGGCCAAGGTGCAGGAATGTGTATTTGGATGCACCCCATCCGGGAGAGTGGAATGTTTTTTTTTTTTTTAAAGCCAAAGAGCCACAGTGTTACAGGAAACTCCAGAAGCACTGGGGCTCAGGCAGTAGCCACACTGTAGAAGTTCCTCTGAGATGATACCTTATGTGGGACCAGGTCCTGGAGAAAGCCTTGTGTAATAAAAAGAGCAATGTGTCCTGGAGTGGCAGAGGGAATTGAGTTCAAATCCTGACTACCTCAGGCAAGATAATAACTTCTTAACAAATTATAACAAAATAAAGGATAGACCTTGGTTTCCTCATTCACAGTGGTGGTAGCATCAATGCCTCCAGAGAGAGAAAATAAAATCATGTGTGTGTACATGTATGTGTGCTTAGTGCTAATAGCTGCAGAGGGCCTTGCCTCCCAAATCTGGGAGTATGCCACTTCTGGGGGCCTGAAAAGACCACCCCATGATTCTTACTTGCCTTGCCGTTCCCACAGTGGCATGACTGAAGTCGGCCCCGCCTTAATTTGAAGGCCAGTTTCTCCAACCCCCCATGCACTCTTAACACATGACTTCACTGAGCTAGAATCAAGTCCGTCTTACCTTGAGGCACTTCGGCGATCATTTCCCAAGGGGACCACATAGCCTCCTCCCCCATACACGGTAAGTTTGCCCCACGTGGGATAACCCTGGCGTTGTCTCTGGCTCTGGTATCGCCACGCCTGAGGGAAGCCATTGCTGTTATTGTGGGCAGAGGCATTCCAGCTTTCTCCATAGTCTGCCAGGTCTTCAACACCCAGGGAGTACGGAGCATGGCATCCATCAAAAGAAGCCTGGAACTGCTGGGCAACAGCGCAAGAGCTTTCCCGGACCCTCACTTGACGAATATGAGCACCGCCAACCAACTTGGAGTTCCCGTCAGTGACAAAGCCTAAAGACGGGAACCAGGAGGGCAAGTGTAGCCTTTGAAAGCGTTCTAATACTTCCCATGCTCCCCCTACTCAGATGGGAATATGATCATAGGTGTATCCACTAGAGACATATCCAGAGGCCCTGCCCCTTTAACACTTGGGTCACTAGCGATAAGCAAGAACCTCAGCCTGGAGAGATTACACCGCCATGCAGCAATCTCTGGGACTGAACTGAGAAGTTTTTCTGTGCTGTGGTTTTATGGCTCCTAGTTTAAGGTCGTAACTAGTGCTCCTCTCCTCCCCATGCTTTTCATCATGCACTCTACTCTGAACTAAGTCACAATACACAAAACTTCCCAGCCACTAGAAGCTTGTAAAAGTCCAATATGCCCTATGTTCTGGACATTGCCCTACAGAATTCTCAAAAGACTCCTGAGATCCTTTCCAAAGGCATTTCTCTGGCCTCCTCCTTTCCCACCACCCCTCTCACGGTACCACCCTTCCCCAGCTCGCATTCATATTCTCTCCTCAACCCTCTGTGATCTCTCTATATAGCCTTGGCTGTTCTGGAACTTAAAGAGATCAGCCAGCCTCTGCCTCCCAAGTGCTGGGATGAAAAGCATGCTCCACCATGCCTGGCTCATTCTCATTTCTTTTTTTTTTTTCAACTTTTTAAAGACTTACTTATTTTTACATATATGAGTGTTTTATCTGCATGTACATCTGCATGCCAGAAGAAGGCATCAAACCCCAGTATAGATGGTTATGAGCCACCTGTGGTTGCTAGGAATTGAACTCAGGACCTCTGGGAGAACTGACAGTAACCGCTGAGCCATCTCTCCAGCCCTTTCTCTCCAGATTTTAAAAGAAAGTTTTCCTTCCTTTTAAGAGTCTCATCATGCTTGGCTCTCACATATGCTGTACGCTTTTCTGTCTAATATTCTTTCCCTGACTTGTCTTGATGCCCTTTCTCCTAATAAACCTCATTGCTGATGAGTGATTATGTATCAGCTTCCTTTCCTGGACCAACCACTGCCACTCTATCAGGAATATATTTACTAAACTCATCCTTACTTCACCACTTCTCCATCTTGGGCACTCTATGTTCTCCATAAAGTCTCTTGGGGGGCTATACCCGCCATCTTGTTAGAAGTCTGAAGGACCGTCTGTGTTCTTCTTCCCAGCTCACTTTCTCACAGCCACCACATCCCAACAATACTTCCTTCCATCCCCTCTTTCCTGTATCCCTGCATCAGTCCCCATCATGTTTCTAGCATCCTGACTCAAAATGCCCTTCACCTCAACCTCAACATAATTACAGACTGATGCTTCTTGCAACACAGATCTGCTTTGCTTCCTTGTGTGGGAGCCTCCATGGCGCCTCTTCTCCATGAGGTTAAACATGGTTGTCAGCGCTCTTTCATAAGACAGCACTCTCCCTGCCCCTTTCTTGCACACAGCTTTGCACCTTCCCTTTACTCAGATGACCCCATGGTGGTCACACTCAATGTTCTGCAGTTGCATGGACTTGGCAGTTCCATGGCACGCTGGCTTGGCTAGTCTCATGTGCTTTCTCCTGCCCGTATTCGCCTCATCAATTTAGGCTTCTTATGTCTCATGCAAGATTATCATGAGTTCATATCAGCCTTTTGATAGCCTGTCAAAGCTTATGGTCATGTGGCTACTGTGTTTTTATGCTGTCGGTGAATTATGGCTGTTCCACAAAGTTACATGCGCAAGGAAGTGGGGGGCTGACATGCTGTCCCAGGGCAAGGGAACTACCTGGGTGATGGCCATATAGGTTCTTCACAAGAGTGGTGTTGGCCCACTGGAAGAACTCCCTGAAGCTCAGAACAGCTGAAAAGCCTTGAGTGAAGCTGTGTTCCAGGTGTCTGTTCAAGTGGTAAGCACTGGGGTCTCTTTGCCCATAGGCCACCAGCAGCAGCATCCACAGGAAGCCCAGGTAAGCTAGAAAGGATGCACAGCCTGGTTAAGCAGGCTTTTTTACTCCCACCAGGGAGCATACATGGCTCACAGCAGCTGAGGGCTCGCTGCGCAGCTCCCACCACCCTGGAAACAGACGGCAGGGAGGAGGGAGGTGCGCAGACAAGGTGGTCCTGCGGCTTCCCCTCCATGTGTCCCTTGTGAATGCTTCAGCCTTCTCATCATTCAGGTAACAATTTTAAGACCTGAGAGGACCAGCTAATATTTATAAAGCATTTAGAACGAGACCAAGTGTGTGCTCCTCCCAACTCTGCCTCCTACAGCTAGCTCTAGGGCTACAGGTACATGCAACTGCATCAGAGTTTTTTTTTTCTTTTTTTTTATGTGGGGGCTGGGAATCCAAACTCAGGGTCTTGTGCTTGTGAAGTGGACACTCTCACCTACTGAGCCCTCTGCAGACCCCAACAAGCATTTTAAAGATAGAACTGTCAAAGCTGGGCACCTGTGCTGTACTGTGTTGTGCTGTGATGGAGCAGACAGATATGGTCCCTGGGCTCATGGCACTTGCCTGCTTGCTAGAGACAGGTTGGGAGTGTTAGAAGGCTGAAAGGGCCCCTTTATGTGAAAAGATTTAGATCAGAAAGCCACACATAACAACCAAGCAGGGTGCAGATGTCTGTTCCAGGATGTGCTGGGAACCCAGATGTGGGAAGTTGCCTACCCAGGATTTCTCTGATGAGAGCAAACGCTTTCTGCTCCTTGAGACGAGTGCTTTTCATCTTCTCAACTGCGGCGGCCAGAGGAGGCTGATAAGCATCCTTGCTGCTGCGTCTTCCTGTTCTGAACAAGGCATAGGAACCTGTGGACATAAAGACATGGAACCATGCCCCACATGGCAGGAAAACCAGGTGTTGTCACCAGCCATTCTGATAGGTGTGCTCTAACCCATCTATCTGTGTGTTCATGCCCTTCTGCCTACAGAATCCCTGCTGCTCTACACATTCCATTTGTGATCTGATACCTAGAGTCTCCAAGGCAACACTGGTGACCTCTATAAAAGGACAAGGGCAGATAGGGCCACTCTCCTACTTTAAGCCCCCATAAATCCCAGCATTACCCTAGACCCTCCAAGTCCCTGCTTGAAGGGTCTTCTTCCTCTGCAGCCTTGTCCTTGTCAGACTTCCTTAGATGTTTGCTTATGCATTAACGCACTTTAATGTCCCCTCCCTGCATTGTCTATCCTGGCAGGGGTTGTGACCCACTCCATCCAATTGGTACCGTGTTGCCCAGGGCTAGGGTTGGGGTCAGGAACAAACTCCAAATGAACAAAAGGGACCCTCCCAGGGGATGAAGTGTTTTAAATATTAATCACATTGATGATAGTTATATAACCCTCCAAATTTACTAGAATCGATGAATTACATCCAACAGTGAGTGAATTTTATGTCAATTATGCTCTGAAGCCATTGCTTCCTGAAACACAGCCAGCTCTCCTTGAAGAATCGCCAAAGGAATGACTGAATGAGTATCTGATGGCCCTAGAAGCTGGCATCTCTTCAGAGAGAAATTACTGAGAAAGGAGACTCTTTTTTTTTTTTTTTTTTTTTTGAAGTAATGGGATTTTGGATGTGCAAAGCCAAAACTCTATCCTGGAATGGAAGATTACAAGCTTGGGACAGGGTGAACCTCTGTAGGAACCAGCACACTGGTTTCTGCTTTATCATCCCTGGGGTCAAGGTCAGTTATTGATTCTGTTTTGTTTGCTCATCTGTCTGAGGAGAGCTCCTCTCACAGTCCTTTGAGAACTTTATTGGGAAGAGAGGACTGACCAGCAGCCCCCTAGACCAGGGTTCAGCATAGCTGTTTCCACAAATCCTCATCTCCCAAAACCAACAGGGGCAGTTTGGCTCCTTGGTTATAAACTGCAGAGTTTTTGTTTCAGAAGTCTAATGTACAACTACTTTCTGCAGCCTACCTATGAACTAACTGAATGTTTGTTTTCGTTTGAAATCTCAGGGACCCACGGTGTGGATTGGAGAATGTAGCTCCCTTGGCAGAGTGTGTGCCTTACTTAATCTGAAGAGCAAAGTCATTTTTAGTTATATACCACGATCAAGGCTGGTGTAGACTATATGATATCCTATCTCTAAAAAGAAAAATACAGCCTGCCCAATCCCCAAGGACACACCCTCAGCTAAAGGGTCCTGGCAGGTCTCCAAAAGCATACCAATGGCTAGAGGGTCCTTCCAGGTCCCCGAGGACACACCCCTGGCTAAATGATTTTGCTGAGTTATCAGAAAGAAAGGATGGGAGGGAAAGAATAAGGCTCCTCAAGGGACAAGCAAGGGTGCCTCCTGTCTGGCTACTCAGGGATGGCTGATAAATCCCAAGTGAAGGCTGGGGAGATAAGTTCTAGAGAGTGTCCAAGGCCCAGGACACCTCGTAGGTCTATTCTTTGCAGGCCTACTTAGCCTTCCCAGACCACTAGGTGGTCAGGCCCTTTCCCCACACACCCTATTACCTGGGCCAGACAGATGTCCTGGCAATGAAGGCAAGGTCTCTTCATCATCCTCTCTCTTCAAGACCAGCGCAAAGAAAGCAGCAAAGCCCAGCACCTGGAAATTACCCTGTGTGAGCCAAAGGCTGCAGGGAACCCTCAAGATCTGAGAGATGGGACCAGCCATTCCCACAGAGGGAGATCAGTATGAGGAGGGAGGGCTACCACCAGTCCAGAAGGCTGACAGGCCTTTAAACTTCCCAGAGCATCCTACTTGCTGCCCAGCTGTGCAGAACATCTCTCACTCCTAACTCTGAAGAATTACTGCCTCGTCCTCACCCCATCTCCCCATCCACTGATACAGCCCGCAACCCGTGTTCTGCTATGTCCAACTAAGGGGGATCCTGCGACTTGGTCATGAACGCTCAGGACACACCCCTGCTCTTGCTGGTCTTCTAGCCTTGCTTGATGGAATTGTCATGGAAGCTTTTGAGTCTTATCACAAAGACCATTTAGGACTGGAGATGTAGCTCAGTGGCCGAGTGCTTGCCTAGCATGCACAGAGCCCTGGTTGGATCTCCAGGAATATTAACAGAGCATCTATATTAACAGAGTGTGATGGCACACACCTGGAATCCCAGCACTTAGGGAGGTGGAGACAGGCAAGTCAAAAGTTTGAGGCCAGCCTCGGCTAAATTGTTTGTGACCACCTTGGACTGCCTGACCTTATCTATAAATAAATAAATACATACACATAATTCGGGGAGTCAAAGGTAGATGGAGGAAGGATTTGAGATATCCTATAGGAGTACACACACACACACACACACACACACACTCACACACGCACACACGCAATAAAGACGTGAACTTTTGGTAGAAGTGCTGGGCATTGAACCCAGAACCTTGTGCATGCCAGGCAAGCTCTTTACTTCTGAGCTACATCTCCAGTTTTATGATCTCTCACCTATAAATTTTCCCACAATCCTAAGAGTGAGGGTGATTATGAAGTTTTAGCTCCAGTATAACACTGTACTAAGGGACAAGTCCTTTGGGCTATTATGGTACTATCCCCATTATCTCTGCTTCAGGACCAGTACAGAGATTCCAACTGGTATGTTATATGAAGATAAAAACAATAGCTATGCTTGGGAAAGAACTGATCATAGGAGGGTAAAGGTACATAGAAGGGACAGGGTCGAGTAATGTTCTGACCTTCAGGGGTTGAGTGATGAACACACTCTCCACAAAGGAGATGGCCATGGAGATGAGCCACTTGAGGGAGCTGGTCCTTCCGTAGTGCAGGCCATACAGCATGGTGAAGAAGCCTGCCACCCCGCTGGTGGTTGCCACCAGAAGCCAGCCCACCAGGACACACCACCAGGGTAGGCCACGAGGGGTCTTGCTGGCCCGAGGAGTGCTACAAAAGAAGGTAGAACGACGGTTGGGGAGGCACCCAAAGACCCACTGCCAAATCCTGTTCTGTCCTCACCCACCAAATGACCTTGGGCAAGCTGCTTTGACCTCTGATGACCTGTTTTTCCTCTGTAATTTGTACCTGCCTGAAAGAACTGCTGTATAGGCTGTCCTTTGTCCAATGCTGGCTAGGGAGCAGGCCCTGAAAGAGCCCTTCCCCTCTCTATATACATCCTAGTGAGTCTATTACCACTGAGCTACAACCCAAACATATATGGTAATGGACCAAGTGGCAACAGACTTGCCTAGGATGCAGGAGGCCAAGGGCCGTCTTTCCATATCTCACACAGTTTTTGGTAAGTGAACAACAAAACATTTTAGCTGGAATGGTGGTATGATAATTTAGTCAGAAAATGACCCTTCCTGGGATGCATTCTGAGGTAATCTGGGGTAATTTTGTATTATGTCTAGATATTTTAATATCCCCCCTCCAAAAGGGAAAAGAAGGAATGTGCCAGACTGTATGGATGGATGGATGATGTATATACACATAGCGAGAGAAGGTTTCGCTAACTTGCCCAGGCTTGGACTGCAGAGCTGTTCAAGAACACTTCACTGAGTGAAGTTCACAGAGTGGAGTTCAGATCTCAACATCCACATCAGCTGCTTCATAGACACTTATAACTCCAGTTCCAAAGGATCCAACACTCTCTTCCAGCCTCTGGCATGTATACATACACAAGTGTATATATAAATAAAGTAAAACTTAAGAAAATGAATACAGAAAAAGGTTTTAAGAAAAGGAACACAAGCTCCAGGCACTATAGATGCCAGCACTCTGGAGGCAGAGGCAAGTGGAGTATCTCTGTAAGTTTGAGGCCAATGGTGAGTTCCAGGACAACCAGGGCTATATAGAAACTCCCTGTCTCAAAACAACAAAACAAAGGAAAAAGGAATATAGGTGCTAGAGAGATGGGTCAGTGGTCAAGAAGACTGGCTGTTCTTCCAGAGGACATGGGTTCTAATCAGCACCCACAGGGCAGCTCACAACTGTCTATAAGCCCTCTTCTGGCGTCTGCAGGCATATAAGTCGAGGGCACATATATTAAGTCCAGACAAAAAAAAAAAAAAATCAAAACAAAAAACAACAAAAACAAACAAACAAAACACTGGTTAGTTTTATATCAGAAAACGTCTCAGGCTGTAGGCAAGCCTGTAGGGCATTTTCTTAATTAGTGATCCATAGGGGAGGGCCCAGCCCATTGTGGTTGGTACCACCCCTGGGCTGGTGATCCTGGGTCCTGTAAGAAAGCAGACTGACCAAGCCATGAGCAAGCCAGTAAGCAGCACCCTTTCATGGCGTCTGCATCAGCTCCTGCCTCCAGGTTCCTGCTCTGTTTGGGTTCCTGTCCCTGACTTCCTCCAGTGAGGGACAGCAAAGTCAGAGTGTAAGCTGCATAAGCCCTGTCCTCCCCAGTTTGCTCTTGGTCATGGTGTTTTATCGTAGCAATAGTAACCCTGACTGAGACACCCAAGTTGGCCTTCAACTTGCTATGTAGCATGAGCTGTCTTTGAAGGTGTGATCTTCCTGCTTTAGAACCCTAGTATTTGGGGTTATAGGATTGTGCATCAGGCCTGGCAGGAGCTCCACATTTCAACCAGAGAGTGAAACTGAGGCACAGAGAGACTGAGACGCTTCTCAAACATTCCAGACTGTGGAACAACTGACACGAATATGCTCACAGACTGCAAAGTTCTATGCAAAGGACTGAGCCTCTTCCAGCAAGCAACCCTGTCCCTTTAACCCCCGCTGGCTTTGAGGGTACTCAAAGGAATCCTGACTCCCTTCTGCCTGCATGGTCTGTGTGCACATCTTTCCAAGGCTGGGCAAGGTGCTTCAGCCTGTGTCCCCAGGCTGGAAAGGGCATCTGTGTCCATTCAGCACCCAAGGAAGTAGATTACCTGGCATGGGCTAGTGCTGCGCCTCCAGGCTGCCCCCAGAGGTGGCCCTTCAGAACGTGCAGCTGCCTGAGGGCCTGGGCATGGCTGTGGTCATGCAGGAAGCCTTGGGGCCCCACCAGCTGCAGCTCCCGCTCCACGTGCTCCAGCTGAAGGTAGAGACAACGCCTGTAGACACTGTCCTTCCAAAGGCCACTCACCACCAGCTTGGGCTTGGGGTGCCAGGAGTTCTCTGGGAGACAAATGGGAAAGCGACCAGATAGTGGTGAGGGACAATGAACCAGCTACAATCGGCTGCAGGCTGAGTTCACCTGCTGCATGCCAGCTGTAGGAAACCTGAGGCGCAGAGGCTGGCCTCAAACTGCTAGGGCAGCGATGCTTTCCTTTCTGCTTTTTATCAGGGACAGTTTGAAATGTCTCCACTTATGAAGAGATGGGCATACTTTCCCTTGAACCCTGCTTCAGCAGGGACTAAGTTGAAGTGACCATTGTCTGGGCATTTCCCTCTGGAGTCTTTGTTTTCCAAAATATTTACCTTTACACTGCTTAAAGCAAAGTCACATTTATTATTGTATGTGAGTTAGCATGCTTTGAGGCCAGAGACCAACTTGTGTGGCCAGGTCGACCATGGCAGGCATGGCTCTGGCATACTCTGCCCTTCTCCCCGGTCCCCTCCACCCTGTTGAAAACTGTTAGATTACATTCCTAAAGCTAGCCCCCTTATTTGGCCAATTCTTCCTCCTGAGGCTGACTATCAAGATCCAGTTATCAAACTATTGAAATCCAGTGGTCAAAAAGCCCCCACTGACTCACCTAATTAGTGTGCCCAATTAAAATAATATACCTCATCCTAAAATGGGGTTTCCCTTTTTACTTTTATAAACTGCCATTTGTCCATAGACCACGCCTGTCTCCTCTCTTTCCTGAGAGAGTCCATTGTCTTCCAGGACAAACAGCTCTTCTTCCTCCCCTTTGCTCCTTGTCTCTCTCTCCTTTGTTGCTGTCCCCTTATCCCTCTTCCTCTATGTCCTGTCTTTTCCCCTTATCCCTGTCCTCTGTCTGTCTAGGGCAAATAAATCTCCTTTGTGCCGAGAACTTGGTCTTGGGGGGGAGGGTCCTGAGATACTTTTCCTCTCACCTTTCCCCTGAACAGACCCAAGTGGGAAGGTGAAAGGGTCGTCTCTCCCCCTGGCTTCCTCCCAGAACTCCCGTCTTGTTGTGCTGTCTGGACAGACAATGTCTTCCATTAAGGTGAGGAGGTAGTTAATGTCCATCAGGCTCATAGAATCCCAGCCTGAGGCTGGCGGCGGCACCTTCAGGGCCTTAAATAGTGACACGACGAGACGCTCTATACCCTGCAAGAAAGCCCAGTGATATGAGGGAGCATGAGCCACAGGGTGCATGGCATGAAGGCCAAGAGCATGTGGCCCGAGCTGTGTGATCCATGTTTCAACTACAGCTCTGCCCTTAGAAGCATGACCTGCAGCCACTAACATCTCTCTTGTAGGGCTAGAATGGACTCATTCGAAGGCGGCATTTCTCAAATCAGTGCACACAGCAAGGGTTAAAAGATTATCAAGTACATGAGTGCCGGAAGAAGTGTCTCTTTTATGGGCTCCTTGCCTGAGGTCTGCAGTGTAGCTCTGTCCTTAGGACCACACTGCGGCCATCTTAAGTTCTATTCACAGATGAATAGCTGGGCCTGTTGACTGCTTACCTTCCCTAGGAGGAGGAGGAGGGGGCAGGAAGGGTCATGGGGCCCTCAGCCAAATGTAAGCAAGTCTGACATAGCTGCATTAGATCTTGAAGGAAAGGGAGAGCCTGGTGAGGAAGGAGGGGAGGGGCCTCCATCTACACAGCCATAAAGAAGCTGTGGTATGGTCCCCATAGACCCATGTATGTGAATGCTTGGCCCATAGGGACTGACACTCTTAGAAGGTGTGGCCTTGTTGGAGGAAGTGTCACTGTGGGGGTGGGCTCTGAGGTCTCCTATGCTCAAGCTCTATCCAGTGTGTCACACAGTCTCCTTCTGTTGCCTGTGGATCAAGATTTAGAACTCTCAGCTCCTCCAGTACCATGTCTGTCTGCACACTGCCATGTTTTCCACCATGATGATAATGAACTGTAAGCCAGCCCCAAGTAAATGTTTTCCTTTATAAGAGTTGCCTTAGTCATGGTGTCTTTCACTGCTGGGTGCTCCCCTTCCAAGGCGGCTGCTCTAAGGTCACCCATGATCCCGTCTGTAACCCTTCCCCATCACTCTGTCAGGAAGCCTAGAAAACTCATTGATTTCTCTAGGTGAACTCATGCTTTGGATCATCCTTGGAGCCTAGAAGGAGGGTAGATAATTGTGTGTGTGTCTCCTCCTAGGGAAAGAATTTTAGCAACAGAGTTTCCAGGGAGGGTGGGACATTTTGCACACAATATTTTGTACTCAAAAGAGGTGCATGTGTGTGTACATGTATTGCAGTCTGTTCTTGGCTGGTGAATCTTGGCAACTGAGACTATGGTATAATCCAGGCTGGTGGGCCTCATGCACCAGCCTGCACTCCATTACTGCCATCTTAGTACATCCCTCCATTCATACGTAGGCTGAGGCTGAGGAGGACATGCCTTGGTCACTGTGTCAGGCGTCAGAAGTCCCTCCTCTATGGGCTGTGGTGAGGGAGTCAGGTTGGGGGGTCCCTGTTCCCGCTTCTCATCCTTCTCCATTGGGAGCCGAGGTCGGGTGTTCCGAAAGATCTGGACAATCAGGAGGTTGATGGGAAACATAAGGATGGAGCTCTCCAACCCAATCATCACCTCCTGCCACGTGAACTCAATTTTGCCTAGGGAAAAGGGGAGGGGGAGAGGTCAAATGGAGACAGACTTGAAGAGGCCAGTCCCCTCCACCCTCTCAGGGGAAGGCAGCTACTCAGTGAAGAACCAATGAAGCACAACTCCGGGGAGGCCACCTGTGAACCTTTGGATGCCTATTCCATTCCTAAGAGGCCCTTAGCTTACCCAGAGCTGTGAGATAAGCCAGATAATCCCTGCTAACAAGGCATCTTACCATAGTCTGGGCCACGAGGCTCAGCTTGCTCTTACTTTTTTCCCCTCCAACAGGATTTCTCTGTGTGGCCTTGGCTGTCCTGGGCTCACTTTGTAGACTAGGCTGGCCTTGATCTCACAGTGACCCACCTGCTTCTGCCTCCTTGAGGGCTGGGATTAAAGCTGTGAGCCACCTCACCTGGTAAAATTTGGGTCAGTTTCTTTTTCTCTTTTCTTTTTCTTCCAGCTTATGTTTTGCAGGGGCTGGAGGCTAAGTCAGCTGTGCGGGTACACGGCCAACCACATCTACGTGGTCCCAATTGAGACTAAGACAAGGAGGCTGAGGAGGCAGCTCAGTCTGTAACCTGCTTACCATGCATGCTTGGGAACCTGTAGCCCATGATTCCTAGCGCCACTGTGAAAATGCTGGGTGTGGGGGGGGGGAGGCACCTGCTTATAATCTCAGTGCTGAGAGGAGGGATGCGAAGATCCCGAGACATTTTGGCCAGGCAGTGGGAGCCCAGCTGACGAGCTGAAGGCCCTGTCTTCAAAAATGGACAGGGGCTGGCTCCTGGGGAAAAACACCCAAGGTTGAACTCTGGTTTCCCCCTGCGTGTGTGTGTGTGTGTGTGTGTGTGTGTGTGTGTGTGTGTGTTCGTGTGCACACAAGTCACAAAGACAGAGTCAAGTCAGGCATGGCGGCACACACTTGTAATGGCTAGTGACACTTGGTAAGACCTTGTCTCAGAATATCAAAGGAATCAAACAAAACCAAGAATCTCTTCTAGGTTACAGTGGTCTGGCTGGGCCAGCAAGGCTGGCTCCCACCAGCCACAACCATCAGAAAAGCAGTGCTGAGATTTACCCAAGTCCATCTTCTGCTCAGCGGGGTCCTTCGGGACGCCCCAGAACATGATGCTGGTCAGCATAGTGCAGAGGAGCATGGAGAAGCAGCAGGACACCCTCTGCACACGCGTGAAGCTGCTCCGTGTGGCGTTACAGAAGACCGAATACCAGATGTGCCCGTCCTGGAAGCCCGTGGAGGTCTTTGTGAAAAACAGGTGGCTGTGGACAGGTCAGGAGAGACAGACAGACACACACACACACACACACACACACACAGAGGCATTTAGGGAGACAAATATGCAGAGGGACTGGTCTCTTAAAAGCAGCCTGGAGCGGGCTTTTGTGAAGCGCATTTTTTTAAAAAGCTGGATTCAGTGGCTTGTAACCTGGCGCACTCCTAAGGCATTATGGGAGGTGCAGACAGGAGGAGCTCTTTGGTAAGCAGCAGAGACCTGCCTCAGAAACCAGCTCTGGTGGGAGAGATGGCACAGTGTCTAGGAGCGCCTTGCACTGTTTGTTTAAGTTTGGTTCCCGGCACCCACACGGTGGAAGCTGTCAACCAAGCTATCAACTATTTGTAACTCCAGTTCTGAGGGATCTGACACTGTCTCCTGGTCGCCACAGGCACTGCACACGCCTGGTGCAAACACACACACACAGGCAAACCATGCATAAATACAATATCTCAAAGAAGCAGAAGGAAAGAACTAGTCCTCTGATCTCTGTCCTCTGACCTCTATACAAAAGCCAAATTGCAGACAGGCACATATGTCTGTGCACACACACACACACACCCAGAGTCTCCTGTAGCACAGGCTGGTCCCACAATTGCCCTTGGAGAACGACCTTGCACTCCTGACCTCCCGCTTTCTGAGTGCTGGAATTACAAGCATGTGTCATCACACCCAGTTTATAGGGTGCTGGGGATGGAACCTGAGGTTTTGCGCATGCTAGGCAAGGACGCTACCAACCGAGTGACATCCAGAGCACGTATGAAAGAGAGCTGCCTTGGAGTCTTAGCCTGCCTTCTCCCAGCCCTGTGACCTCAGGCAAGTGATGTCATTCTTCACAGTTTCAGTTTCCTTGATTTAAGATAGTGACAGAACTGTCCTCACCAGATGTTTGGAGGGATTCAAAGCCATAGTTGTCACTGGTTTGAGACAGGGCCTCATGTAGCTCAGGCTAGCCTCACATTTACTATAGCTTGTCTGTACCGCTGAGACAGCAAAACCATCTTTGTAAAGCATTGAGGCAGCGCTAACATATAGGTATGTGGTCAGTGTCCATGGTATTTTTGCTATAATTTCAATTTATAAAAATAGCTATAATATTATCAGTTCAGGACTCACTACACATGCCGTTGTCTGTACCAGCCTCTTGAGTACCCAGATTCCTAATTCAGAATTTACCCCTTTTGAAGACCCCACTGGGAGGGGAAATCACCAGAATAAATGGCCTGGAAGCAGGCCTACTGCCCATTGATGAGGGTGAGTAAATTCACCATAATTCGGTGTGCCATTGCAAAGTTCTTAGGAACGCTAGGCATGATGGAATTATGCCTGTAAACCCAGTGCTTTGGGAGACAGGGGAGAGCATTTTGTCTCATTGCCTGGGCTACGTGAGACCCTTTCTCAAACAAAACTAAAGAATCGTTTGACCTAAACATATTCTCCCCAAAGGGAGACTGCCAAACACAAAAGGCAATGTATTTCCAAGGTATTTCCACAGATGTAAAATAAGTGGCCCGGAGATCATTTTGGTAAAACGTTTGCTGTATTGAGACCTGGGTTTGATCCCTATCCTGCGTGAACAGTGCTTGTGGTGATGTGCTGGTAATCCTAGAGCTGTGGAGGCAGAGATAGACTGAGAGGTTTCTGGGACTCACTGGTGGGCCGACCTAGTCAAAATGGCAAGTTGTGGGCAAGAGAGACCCATCTGCAAACACAAGGTGGATGGCTACTGAGGAATGACCTCTGTCTCCCATGTACATACAAAGCAACGAGCGTGCGCGTGTGCACACACATGTAAAACAACAATGTATGGTGATGTATGTGCGTATACACATTAGGGTCTGTTCAGCACATCCGGAAAGGGAATGAAGGAATGGATAAACCAAAAGGAAGCATGAGCCAAAACCCCATCAGCAGTAAAACACAGAAAAGAGCCGCAAAGGGCTAGCAGATCAGATCACCGTTTATCCTGCTTAGGGTCTCTGTTGCTGTGATATGTGCTATGACAAAAATCAGCTTGGGGAGGAAAGGGTTTATTTCATCCTATCATGCAGGAACCTGGAGGGAAGAACTGAAGCAGAGGCCATGGAGCATCGCTGCTCACCTGTTTACCTTCCCTGGTAGAAGGATCGCCTAAGGTGCAGCCATGCTGGCTTGCTCAGCCTTCCTTCTTGTACTTCCCAGGGCCACCTCCCAGGGGCTGAGCTACCCACGGGGAATCCGGCCTCACCACATCAATCACCAAGCAAGAAAATGCGCCACAGGCTTGCCCACAGGCCAATCTCAGCTCATGTTCCCTCTTCCCAAATGATTCTAGCTTGTGTCACACTTAGATAAACTAGACCCCACACCATTCAGACCACCATGGCCACTGACAGAAAATATCCTGTGGCAGTCATCAGGAAATATGGATGAATGCTCCCACATCCTCATCACCTGGACAACACTTCTGGCTCTTAGGATGCAAATCCTGCGAGTGCCGTCATTCCAACAGGACATTTGGCTGTTCCATCAATACCATATGCTCAAAGATGCCCAGACCTCTGGATGAAATGTGCTTTCATTAGCATACATGGGTAGGGAGGCTAGTTCTCTAAGATTAAAGAAGACACTAAGGTACGTTTTCTGTAAAAGACAGAAATGAGGGCTGGGGAGATGGCTCAGAGGTTAAGAGCACTGGCTGTTTTTCCAAAGTCCTGAGTTCAACTCCCAGCAACTGCACTGTGGCTCACAACCATCTATAAGGAAACCTGGTGCCCTCTTCTGGCATGCAGGCACACATGCAGACAAAATTCTGTATAAATAATAAAAACAAAACAAAACAAAAGACAGAGAGAGGAAGTACCTAAACTGCTTCCTGTCTTGCTCCGTGGCCACAGGAAACACCTTGTCAAGGACACAGTCTCCAACATTGATGGACAGCCACGAGTTGCAGAGGAAGTACCATTTCCGGTCCATCACAGGCTCATACACCAGCACCCGGCTCACATACCTGGAGAAGGGAGATGCAGCTCGGAAGATGAGGTGTGGGGGTAGGACTCCCTGGGACATCACAGAAGTCAGACCTCCAGAAAACGGACACCAAAGCCAGGTGCACGTGGAGAAAGTGCACACAGGTTCTTCACCTGGCGGCTGCTGAGAGCTGGTCCCCTGCGGGAAGGCCAGCCAGCCAAGAGCCAGCTCAGCTTTGGAGGCAGCTGCTTGTCTGGGGAGAAGCGGCAGGATGCTGGGAGACACAACTGACAACTCGGAACACCCACTCATAAGCAAGAGAACCAACTGAAAGTGTGAGCTGCTTCAGGGCCTCAGAGGAGGAGACGCCATCTTGCCTGTCTCCGGAGGTGTGGGCCAGCAGCCGCTTCTCTGCCACTGTTCAGTCAACCGAAGATGGCAAAGCTGCTCCTCCCTGGGTACTCACTACAGAGTTGCCACTGTGCCCTACACACATCCCTCGTGTCCATGAGTAAGGTTTCTTTGGGGACACAAAGGCCACCTATGTCCAGGCTGTGGGCCTCCTGGGTGACTGATGTCTGTGATGTAGGACCTGGACATTTTGGTCCAACTTGGGACAGCTTCAGGGATCTGCAAGGGTTGGCTGGGCAGTCACCGGGTTGCACCCCTGCTGGACACCTCCGTCTGGCCTCCCTCCCCAGGTACTGATAGACACTGGGACTCCTTTAGTAGACACCCAACATGTTCACTTGCCTTTCAGAGTCTGCTTCCCGGGAATCTGGTGAGTTAAAGACAGCAGTGAGCTGGGCGTGGTGGCTCATGCCTCCGTCTCCAGCTCTCACAGGCTGAGACCAGAGACTGCCAGAAGCCCAAGGCTAGCGTAGGCTATGGGGTAAGAACCTCTGTCAAAATAGCTAACACCTAGGCAGTGTTCTCTCTCTCTCCTTCTCTCTCTCTCATGTTTCTTGAGACAAGGTTTGTCTTGAATTGTCTATGGAGCCAAGGATCACCTTGAACTCCAATCCTGCCCCTCAAGTGCTGGGATTATTGTTATATGCTACCCGGTATCTTTTTTTTTTTTTGAAAGAGTCTCTCTATGTATCCTTGGTTGTTCTGGAACTCACTATGTAGACCTTCAACTCACAGAAGTCCACCTGCCTTTGACTCTCAAATATTGAAATTAAAGGCAAGCCCTACCATACCTGTCATGCCCAGCATTTTTGTGAGAAAGTCTCACTCTCTATCTCAGGCTGGCATGGACCTCACTATGTGCCCCAGGCTATCCCAGAATTTATAGCACTCTTTTAGCCTTACCTTTCCAAACTCTAGGATTCCATGTGTGCATGCTATGCCTGATAACCCTGTTTTTCTAAGGGGCTGCATGCTGATAGCTGGTCATACTGACACTATTTGTCTGAGTCGGTAGTTTTCGTCTCAGGAAGAATGGATAAGACCTTGCTCTGAATGTGTAGCTGTGTGTGACCTTGGACAAAGTCCTGAACTGGTGCTGCAGAAAGGCCCTGGGAGGATCCAGTGCTGGATAGCAGGGCTGGATTTCCGGTCTCATTTGTATGGGTCATGAGTCAGGTGGCTCTCTGAGCTTATATGTGCCATTCCATGTGTTTGTAGAGGCTTGTGAAGGCTAAGAAATGATGTGTTGACTCAGGCATTGAGGCCAGACTGGACGTTGAAGGTCCTGATCATTTGCCAACTCACCATGATGGCCTGTCCCCAGAGTTGTCATGCCACAGCCTGAGGCTCCGCAGTTCTCCCAGGGGAAACAGAGTAGAAAGCAGGAAGACATCCACCCCTCCTCGCTCAAACACTGCCGCACCAGGGTCTGACAGGTGGTGGGGCTCACTCTCTCCCTCCGAGCCATACAGGGTGAGCGTCACCTAGAACCCAGACACCAGAAGTGGCTGTAGTTCAGCCGGTGCATTGTTTGCCCAGAAGTGCTGCACTTGATCCCAGTACTGCAAAACCCTAGGCATGTGACACATGCGCACACTCACACGTACATACTCACACCCACACACAATACATAATGTTGTTTTTTAAGGATTAGTCTTTCCTCCAAAATACAAAATGAAAGGAGGAGGGCACCCAGCAACACAAATACCCTCCACAGCGACAGGGCCAGCCCTGCACCAGGGAGAGCCACACCCACAACCCAACAGGTACCTTTGAAGATGTGGCTGCCCCTCGTCGGTGTCCAGTGTGGACAGTCACCAGGTAGTGATAGTGGGCAAAGGGATCATTGTCCTCAAGCACTATGACTTTCACCTAGACAGAAGGACAACATTAAGGGTACACTACTCAGGGAGCTCACCCATCACCCAGCAGCTAAGAGCTGAGTCGGTCATCCATGACAATTAACATGCAAAAAACGAAACCATGTTCGTCATTGTATGATCCAGCGAGAACTGTCCTTTACAAAAGCTGGGCTTCACGACAAATACCCAGCAAAAGCAAGGAAGTGTAAAGGGCTTTCATTAGTAAGTGTGACCCTATGGAGTTAAGTTGGAAATGGGGTCAGCTGGGGGCCGCGGTGACCTCTGGGATGCGTCCCCCAGCTCTCTCTCTCTCTCCCCCTCCCTCTCTCTTCTGTGAAAGGCTTGCATCTGCTGCTGCTGCTGGGGCTCCGCTGTCAAGGATGCAGAGTCATCGCTGTCAAGGGCATACTCTGGAGGCAGCTGCCAGTCCATGACCCACCCGTGAGGTATCTGGGTGTGATTAAGACCTGACCATCTCGGCCCAGCTTGGTCCATCTCCCTGAGGACTGGCGGGCTGTCACTGTTGCATACCCATTCTGCCAGCTCCCCAGGGGCTCATCCTAAAGGTTTCTCTTAGAGAACACCCACAGCCTTAACTCCATTTTAGAGCCTGCCTTCTGGGAGCCAACCTGAGGCAGTTAAGATTTATTATATAAATCTTAGATATCAGAGTGTTTCTTCTTTTGGAGACAAGGTCTTACTATGTAGGCTTGGCTGGCTTGGAGTTCTCTAATGCAGACCAGGATGGTCTTGAACTCATAGAAATCTACATACCTCAGCCTCCTGGCGCTGAGATTAAAATGTGTGTGCCATTACATCCACCTTTCATATTTTAAAATTAAGTGTGTGTGTGTGTGTGTGTGTGTGTGTGTGTGTGTGATATGGCTGCAGTATCCAAAGAGGCCAGAATGGTACATCAGGTCCCATGGAATTGTGGTTACAAGTGATCATGAGCTGCCTGATGTGAATTCTAGGGGTGGATCTTGAACTTGGTCCCTCTTCATAATCAGTATATGGTTTTTTTATTTGTTTTATGTGTATGTGTGTTTTGTCTGTGTGCATGGATGTTGGAAGTGGAGTTACTGGAGTTAGGGATGGTTGTGAGTCACCATGTGGATGCTAAGAACTAAATCCACACCGTCCACAACAGCAACAA
Organism: Meriones unguiculatus; assembly: GCF_030254825.1. Lineage (NCBI taxonomy): Eukaryota > Metazoa > Chordata > Mammalia > Rodentia > Muridae > Meriones > Meriones unguiculatus. The sequence goes on along the minus strand of NC_083358.1, from coordinate 11,096,045 downwards.
GTGCTCTTAATCACTGAACCATCTCTCTAGCCCCGTTTTTGTGGTCTTGCTTTTGCTGTTAATTTTTTTAGACCGGATCTCATTACATCTTCCCGGCTGACCTGAAACTTACTGTGTAGACCAGACTGGACTTGAACTGAGAGATCCTCCTGCCTCTGCCCCAAGTGCTGGGATTGAAGGCTTGCTCTTCTATACCAGGCCCAGCAGTGTGTGCTCTTAACTGCTGAGCTATCCTGCCAGCCCCAACCTAAGACATTTAAATATCAAAGTTTGGTCTCAAGGTGGAATCAAAGATGGCAGTGTGAATGCTGAATGCCATCTTTTGACACTGCATTTGCATTATTATTCCTAGTAGTGCAGCCAGGGAGGAGGGAGTAAGAGATGGAGCACCCCAAACTCTGCCACACTGAGACCTTACATCACCTCTGCACTCCCTCAGACCTTTGTGAACCCTTCCTGATGGCCAAACCTGTGTTCCATATGACTTTGTTAACTGCTGCTCTGAGCAATTTCTTGCATAGTTTGTTGTCCGATATCATGTATATCCCGAGTCCTCTCTCAGTTAGAATTCTGCCTCCTCTCTAAGAGCTTCAGACCAATTAACTGACCTCTTGATCTCCATTGCCTCCTCTTTAAGAAGATGGGTGAAATGAAATACACAGTAAGCTCACTGAGCTTGAGTCTTAGAACTTTGCAGAGTCTCCAAACTACTCTGCACATTCCAAAGAAAGGACTGGAGCTGAAGGAGGAGATTCATCCTACAATCCCAGCACTCAGGATGCTGAGGCAGAGGATTGCCATGAGCTTGAGGATGCCCTCAGATCCATAGTGAGTTTGAGGCCAGCCTGAGCTACATAAGACACAGTTTCAAAAGTAATCACACACACCTCACAGACAAACAAATGGAAGGGCTGTTCCTCGTAGTCTGGCTGTTTCCAGGTCCTTAGAGGTAACTTCTGTGCATCCAACACAAGGAAGTTTTTGCATAGTGGAAGCCTTGGCCAGACCACATGATCTGGGGACAATGTGACTTATGGTGGGATCTCAGGTCATGCATGCTGTGTGATTGTGGCTGGAGACTCCATAACCAGGGTAGGTCAAGTGGCCTATGCCTTCCTCTATGTTCAACTCCCAATTAAGCCCAGGACACCAAAGCTCAGGTGTGTAGTGAGAAGCCTGGAATTTTGGTTTCTTTTAGAAAAGAGAGAAATATTACAAGACTGTGCTTTTGTTTTGATCCCAGGCGTGGGGATGTGAGGCTGCACTGGACTGTCTGCAGCAGCCATGTCTCATGCTCTAGCAGAATCATGGTTTTTCCAGCTACAGACAGTTTCTGCGATTGTGTGACATTTGGAATTCTGGGAACTTTCAGAGGGTAAATGTGAGGACTCTGAGAGGCAAGGTCATCGGTTGTTGGTTGTTTGGGGAGGTTGGTCTCGGTTTGCTGGTGGCCATAGTCAAGAAACAAAAGGAAAAAAATTATTTTCAAGGATTTTCCTCTCTCCCCTATATCCTTGTTTCTCTCCCTTCTAGTGTTAGAGGGTGAAACTGGGGGATAAAGGGTGGAAAAAAAGAAGATCCCACAAAGTAGCAAAGACCAGCTACACAGGTGAGCTTCTGGTTGGCAGTATTTCCTGTGTCATCACAGGTCGTCTCAGTGACAATTTAGCACTGCCTGTAGACATCAGCAGGAGAACAACCAGAAACCAAGCCTGGTTTCTTTGTCATTTGCTTCTTTCAACCCAAGTCCTCTCAATAGATCAACCCTGGGGAAGTGGCCCATGGTGGGGAAAAGTGCCACACCAACTTGGGGACCCAAGTTTGATCAATATAAAAGCCAGGCATAGTGACACACACTCATAATCCCAGCACTGGAGAGGGGATCCCCAGGGCTCCCTGGTCTGTCACTTTAGCCTGTCTGGTAAAAGCCCAGGTCCCAGTGAAAGACTGCATTAAACACCAGGCGGGACGGTTTCTAAGGAGTGACACATGATATATACGTGTGCACACATCAAACAGACACCTACACACATCGGTTCACACACACCTGTACTTACAAAAAAAAGTAAACCATCACCGTTATTGCTTCTACTGCCGTTCTGAACTCGGAGTCCTTTGAGTAAATCACTGGCCACAGTGGCCTTTGACCTCCCACCCCAACACAGGTACCTTCCTCCCAGGGCTGCTGTGTATGTAAATGGAGTAGTGCCCTCATGCAGTGAGTGCGCAGTTGATGGTCGACAGCACAGTAACCGTGATGATTTGATGAGAAGGGATGTTTTATAAATGCACAGGCTGGGGGACCAGCTTGCCAGAGATAACCGCAGGGGTTGAGGCCTGGACTAACATTTGGCTTCTCTACAGCCCCTGCCCCTCCCACGCCCAGGAACCCAGCCCCTCACCTTAGCCTGATCCTGTATGTCCTTTCTCCGGGCCCAGATCACTACCAGCATGTAGAGCACGCAGAGGCAGCCCACCGTGGTAACCACCACGGGGTTGTCCTCGAAGGTGGCAAAGAGCTCAGCAGCCTGATGGACATCGACCGCATTGGGCATCACCAGGAACGTGCTTCCGAAGAAGGTGAGGTGGTCGCAAAGGCAGTGCGTTCGGAAGGTGGTAGTCCGTGGGCCCACCTGCAAAACCCAAAGACACCATGTTTGGAAATGCACCTGCTTCAGCCCAGTGAAGAAAAATGGCCAACACCTCAGTGTGGTGGATGCCACACAATCAGCCTTTTGGATCCATAGATTCAGCCAACCTAGGATCAAAATTATATATATATAATTTTGATATATATATATATATATATATATATATATATATATATGGCTGGGATTGTAACTTGGTTGGCAGAGAGCTTGCTTTGCATTCACGAAGCCCTGGGTTGGATCAACATCACATGAACTGCCTATGGTGAGTCATCCCTGTAATCTCAGTATCAGAAGGTACAGGTAGGAGGATCGGCAGTTCAAGGTCATCCCCTGCTACATATTCAAGGTTAGCCTGGGCTAGCAGACTCTGGCTGACTGGCTATCTAGGCCAGAGGCATCAAATCCCGCTGGAGCTGGAGTTATAAGTGTTTGTGAGCCAGCTGATGTGAGCACTGGGTACCGAGCTTGGCTTGTCTGTGAAAGCAGCGAGGATCAGAGTCTGGGGTCCCGGAAGCCAGCTGGAAGTATAAAGACAGACAGTTAACCCGCTGATAATGCCATCCTCAGAAGGTGGAGGATGAGATCGATAGGGTGACTGAGAGTAGCCATGTCAGCGAGCTCTGGGTTTGGTGGAGACACCACCAATGAGGTGGGGAAATATAGGGTGATTCCAAACACCAACCTCTGGCCTTTATATACACATGCACACATGTGTGCTCACCCACCTTCAAAAATGCACACACACAAATAAAAACAAAAAATGAAAACTCACTTTAAAATTCAGAGACCATTATTTGCTTTTTGTTGTGCTGGGGATCAAACCTTGGACCTTTCCAGTAGGGTTTTGTTCTTAGTCTTTTGGACTTTTTGTTGTTTGTTCTATTTTGTTTTCTTGAGACAGGATGTCACTATGCAGCCCCAGCTGTCCTGGAACTTGCTATGTAGACTGGGCTGGTCTCGAACTCACAGAGATCTGCCTGCCAGGTGCTGGGATTACAGGTGTGCAGTACATGGTACACAGCCCTCCTGGCCTTCGTCCACTGACGGCTCACTCACTGGAGGAGCATGTGCTGGGTACTGACGATTGGACAGTCTGAAAGCATCCTGGCTAATTCATGTTTTCCAGGACTCCCTGCTTTTCAGGATGAATGTCCTAAACCCCAGGAATTCTCAGCCTGCAGTAAACTGGGTAATTGACTTATGCTGAAATGAAGCCACCAGTGTGGAAGTGGGAAAGACAAACATTAACCCCTTAGACAGGATCTCAGTTCCAGCAAGGTGTGGATGCGCTTGGCTGGAGAGCCATTGGGTTCAGGAGAGGTCAAGGAGGCCACGGCAGGCACCTCACCCATGAGGCTCTTCCACTTTATATCCCCAGGACCGTTTGGGAAGTGAAGCAGCTTTGAATCAGCTCCAGAGTCCAGCTCTGCCTTTTATTCCACATGGTGAAGACAGACAGAAAAGAGTGGCTTCTGGAAAGTTCTCTGCTCGAGCACCTGGGGAGGAAGAGCCTCCTGCTGCCCAGTTATGAACCCCTCCTTCTGTTGAATGAGGCGCCCACCAAGGCTCATCCCGTGAACAGGCCAGACAGCAGCTGCTCATTCTGAATTCCAGGTAGGTCTTCCTTCCGTGACCTCTGAGTTGTTTGTACTGTTTCCTACCCCTGGTGGGTATTTGGCCCTGGGGGTTCCGTGGTGTGGGAACACCTCCTTCACCAGAAGGGGTGAGGCTGCTTTTAGAGGAGGGAAGAGAGCAGGGAGCCACCTCTGTTTGCGCTCAAGCTTTGCCTTCCAGGCTTCACACAGACCTTGAGACTCTTCCAACCTTTCCCAGCATGAGGGTACTTTTTGTGGGCTTGGGGGTGCTGGTGACTGAACCTAAGATCTTCTGCATGCTAGGCAAGTATTCCTAGCCAAGGAGAAATTTTGTGTTTGTTTTTAATATATCTACTTGCCTGGGGAGAGATGGCTCAGTTGCTGTCATGTCTGGTCATCTGAGTTTGATCCCTGGAACCCATGCAGTAGGAGGAGAGGACCAACTCCCCCATGCACATGTTAACCTCTGACCTCCACATAAACGCGATGGTATATGTATGCACACATAGAGTAAATAAATTTTCAAAAACTTTAAAAATATTGTGTGTTGGGGGAGTGGACATTCCACAAGCATGTGACGGTTTTGTGGGATTGGTTTTCTCCTACTTTTGTGTGCGTTCAGGGATCAAACTCAAGTCATCGCTCTCGTATGGCAAGCTTCTTGACCCACTGAGCTGTCTCACCAGCCCCTGTAGTTTTTGAAGTGTGTGTATATGTGTGTGTGCATAGGTGAGTGTACACATGTATGTTGTATATGTTTGTATGTGTATGTGTGTACCCGTGTGGAGGCGTTGGTGTATATTTCTGTGTTTGTATGTGTGTATATGGGTGAGTGTACCCTTGTGTGCATACATATACATGAATGTGGAAGCTAGAGTACAACCTCCGGTGTCATCCTCAGGGAAGCTCCTCATCCCCTGACGCCTTTCATTGGCCTGGAGCTTACTGGTTAGGCTAACTGGTCAGGGAGCCCGAAGGAGGTGCTTGACTCCGTCTGTCCACACTGATTTCATGCCTGACACTTTCATATGGCTTCTGGGGACCTAGACCCATGCTTACAAACCTAGCATGTCTCCAGTGGACCATCGCTCACGTTTTAAATGGGACATCACTGCTGTACTCAGAACCTTAGGTGTGGCTAATTGGATCTCAAGCCATTTCCCTGCCACCACCCCGATCCTTGGTCCTGGGCTTTCATGTTACAGGCAATGCTGTTCCCTTAGCAGCCAGAGGGTTTAACACAGAGATCCCCTCTGACACTTGGAACCCACTCCAAGAGTTCAGCATCGTGCAAAGTTCCTTGTACCCCTGAGCTCCACTCCACTTTAACCCCATTTTAGATGGTGAAGCTCAGAGACCGTGGGCTTTACCATGGTGGGACCACTTGCCCGAGTGCATGCAGCAAGTAGAGGAAAGAGGAACTAAACCCGAGTCTGTTTGGAGGCAGAATCCACACCCATTCCTTACACCACCATGAACCCCAGGGTTGGGGGTGGGGGTGGCAGGGGAATCCCATGTCAGCCATAGAAGGTGGCTTTGGGGAGTGGGTGCTCTAGGATGCCACCACCTGCCCAGGCCTGTTCCTGGGATGCAAAGGCTGGTGGCTGGAGCATTCAGACCTTCTGTCTCTTAGGAATGTCTTTGTGCCACCCTGCTTCCTGAGCCTTGAGTGTGGCAGACAGAGGCCAGGGTGGGAATTGACGAGGAAGCTGTTGCTACAGCTGGTACAGCCCAGGAGCAGCTCACCTTCAGTGCTCTCCCCCCCCCACAGCTCTAGGATGGCATGGCCCTTAGATGTGTCATTTGCTCCCGGTCTCTGTCCTTAGCTGGGCTTCTTATTCACTGGTTTTTCTCGCCAGTCTGTCCACCCCCACCACGGGGACAGGGTGAACATTTGGTCAACAAATGAAAGAAGATGCTATGTCCATAGTTGGAGGGAGGTGAGGAATAAATTTGGATTCTACATGGAGGCAGCTGGTCATGGTATGGCACGGGATGATGAAGGCATCCAACAATGGGCAACATGGAGAAGCTAGAAGAGCCCCCACGAAGAGGGCTCTGGTGTAGGAGACCAGGAGGTTCAGGGGTGGGATTGGGGTTGGGGAATACTGAAGCTTTCTCAGTAGAACTAAGAAAGAAGAGCATTTAAAGGAAGGCATAGCCTATATAACCCATGATTGGGATAATCTGGTCCTATCTGATGGCCTCAAAGCCAAAGTCTCCCTGTAGGACACTGTTATGCAGGCCTCAACTCCATAAGGCAGAGTGTATAAAAATGTGAACACAATTAATATTGCCATTCTGAACTCAAAAGTTGGGAAGGCTGTGTTGTTGTGGTGATGATACAGCTATGGGAAAACCTGGCTCTGAGGCCCAGGTCCTCCATCCACATGCTATGGGTGGGACTTAGGGGCAGGTCCATCAAGTTTCCTGATCCATTGTCTCACCGCCTGTGAAAAGGGAACAACTGCTCTACTGGGGCTGTCTGAAGCACTGAGGAGATGGTGCTGGTAAAGGCGAACACAGGACAAGGCTGAGGTCATCTTCTGAGAAGTGGCACCTGGCTGGCCACGCCCCACTGCCCCACCCATACCCACTCCCTACACACACATTCACACAGGGTGGCAGCCTTCTGAATCCCTCCTCTTCTTAGTCAGTGATCGGGTGTTCCTGCACTCCTAGCTCCCAAGATGGCCTCAGGGGAGAGGTTGAGGGCCACCCTAGAAAGCTGGGTGAGGCGGGGAGAGTGCACCAGAGTTTACAGCAGAAAATCTGACCTAGTCAGGGCCCTGACGTCTTCTCAAGGAAAAAAACAGTCTCAGTTGAGGGCAAGAAGGACACTCTGAGATCGAGAATAGCATAGGCTGGGAGAGACATGAGACATTGCACCCAAGGTCCAAGGGGACCCTACGAGAGCAGACACGCCCATCAAGTCTCCCCAGCTTATTCTTCCTTACCCGGCACCCAGAGTTGTCCCAGGTCTCCTGGGTTTCATCCCAGAATACACAATGTGACAGGAAGGTGGTAATGCCAACTGTGAGGTTCCTGCCAGAGGTAGACTCCAGGTCATCCTCAGGGAACACCCTCAAATAGTAGATTCCTTCTCCAAAGGGCAGGTCCTGTGGGCCCAGGATCCACGTGGGGTCCTCACCTGTGGGAAACAAGGCAATATGGCAGGGATGTAAACCTGTTACCTGGTATCCCGAGTACCCTGGCTCAGTGTGCAGGGGCATGGCAGGACATGAAGGGCCTTATTGGCTACGTGATATCAGACTGTCTATTTTTTTTTCAGACTGTCTATTGAACATCTATGTTAATTTTTATTTGTTGTGTAGTTTTGAGGCAGAGTTATTATGTAGCCTAGGCTGGCATCAAACTTACTATGTTTATCATTTTTATTATTTTCAATCATGTGCTCTTGGTGAGGGGGAGGGAATATGAGTATGGGTGCCCAAGAGGCCAGAGGCACAGATCCTCCTGGAGCTGGAATTACAGGGGGATTGTGAGCCACCCAGCATGTCTGACAGGAACTGAACCTGAGGCAGTGTGCGCTCTCTTCAGTTGTCTCTCCAGTTCCAGGTTTCTTTGTTGCTGTTTGCTTGTTTGGTTTTGTTTGGTTGGTTTTTGTTTGAGGCAAGGTCTTTCACTAAAACCTGCAGACCCACAGACTCAGCCAGGCTGGCAGCCCTTGAGACCCATACCCAGGACTGGGATCACAGGTTTAGGCTATGACACACTAAGTTCTTTGTGTGGTTTCTGAGGCTAGAACACTGGTCCTCATACTTTAACTACTGAGCCACCTCCCTGGCCTTTGATATTTTTATTTTTTTTCTATTTTTTGACACCTTAATTTGAAAGCTGGCCACAGAGAACTCCTACAGCTGATAAAAAGTATGAAGACTCCTACATATCCAACAAAGTGGCTGGATACACAATTAACTAAAAAAAAAAATAAGAAGAAGAAAAAGAAAAGTCAGTAGCCCTCCTGTATGAGCAATAATTGGGCTGAGAAAGAAATCAGGAAAACAACACCTTTCATGATAGCCACAAATAATATAAAACATCTTTATGTAACTCTAACTGAGCAAGTGAAAGACTTGTATGAAGAGAATTTCAAGTCTTTGAAGAAAAAAATTGAAGAAGATAGTAGAAGATAGAAAGATCTCCCATGTTCATGGATGAGTAGGATTAATGTAGTAAAATGGCCATCCTGCCAAAATCAGTCTACAGGGTCAATGCAATTCCTATCAAATTACCAAAACAATTCTTTACAGATATTGAAAGAGCAATTCTCAACTTCATATAGAAAATAAAAAACCCAGGATAGCTAAAACAATCCTGTACAATAAAAGAACTTCTGGAGGTATCACCATCCCTGATTTCAAGCTGTACTCAGAACAATAGCGATAAAAAACCACATAGTGTTAGCATAAAAACAAACAGGTTGATCAATGGAATAGAATCAAAGACCCAGAAATAAAATCCACACAACTACGGACAGTTGAATTTTGACAAAAAAGCCAAAACCATACAATGGAAAAAAGAAAGCTGAGTACCTGTAGCCATAGGAGGCAGGTGTGTTTGGGCATCATAGCTGGTCTCATTGGGGTGGTAGCCATAGCCCAGCCTGAGTGTGAGTGAGACTCTGGGTCCCCAGTGTAGCTGGATCCCCAGAGATGCATCCCCTGTGGTCACATTTACCCACAGAGCTTCCGGGGTGGCCAGGCTCAGCATTGTTGGCTTGTGTTCTGAAATCCGGGGCAGCAGGATCTGTTTTCAGAAACAAAGAATTCCAGCCAGGGGGCTGGGAATGCATCCAAAGCCCTGTGGCATCATGGGGCTGGTATGGACAGGGCGTGGAGGATTTTTTTTTCCATACTCCCAGTTCTACAGGCTACAATAGATGTAGCCTGTTCTTCCCATCACCCTAACCCCTTCCTGTGTCATCAACAGTAGTCAATGCCTCGCCTTCCCTTTTCTGAGTCAGTCCCAGTGTGACCCCACTGGGCCCCTAGATAATCTAGGCCCAACAGGCCATCTCCAGGTCCTTAACTGCACTTTTCTGCCAATCCCTGTTGGCACATTCACAATTACAATGGGTGATGATGGAGGCATCCCTGCAAACTGTTAATCGGTCACTGAAACGGCAGACAACTAGGAAAAGGTCAGGAAGCTCTTAAAAGCATTTAGGTACCCACGGCACCTTGGCATGTTAGCATTCTTGCTTGACTTTCAAGAACTCTTTGGAGTTTAAAGAAAAGCATTTGGAGCCTTTAAAACGAACATTTGGTTTGTGCAATGATTAGGATTCCACCCAACAGAGTGTGTGAATGGTCATTTTTGCATGGTTGTAAGTTGAGTATGGTGTTTAATAGCGAAGGGGCAGGCTTGGTGGTTCCTCTCTTTAACCGTTGTTTTCACAGCTGGCCCAAACAAGCTGAAGAGAAGGCCAAGTGCCAGGACTACTGCTAACAGCAGGGCGCCTACCTCGATATTCTGTGACAGGTTCTTCACTGGGATGGAATGGCCACTGGGGCTGCTCAGACGGAGCCCACCAACAGATCCACTGACATCAAATCGGCTTCGGGAAGGGAAGGGGTTCTGTGAGAAACTCATCATCTGAAAGCCAAGTGCAAGAAGCACTGATGAGGGGTGGATGGACCCATGTGTGAACAATGAGATCCTGGGTGGAGTGAGTGGCCCTTGCCCGATAAGGTGGACGCAGGGCCCTGCCTTTAAGTGATGATGGTTTCCGGGGCATGTGGTCTCGGAGGGCTGGCCCCGGGAATCAGCAAGTCTTTCTTCACCCAGAATTGATAGAATTGGCTCTCCATATCTTTAGTTTTATGTCTGCGGACTCAACTAAATGTGGGCTGAAAATATTTGAAAAAAGAAATGCATCTGTACTAATGGGTACTGATTTTTTTTTCTTCTAAGTAACACGTTACTATTAGCTATTTACCTAGCATTTACATTGTATCAAAACTATTACAAGCAACCCTGGCTTGATTTTAAAATATATGCAGAGATGGAGGCTGATCATGGCGGCAGTGCCTTCAACTCCAACCCTCAGAAGGCAGAAGCAGGCAGATCTCTGTAAGTTCAAGGCCAGCTTGGTCTACATAGTGAATTCTGGGCCAGCCAAGACTACATTATGACTTCCTTCCTTCCTTCCTTCCTTTTTCCCTCCCTCCCTCCTTCCTTTTCCCTCTCTCTCACTCCCCCTCTCTCTATATATACATATATACACACAATATATATACACATTATCTCTCTCTCTCTCTCTCTCTCTCTATATATATATATATATATATATATATATATATATATATATATATTACATATAGTATATCATGTTATATAAAGGACTGGGCAGCCACAGATTTGAAACTCATGCTCACAGGCAGCTATGTTCCATAGGCATCCTAAAACTAACCCCATGGGTACCAGGGATGGCAAGAAGCATCTAAAGGAAGATGTTTTGCTCTATTTTCACTGGCATTCAGGGGTATCAGATGTGCCTTCATCTGGAATGAGAGGAGCCCTAGTTTTTAATATCTTAGTTATGGACAGGAGCCTAGAGAACTTTACCAGCAACTCATGAAGCCCAGGTTGCTGAAGGAAACTTGCAACCTGCTGGAAATAGAAGAGATTTAGGTGTCCAGAGCTGTGGGGTCTGAGTCCCACCAGGGCTCCTGGCTGTGGCTCCGGTGATGGGGCTACTAGCATCATCAATGAGCAAGTATAAGGGCCAGCACTTGACACACTATGAAGGCTGTCTTCAAGGAGGCATTGTTGGGTTACCCTTATGTCTACAGGCTCCTGGATGTCCTCCATAGGAAAGAGGGAGGTGGCAGCAGGCAAGGTGAAGGTCACAGAGTCAGTGGTGGCAGTGTATGCTGAAGAGCCTTGCCAATCCCGTGGCTGTATTCTGACCACAGGGAGAGAAAAAGAAGAAAGTTAGTGTTTGAGGAGGAAACCCACTCTGAGCTGGAAGGGGGATGGTGGGGCTCCACTTTACTGTCAAAGATGGCTGTATTTTGTGTTTGGCTGCTTCTGTGTTTCAGACAGAAGTCACATCAGAATCTGCTGGTGCCTCTGTGTGGCTCAGAGGTCCATGAGCAAGCTCATACCAGAGCTGCTTAGAACTGACTCTCAATCCCTAATATAGTGCCAGTACTTAACAGGTGGCTGGCAAATCACTTCTCCAAGTTTCTCTCCCCTACCTGCCTTGACCTTTGATGCCATGGGCTTACAGCCCCATCTTTTCTGGCTGATGACCTTGTCCCATTTGATGAGTCAAGGGTTGGATACTGCTTATGGAATCTGCCACTTGGACCCAGGTCTGAGCAACCCTTGTCTGAGGAGTCAAAAGCCCAGGCTTAGTGTGAGAGCCTTCATCCTGCCTACTGGCCAAGAAGTGACATGGAGGTGCGTGTGCGTACGACCATACGTGTGTATGTGTGTGTGTATATGTATGTATGTGTGTGTGTGTGTTTCCTCTGGGTTGGAAATGATCTTTACCATTCTGTATCAGAGTAGCTGTGATCAGTTAATGGCTCTAAGACCGGGCCCATTAACATTCCATTGTGGAAGGACCAAAAAGTTCACAAGGCTTGTGGGGCCCAGAGAAACATAAGCCTCCTCCCATCCCCATGCATATATAAGCAGTTAATAGTTGCTGGGAAGTGGAACTCCTTTCTTCAATGGTGTGCCCACCCATAAGTTGCCCACACTCCTGTAACTAACCTCTAAAGTTCCAAGTTAGATGTGGGTGAAATCGTTTCTTTATTCTGTTGTTTCTCTCTGTATATGGGTGAATTAAAATAGATGTCCCAGGCTGGCCATGGTGGCTCAGTGACTTAGAAGCCCAGCACTGAGGCTTGAGCAGGGTGATTTCTGCAATTCTGAGACTAGCCTGGTCTACGTAGCTAGTCCTAGGTCACCCAAGGCTTATACATATAGACTCTGCCTCAACAAATAAATACATGAATACATCAAAGGAACCCCCTGAAAAACACATATGTCAGGAAGTCCCCATTCAGTGCTCACTGAGACAAACCTTCCCAGGAAATCCAGGCAAATGTGTCCGGGACTGCCACCAGCTCTCAATAGACAATTGGATAGCCAGGATACACTCAGTGAGGACCATGTGTGTGAGGAGGTGGTCCCATTCATTTGGCCCCTTACCTGCACAGCTCAGAAGACTCTAACACTGGGTTTAGCCTTCCATAGTTCCCTTCCTATCCCATACAAATACCTACTATGGTGGAAAGAGTCCACTATACCCAGGCCCAGGTCCCAGTACTTCCCCAGCCCGGAAACTGGCCTCTGGGCCCTGCCTTGGGTATCAAGTTTCTTGGGCATGCACCATGCAGCTCAGTACCTGTCTGTGTATACAGAGATGGAGGGTGTGGCCAGGATGGCCGGAAGGCCCCCAGGCAACGTTCCCAACAGAAGGGCAGTCTGCAAACGGTCTACAGCCTGAAGCAGCTGGGCCACAGTGAGAGCCTGGAAAGGAAGCAGAACATTACTGTGGTCTGTCACCATAGTGCCCTTTGGATGCTGTCACAAGGTTAGCAGGGACTAGGAGAGGACAGGGACGGGATAAACACTAACAGCCCTGCAGGTCATAGGCAAATCCGGCTTCTACAAAGGCCAAATCATTTGCCTGGCTGTGGACCCTTCTGCCCTCACAGCAGCTCCGTGAGGCAAATACTTTCTCTCCCCTGGACAGAAGGGAGAGGGGAGGACAGAGAGAGGAGGTCACTCGGGAAAGTCACATATTGGTGAGATGAATCAGGGTTCTCAGGAAGTCTGGCTCCAGGAGCCCTATGAAGAGCCATTGTGCCATTGGCTCTGGGCTGCAGGTGCATACACGTGCCCTAGGTCTTGCTCCAGGAGAGGCAAGAGCAGCAGGCAAGGCTCAGCTCCCTGCCCCCCCAAATCCCCAAATACGACACATTTGGTGCCAGTAAGTTGGCTCCGTGGGTAAGGTGCTTGCAACGAAGCCTGACGGCCTGAGTTCCATCCCAGGGAGTCACGTGGGCATAAGTAGCATGTGAGCATTCCATCCCATGTGGTGGAAGGAGAGAACCAATTTCCCATGGGTTGTCCCCTGACCTCCACATGCGTGCTGTGTCGTGTGTGCCCCTCAAATAAATAAATAAATGTTTAAAAAGATTTTGGCACATCCTCATGATGACAAACAGGGCTAGGCAGGGTGCGTAGGCATGTGTGTATAAGGATGAGCATGGGAGTCTGTGTTTAGTACGTAAGTGTAAGGCCACATGTGAGACGTCTTTGCATGTGTGTCCTTCAGTTCTTTTTGAATAAGAAAGGTGGCCTGTGGCATAGAGGACTGTGGATCAGTGACCATTAGGCTTTGTGGCTCCGCCATGATGCTGTCCTGAGAGGCAGCACTCTCAAGGTCCACCAGTGATTCAAGGGGGGGGGGGTCACCCCTGTCCCTCCTTTCTTGCTCTGGGTGTCTGACTCCTAAAGACATTCTGTATTTTGGTTACAGGAACCAGGCTATTGCCCAAACTTGTGAAGTGGTTCATATAACCTGTCCAGTGGACAGTCTAAGTACAGAGAAAGGAAAAGAGGCTTAGGAAACTTAGGTGGCTTGGCCCCCGAGTGACAGGCAGGAGTCACTGAGTACAATGCCCCTGTTCTGTGTGCTATTCACATGCTGCTTTCTAGAACCTTCCTCCCAGCTTCCAAGAAACATCAGACCCTCTGCACCTGTTTCCTCATCTGTAAGCTGGCGAGAAGGATGCACCTAAAAACACTAGCGTGAACTGGGCATGCATGTGAACAAGGTCCAAGGTACCCACCTGGCTCCTGTCAGCCTCCATAGGCTCTTCTGATCCATGGCTGAGGGACGCTTCCAGCACATGCCCCACAGCCTGAAACATGGCCCTGGTGGCTTCATGGCGTCTCTGATCCTCAGGATGAACCTTGGCACTGGCTGTCAACAGGGCTTCAGTGGCATGCAGCAGAACCTGGCTGGCCTCCCACTGGGATCACCCAAAAAAGGAAAAACAATAGGAGTCTCTGCCTGGGGTAGGCCATTCAGAGAATAAGAGGTGTATTGGAGGGGTGCTTGGGAGGGCCCCAAGCCAGGGAAGAGCTAGACCAGAGCCTGACATAAACAGCTCAACTTAAAACTGGCTTCTCCCTCCCTATAGAGGATGGATGGATGGAGGATGGATGGATGGTAGATAGTTGGACATAACACTCACGCCAATTTTGTGATTTTATATGTGTTTGTAAAATTATTCGTTTAATGTCTCAGTTGGTGTCCCAGTAACCTAGAGGTACTATGAGGGCAGGCTCATGTGTGAATGAGTTCAATCCCTGGCACACATAGACATTCCAGAAGCATCTGTAGGATGAGAGAATTAGTGTAAGCACAAATGCACAGAAGGGGGAGTGGGAGCTATATAGACGAGTGTGTATGTGCAGGTGTGCATAAAACAGACAAAGGAGCAGACGGGGTGCACATGGAAATGTCACATCAACAGCACAGGACCCTGGAATAGTTTCAGCTGTGTTGGCTTCAGACTAGGAGATAGGTGAGGACAGGCCCCCGGGCAAAGCAGCTGGGCAGGATCAGGGCACTTCCTCCTCGCTGTGGCTTTGTGGCTTCATTTTGATCCCGGGCTGCTACAACCCTGGGAACATGGTACTTGGCTATGATTCTTCAGGAAGTGGATCCTGAAGCAAAAGTTTGAGCGTAAGTCATTGATTTGAAGGGGATCCCTGGGAACACTCTAAAGGAGTGGGGATGAGAGAAGGAAGGTGTGGCAGTTTGGAAGAAAATGGTCCCCATGGGTTCGTAGGGAGTTTCATTATTAGGAGGTGTGGCCTTGCTGGAGAAAGTGTGTCACTGTGGGGGGTGGCCTTGAGGTCTCCTATGCAAAAGCTCTGCCCAATATGGCACACAGTCCCCTTCTGCTGCCTGTGGATCAAGATGTAGAACTCTCAGCTCCTTCTCCAGCACCGTGTCTGTCTGCATGCTGCCATGCTTCCCGCCGTGATAACAATGGACCAAACCTCTGAAACTGTAAGCCAGCCCCAATTAAATGTTTTTCTTTATAAGAGTTGCCATGGTCATGGTGTCTCTTTGTAACAATAAAACCTCGATAAGACGGAAGGGTCAGAGGTCAACACAGAAGGTATGATCAAGCCTGTTGGAGTCTGACCTGGGACTCAGTCCTGCTCAGGGCTTACCTACTGAGAGTGTCTGGAAGCTGAGGTGCTTGTGCCCCTGTCCCACCAGTCACTGAGCACTGTGTGAATCCCCTGCCACGTGAGCAGGTGGGAGAGCTCTGGGGGTCAGGGAGGCCTCAGGCTAGACTGGCAGGAGCCAGCAGCTACATGATAGGTTGACACACATTGGGTCAGTTGCAACATCTGGACACACACTTGGGACCCAAAATGAACAGGACCCAGGTACTCCCTCTCGTGCCCACCAGTGGTCAGTAAGCATACAGGCCATAAATAAGCCCAGCACATAAGCCCAGAGTAAGGCACCAGGACATTCCACGGAGCACCGTCTCCTGTTCCTCCCACGAGTGACTCAGAGAGAAGATGGCAGAAGTCTCGTAGCCCCAGGAGAGTGCCATAATTGAGGAAAGTCTTTGATCTATCCCCTAATAAGTTGCCAACCCCACACCATGGGGAAATACATGTGATAGCCTGGCTCAGCCAATGGAAATTCTCACCTGGGCCACAGGGGTGAGCTCCTCACTGCGGTGAGTCACCTCTCTCAGGGCCTCAGCCAAACCCTGAACCCTCTGCATGTTCTCCAGGCTGGAGGTGACCTCGGACAGCGATCTCAGCACAAGCTCTCTGACCTTGGCACAGAGGGAGAAAGACCAGGAGAGAAGCTTTATTTCAAAGGCTTTGTGGAGGCATTTAGGGAGAATTTGGGGGTCCCAGGAGTGACCTGGCTCATTCCGGCTCTATAGACTTGGATGCATGGCAGACAGGATAATAGCCGAAAAATACCCTCATCTGAATCTTTAAACCTGTGACTATGTTGTCCCACAGAGAGAAGAGGAGGTGTTTTGACAAAATCATTCTGAAGATATAGCTCAGTTCAGCACCTTCAAACGGGGAGCTCTTTTGGAACTTACAGGTGGGAACAATGTAATCACAAGGGTCTTTATAAGAGAGAGGCAGAAACACTGGGGAAGGAAATGAGTGATGCACACAGAGGTGAGGAGAGGAGAGGAGAGGGTTTGAGAAATGCAGTGAGGGCATGCTGGGGTGATAGCTCAACTAGTGAAGCACTTGGTTCGCAAGAATGGAGACCTAGGTTTGGTCCCCTACGCCAGGACTGATGACGACCTCTAGAAGCTGGGAAAAGTAAAGAGTGCATTCTTCCCTATGGCCTTGGCCTCCAGAGGGTTCTCAGCCTTGCCAAGGCACACCTGATCTAGGCCAAGTCACTTTTCTCCTCTGCTTCCCAGTTCTGTCATCTTTAGTATGAGGGAGCTGGGGTGAAGTTCTCAACTTCCTTTTGGGTTCCAGAGAGCTGTGGCTCCATGGAGTTGGGCAGAGAAAGTGGGTTACTGATAAAGAAGGTTATTTCCTTCACTCTATGCCATTCAATGGAAGAACTAAAGCAGGAAGTGACCATTGGGAGGCACTCAAGGCTTCTCTGATTCATGAGCCCCCCCATCCCCGCCCCAAGAAGCCACATGCAAGACCCTAAAGGACCCACTTCACATACCTTCCACTTGACATCTATTCTAAGCTGCCCAGAGCCTGGGCTCTGGTCTTCCTGGTTAAGCTCAGAGGACACAGCCTTGGCAAATAGGAGAAGCTGTTCACAGCCATGCTCATCTTGCAGAGCCGTGGTGATTCTCTCTGACACAGTATTTTGGAATGCCACATCTTCATCGTCTGTGTCACCATGTCCCACCTGGCAGGGAAACCGGATGGGCTCAGCCATCTTTGTTCAAGAAGCTGGCTCCTAAAGTCATGGGTCTGGGAACGAGCAGAGCAGACCCAGTTGAAGAGCGCTCACACTTCCGGAGTCTGGAGGACACCTGGACCCATTTGTACCAGGCAGCTGGTGGCTTCCATCTTGGGCAAGCCCACACTCCACCTCTAGCTGCTCTCTTCCTCCTATCCATCCCCCAACCTGTACCTGCTTGTTAGCCATGCGCTCCTTTTGAGATCTCTCCGGGCTCCACCCAGAGCTCTGCTGGCTGATCTCAGTCCTAACTCATCCCTGAGTTCTTCTGCCCCACCTTGCCCTGCTCCCAGGACCTCCCCATACTCTGGCTACTAAGTCAAAAGATACACAAAGGCAGAGGTTGGATCCATTGTCCAGGGCCGTATCCTCGGGACCTGGCACGTAGTGGATAGATGCTGTGTAAATATTTGTTGAAGGGATGAGTGAATAGGCGATTCACCACCCATGCCCTCAGCTGCCTCCACATGCCTTGTAGTTCCCGTACTTCCGTTGGGTGGAATCATCTCTCAGTAAGGAAACCTAGCCGTCCACTGCCACCCACCTTAACTGCCACTTGGGTCTGCTCTCTGTCCCCTCCCTGATTGGTGACAGAGATGACTACTGTCAAGACAAAGCCATCCTTTTCTTCTCCAAGTGGTAGATACACAGTAGGGAGGACTGGTTCAGGGCCACAGTGGAGGCAGGATCCTGGAAAAATGGAAATAGAGAAATTAGGAGGGTGGAACCAAACCCCTGGACACAGGAATAGGGAACTCCCAGCTATTAATGGTGTGGCACCCACTCTGGAAACCCACAGGGTTGGGGAGAAGGCCGCCGCACAGGTGTCTGTACCTTTAAAATCATTTCCCTAAAGTGTTTGAAAATTTGAGGAACTGTCTCCCCATTTACAAGTGAGTTTATTTTGGGGGTTTCTTCTTTGCTGTTGTTATCATTTGTTTCAGCTGCTTTGGTTTGATTCTTACATTTTAAAAGATTAGATGTATTGATTTTTATTTTACGTGTATAGGTGTTTAGCCCACGTGTGTATCTGTGTGCTGTGCACACATGTGGTGCCTAAGGGGGCCAGAAGAGGGCATTGATCCCCTGGAACTGGAGCTACAGATGTTCGGGAGCCACCATGGAGGTGCTGGGAACAGAACCTGGGCCCACTGAAAGTGCAACAAGCCCCTAACTCCTCAGCCATCTCTCCAGGCCTGAGGTGGTTTGCTTCAGTTTTGGTGTTTCTGTTTTTGTTTTTTTTTTTTTTTTTAATGTGGTAAAGTAAATTACAGTGTGAACTCCAAAAAGAAGTTAGAGAGTGGAGGGAGAGAAAGAAATAGCAAGAAGAAGAGAAATAGCTCCCTTAAATGCCGACCAGAACATAGCCACACCTCTTCAGGAACCAGCAGTGTGAGCTAGATGGATTTGTTTTGGTTTGTTTTAAAATCTTTGTGTGGGGGGGGGTACCCACATAGCACAGCACACGGATGGAGTGCAGAGGGTAACTTCATGGTGTTGGGTTTCTCCTAACACCCTTATGTGGGTCTGAGGATTAAACAAACTCAAGACTCGGGCCAGAGCAGCAAGCACCTGTACCTACTGAGCTATCTCATCGGCACAATGGGTTGTTTGTTTGTTTGTTTGTTTGTTTGTTGTTGTTTGCATGGGGTTTTGTTGGTTTTGGTTTGTTTTCCTGAGACAATGTCTCACTCTGTAGTTCAGGCTGGCCTGGAACTCACCACGGAGCCCAGGCTGGTCTGGAGCTCAAGACAGTCTTCCTGGTCTAGCCTGTCAAGTGTGGGGACTGTAGACACAAGCCATCACCCTTGGTGTACACCTTGGCTTGGGGCTGTAACAGTGGTGGGAATGGAATCCAGGGCCTCACGCGCTGCAGACAAACACTCTCCTACAGACCTTTACCCCAGCTCACACCACCTACAGAGAAGCTCCCTGTCACTGTGTCTCAGACATCGCCCCCTGTGGTACATGTCTTGGTACTCTGCTTGGTACATGGCCAGGTCTCTGCTACTAGAAGTTAAAGATCACAAAAAGTAATGATTTCCCCTGTTGTGCTTACTACTACATACCTAGCACCCAGAACACAGGCTGGCATTTGACACGTCTGTTGTAAACATGAGTGAATGGATGAATATAATTTTTCCTTAAAGGAGACCTACACATCAAGGGAGTCTCCAGTCCCTGTGTGGTGTGCAGACAACTGTGAAGCCATTGGCTTGCAAATGAACACTCACTGTTGTGTGGCTTGCCTCCTTGCCTTCTTGGTCCGCTGTGTGAGATGGGGACTGAGGACAAAGCGGGGAAATGGCCTTTCCCTTTGGGTGCTGTGGGGTTTGCTTTGAAAAGGAAGCCTACTTGCCTTGTCTGAATGTTCGCTTTCTTTCCACACTCAGACCCAGTCATTGCCTTCTTAACAGCCCAGCATTTGCACATTCTTTGACGGGGTACCCCATGAAACCTATACTCCTTCAGAAGGACTTACACCCACCTCTCCCTGGTCAAGGTACACTGTTTATGTCACGAGATGTCTGGGGCAGGATATTGCAGAACATGCTAGCCTCAGTTTGAAAGAAAGTTCTACTTGAGCTAAGGCCCACACAGAGCTTGTGCGACAGTCCCCAAGTGCCCAAGACCACAGGGAGAACCAACAGCCACCAAAATGGAACAGTAGTGGAGTGAACTGTCCCAAGCCCCCCATCTTTTCATAGTCACCATTGTTCTGGAAATGTGACTGTCATGACTGACATGGCTGACCATGTTGGGTGTCATACAGTGTAGGTGGGATCTTTGATGGTCACCCTCCATAAACCTTCACACATATAAAAAAGGTGCTCTTTTGAGGTTTGCTTTGTCCTGTGACTGTCATTCTCTGCTGCCATTTACAAATCAGGGTCAATGAAAGTGTTAAAGTTCTATGAGACTGATCCAGCTCTGTCTTCCCAGGTAGCTCCAACTCCACACTTTCAAAGAGTCACTGTGATTCTCTCTCTCTCTCTCTTCCCCCTCCTATACTTTTCTCTTGTCTCTCTCCTTTCCTCTCCTGCCTCTTCTCCCTCTCCCCTAATTCTTCCCTCCTCCTCTTCTCTCTCTCTAGCTTTCTCTCTTCCCTTTCTTCTCCCCTTCTTTGTCTCTGTCTCGTGTGTGTGTGTGTGTGTGTGTGTGTGTGTGTGTGTTGAGGACTATGACCTGGTATGTCTCTACCTGTTGGGTCTCTTCATTCATTTAACCCTTTCATATGCCCTACATTGAGGCAAAGTCATTGTGTCCTCCGGGCTTGGACAGATGCTGCTATTCCTTGCTGTCTTTCTGGTGTGATGACTGAGCCAGTGCTTATCATGGCTTAGGAGCCCCTTATCCAGTCAGCCTCTCTCTATTACAGAATATATTCATTGCATGTCTCTGACAGGAACAGTTCCCATTCCTGGAGAAGATAGGCCTGGGAGCTGAGGGAAGAGCAGAGTCTGTAGTTGGTACCTGAGTGCAGACAGAAGCAGTATTCCACGGGGCCTGGGGCTGTGGAGGTGCTACAGAAGAGAGCAAAGCTTGTCAGTACAGTGCCCTCCTTTGGAACAATTGTGCAGACAGGCACCTCAGGTCGAGGCAGCAAGCTGATCACGTAGGTATCCTCCCCATAGGCATGGCTGGTCAGCGCTGGGAAGTGAAGATTTAGTAAGCTTAGAAGTGTGTCCAAAAGTTCAATCCCTCTTCAGGATGACCTGGGGAGTTCTTTAAACAAAGAGTTCTAGGCCCTCTCCAGACCCATAGCCTCTGACCTCTCTGGAGATTCTGGGGTAGGCCCCCAAATATTCACATCTAACAATTATTCCCAGTGAGAAAAGAGACACAGATGTGGGGCTGGAGTTACACTATGTATTGTCCAAGTGGCCTTGGACTTGCCCTCTGTCATCTGTAAGGTGGAGCCAATAACAATTTCCTCACAGAGACTTCATGAGCATCTCACCCAGAAGCCAGGTCCCTGGGCTGGGGAAGAACCAAGCTGGGAGCTGGAAGCGCGTGGACCCAGCCAAAAGCCCTCTCTTTCCATTCTCACCTTCAGCACTGTGCCCCTGTGTGTCCTGTGGCAACATGCCACCACACCTGGCACAGCCACTGAGTTTAAAAAGAGTATATGGATGAGAGAGCTGAGCAAAGGAGAATATTTTCTGGTTTTTTTTTTTTTTTAACTATTTATTTTTAGTTTGTGTGCATTGGTGTTTTACCTGCACATAAGTCTGTGTGAGGATGTCAGATCCTGTGCAACTGGAGTTACAGACAGTGGTAAGCTGCTGTGTGGGTGCTGGGAATTGAACACCAGTTCTCTGGAAGAGCAGCCAGTGCTCTTAACCACTGAGCCATCTCACCAGCATCCCTGACTCCCACAGAGGAGAATCTTAATTGGTTACAACTGAAGCTCTGGCCTAACTCAGTTGAGAAGGTCGGAGGCAGCCCTGAGCAAGTGCCCGCCTCAGTTTGTCTGGCTGTGAGTGTTCTGTGGGCTGCTAGGAAATACAGAATCGACAGCCAGCACCGACAGTACTTGCCCACAGTCCCAACATTTAGGAAATGTGGAGTCAAAGGAAGTGTTCTTAGAAAGCATAACCATCCTTGTTGTGTGACTGTCTGAGCACTGAGCTCATTTTCAATAACCATGATGTCTCCTGGTAAGACACATAGCTTGACTTAGGGTGACCAGCTCGTCCCACTGGCGTTCTATCTTGTAAGACAGCAAGTCCAGGACAGGCATTTATATCACCTCAGATTCACACATGAGGAAAGTGAAACAACAAGAAGTCAGATCCTTTGCTCTAAGTCTCCCAGGCAGAAAGCTCAGACCCATACCCTGCTCCGTGCTAGGCCAAAGTCCCTTATTTCAGTGTTTCCAAGTTGTTTTTGTTTGTTTTGGTTTAGTTTTGGTTTTGGTTCTGTGACAAGAGATGGGGTAGCAGCTTCTCACCTGTGACCCGGATGTGAATAACAGGTCCCCAGGTCTGCAGGAAGCTGCTGTTCAGCGATAGCATGGAGGAGTTGCTATAAAGGCGGGTCAGTGAGCGTGGCCAAAATCCTCTGAGTCTGCAGGCACCCTGGAGGGGCTCAGCCTGCAAGAGAACAGCACTCGGGTCCTCAGAATCTGTTAGGTAGATCCCTAGATATCCTCAGTCCTGTGGCTTCCAACTCCCTGGGCCTTTCAGAGTTCTCTCTGATGAGTGAGTGGCAGGCACTGCCACCACCCAAGAGGCCAGTAAACAGTCTCCAGCCTTGCCCCTTGTCCGAGGTCAGGTTCCAAGAAAAGGAGCCTGAGGAGGGATGTGTGCAGGTCACTCACAGAGGGTTAGCTCATCATGGAATCAACCAGGCAAGTAAGCTGGGCAGAGAAGGGAGTGAGGGCAAGCATCTTTCTCAGCATGGCCCTATGGGACCTTGGCCATGTGAGAAGTACTGTAGAAATATCTTTCCTTGGGGCAAAGGTGCCGGGTTGTTAGACTTTCCTGTCCATCAGTTGTAGGCTACCAGCCCCCTGCATAGCAGCTGGTGTATGTACATTTCCTGGCAGAAGGCTTGGGCTGAGGGAAACAGTGGTCTACCTCCCCATAGGCTTGGCTCTTTTGTATCCACTCACCTGTTAGAAGTCAGGTCCCGTTAAAACACGTCCCCTAACCTTCCCAACTGCCTTGGCACTGGCTCCAAATGGGGTTGGCCCCACCCTAGCTCAGGACCCAGCATGCCACACAAGCCTGGTCCTCTCAGTTTCTGCTGAGTGGTTGTGACCACTCACCTTCTCTGATGAGGTGGCATCTAAGTACCAGGTGAACATGGCCACTGGGGTTTCATCTCCCACAGTGACTGTGAGCAGAACGTCTTGGTCAGCATTCACTGGCCGGCAGTTCTTCACACAGCTGGAAGGTACAGAGAATAAAGAGAGAAAGCTCCCTCAGGCATCATGACTGCTTGCCTGGCATTTGCTCAGTTCTTGGGTCTGTGGAGGGGGTGGGACGTGGCCTTTGTCCAAAGGAAAGATGGGACAAAAGCCACCAGTGCTCCAACCTAAACCTTGGTCTGCTGGCAGATGAAGAGAGTCAGGACATGAACAGATTCCCAGGTCTGCAGTATGCAGAGGGAGAGGCTGGGACAGGGTCCTGGCTTCCAATCCTGACCCTGTCACTTAGGAAGACTTGCCTCATGTGAGTTGCTTAGGCCCTAAGACTTGGTTTCCTTAGCTGCAAAGGAAGTGGAGAAAGCCAGAAGACTGCTAAGATTCTCTTTCATGTTGATAAAAGCCACAGCTTCATCGCACCTGTAAGGTGCATAACTAGAGTACCCTGAGAGTGACATGTCAGAGCCCCTAGAGCACATGGGAGCATGCCAGGCTCAGAGGGCATGTGTGATTGGTCCCAGGTGACCTCACTCCTGAGTGGGTGGATGGAACATGAACCATGTGTCAGGGTCTAAACCCTGGTCAGGGGTGCCTTCTCTCGCTCTTTCTCTTATTTTTGGAGACAAGGTATCTTATTGAACCTTAATATCACATGTTTGGTTAGACCATCTGGCCAGCAAGCCCCAGGGATCCTCCTGTCCCTGCTTCCTTTGTACTGGACTTAATACGGCCATGGTGTTATGTCTGGCTTTTTACTTGAGTGCTAGGGATCTGAACTTCTGTCCTCATGCTTGCACAACAAACATTTTATCAAACAAGCTGTTGTCTCTACGGCCCCCTGAACCTTCTATATGCTGTCCTACCTCACCCCTGGAGCCCCTGAGAGGTCACTTTGACATCTGCTGCATGTCTGATGTCTCCCCAGGTCATTTCAGTCTTAACTCCTTTTTTTTTTTTGTTAATGTCTTTCCTAATATAAGCAGGCTGGTGGGTTTCTACAGACCTTCCAGGCCACTCCCCAGCTCACTCTGAGAGCCAATGTCTCAGCTCCCACCCTCCGGCTTCTATTTGGGTCCAGCCAGCGGAAAGCATTGATTGGTAGGGGAACAGGAGTTTTGAGGAGAGGTGCTCTGAGGAGAGCGTGAGGCTCTTGGTTGCTTACCAAAGGGCTGACAGAATCAATGACCACGGTCAAGGCCATGGCTCCTGTCTCTCTCCACCAGCTATAGTTCAGAGGGGACTCTAGTCATGCCCCCCTCTTACCTCTGCAGTACTAGGATTGGCTCACCCCATCCTATTGCAGCCCCGCACTGCCACTTGCAGTGGGTGGAAGGACTATTCCTTCAGTCCTGTTCACCTGAAAGATGATGCTTACCCACCTGCAATCAGTTCTGACTACAGCAGGCTTCCAGCAGGGACCTGGCTGACAGGCCCGGCTACCTCAAGCTCCTACCTTGACTCCTATTAGGTGCTACGCCATCTCCCCAAGGTCCCTTCTATACTGAGAGCAGAATGTTTTGAAGAAAACTGTGATCATGTCCCCTCCTGCCCAGAGACCTTGGGTAGTTTTCACTAGAGACTCTTGCATGACCTCCCTCTTTCTCCTCTTCCCCAATGTCCTCCTCCAAGCCTCTGTTGAGCTCCACTTCCTATGGTGAAGCTCCTTCTGTCCCCCTGATGGAGAAGTTGTCATAGACTTCTTCTGTCCCTTCATGCCATTTGTTGCTGATCCCCAAGTTGCCATTCCTACCAGAGCCCAGGTGAGACCACCCTGCACATCTCACCCCTGAGTAGCTGATGAAGAGCATGCCCACACGCCTCACCTGATTTGAGGCCCAAGGTCCAGGGGAGCAAACACATAGAGGCACCGTTCTGTCTCTTTCTGCAGTTCCCGGCCCCTCAGGATAGCCAAGTGCAGGGTGACGGCAGAGTTGACCGGTGGCAGGCAGGAGGTATGGAGCACCAGCAACCTTTGGTCTGTGTGGATGAGCTGCCTCTCCACACAGTCTTCCCACTGAGCCCAGCAATGTCCTGAGAGAGATGGATAGACAAGTGTGGGCTTTCTGGTTTAGCAAGGCTTCTGTTAACGGTGTCTTTGCTTTGTTGAGACAAGGTCCGCCTGCACAGCCCAGGCTAGCCTCAAACTCAACATCTTCCTGCTTCTGCCAGGGTTACAGGGCTGAGCCACCATACCCAACCTCCAGTTGTCCCATTTGTGTATGTGTGTGGTGATGTATGTTAGGAGGGAATAACCCTCTCAGATGGGGACTATTTGGTCACAGATTTTATCTGGATTTGCCAATGCATGAACAAAGCAGCCTGGCTTTTAGATTTTGTTACTGTTTTTAAACTTCCCCATTCCCCTTCCCTTCCCCCACTCCTCCTCCGCCATTCCCTTCTCCTCACCCCTGTCACCATCTCTCCTTGGTTTGCTGTTGCCCCTACATCCATTTCTACAGTTTACACTCTGACACACACAGGTTGACAGTGGACACAGTGTCATACACAGGGGTGTGACGCGGCATCAGGCCTGAGCCATGTCAGATAAAGAGAGGACAGGCAAGATTGGCCACGCTCTCTCGTCAGTGACAAGGGCAGGCAGCAGAGTCACATCACCTACCGCAGGACCAGCGGAAGTCCAAGCCTGGGTCATCATCCGGCCAGCCTAGAGTGACTTCTGTGAAAGGGTCCACATACAGTTCAGGCTCAGTGAACACCTTCATGTCCCCTTTGTCTCCCTACAGAGGAAGTGACCGCCAATGAGACATCGCTCCATAATTCTGCTGCCTCCAATCTGCCCTTGACCCTAGAGCAGCGCGTCCTGACAGCGGCCACAGGGTGGTCTTCTGCCCTTGGCTTTCCCTCAGGAAGCATGGAGTGCCTTCCTAAGACTCTAATACATAAAGTCTATGTAAATCTAATCCATAGATTTGTTTCCAGTGTCGGCTTGGGACTCAAAATGCCGTCATCTGCAGGGACAGAGGCCATTCTCAGCCAGGCCCTATGCTGATGATGAGAAGCATGGTCAACAGAGACCCAACTGGTGCCCTTAAGGTAGGGAGGAAAGACAGGGAGACTAATGGACATGTAAAACTCAAGAGTACTGCCTGTGCTTGGTTGTATTCAATTAGAGGAAGATGTAGGCAATCAGTGAAGAATATAAGCCTTGAGGGATTTGGGGAGAGATGACTCAGTTAGTAAGGTCTTTGCTTTGCACGCATGATGACCTGGATTCAACCCCCAAACCACTAAGGGGCAGCAACTATATGCTGTAATCCCAGCCTTGGAGAGGCGAGACCGGCAGATCTCTGAGGTTCGTTTGTAGCTGGTCTTCGCTATTTTGTGTTTTCTTCCCTTTTTTCCACACTTTATCCCTCCATGGACCCTGCTTTACCCTCTGTCAGTAGATAGGAGAGAAAGAAGAATAGAGGGGGTAGAAAGAGGAAGAGATCTAAATCTAATTTCTTTATTTTTGTTTCTTCTTTGAGCACGACAAGCCACAAACAGCCTCCCTGAACCACCACCAACCCTACCTAACTGTAGCATTTATGTGCCCTCTGAAACATTCCAGAATTCCAAATGTCACACAATTGCAGAAACTATTTGCAGCTGGCAAAACCACGCCTCTGCCAGACGAGGCAAATCATAGTCAGCTGCTGTGAAGCAGCCCCACATCCCCACACCTGAGATTAAAATGAAAATATATTATTTATAGTATTTCTGTGTGTGTGTGTGTGTGTGTGTGTGTGTGTGTGTGTGTGTGTTTAAGAAACCAAAATTCCAGAATTCTCACTACACTCCCTGGCAAACCAGACTAGACTACTTGATGAGCTCTGGGATGAAGAGAGACCTTGCCTCAAAAACAAAAGAAAACCAAGGTGGATGGTCCTGATGTTGTCCTCTGATCTCCACACACTCATGCACATGCACACATAAAGAGAAACTAAGGAGAACCTAGGGCTTAGGACCAGCCAAGTCTCAGAACAGGTCATGAGCCCATGTCCCCCAGCCATGTTCTGAGTCTGCGAGCATCTGTCCCTCTGAGGATTCACTAGCTTCTGACACCCAAAGTTGTCACAGAGACAGGGAAGCTTTTCCGTGGGGACTGGCCCCCAGAAGCATCAGAAGGAAGAGGAGACAGTGCTGGCTAGGCAACATGGAGAGTAAGTCAGTTCTGGCAGAGGAGTCAGCAAGCCCAAGGTGGATTCTGGAAGTAATTGCTGATGGAACAAGACAAATAACTCAGCTGTGGGTCCTCTTGCTCAAGCCTTGATCCAGAATAACACAAGGCTGCAGTGGAACTCAACCTCTGATGTGTGTGCCCATGAGCATGTGGAGATCATAGTGTCAGGCCTTGCCTTCCGCTTTGTTTGAGACACAGGCTCATTCTCTGGTGGATATGCCTGACTAACTGGCCTTTGTGCTCCTGGGAATTCTCCTGCCACCATTCCCAACTTGACAGAGCACCGAGATTACAGGTGCGTGCTATGGTGTCCAGCTTACACCTGTAGCAAGAGCTTTCCCCACTGAACCCTCCTCTCACGCCACCTCGGAGCACACCTCTGAAGACACACACTGATAGTTGTTCTCAGCGCACCTGGTTCCTATTAGTCACACAATCCTCAGTTTCTTTCTTCTCAAGTGTTTATCTCTAAGATTCATGAAGGCAGAGACCACATCTGATTGTTTCTAACGTCACACCTCAGCCCTAATGTCAATTCTTGAGCACCGTAGATGCACTGTAGGTCTTTGTTATCAGTAAGCACACGCACAGCGTCAAGGGAAAGCAGATGAAGAGTCTGTCGTAAACACTAAACAGCACAGTTTGTTTCCCAAAATAAGTGCTAACAGGTACGAACTTCATCCTGAGTACCACTGCAGCTGCAACCCACAAATTACATTACCATTATAACTTTAGAAGTATTTTGATTGCCCCTATGAGTTCTCATTTGCCTGTTAAAAAGAACTTTTAACAGACGTGTGCTAAGGGCTACCAACACGAGCCAGTGTCTTATTCTCTAACCTTGTTGTGGTTAGAGAACATGCTTTTGGGCCTCTTTCTCCAAATGGAAGAAAGCTTGGGGACTCTTGGGGACCCTGTCAGTATCCTAAACCCAAGACTTAAAGCAGAGTGGATATTTTCTCTTGTGAAGTTAAATGTGTTGAAGATACTCACATTCTTTGCCTCGGTGCTTATTCCAGATGGTTCTTGGAGACTGGAAGGGGCTGTGAATATGATAACAAGCATTAAGCTTTGGTGGAAAACATTATAAAACATTGTCAAAGGCAGAGTCGTGCAAGGGTTGTGTTGCATACTCAAGGTCCCAGCTGGATGGGGATGTGAAGGGGCTGAGGCAGCAGAAGGAGCATGTGAGCCTGGAGTTTGTGCTAAGTCTAGACAACACAGTAAGACCTCTCTCAAAGACAAAACCAAGCAAACTACAAAAACAAAGGTGGCATGTTGAAGATGCCCCAAGATGTCTACCACTCAGGTGATGGAGACACAGATGGATGACAGGGTTCCGTGGGTGACAGATGTACAGCTGCCTTGCCTGGCCTTTGCCTGAGTGCTAGGGATCCAACCTCAGGCACTCACACCTGAATAGAAGCTCTTGACCCATCGAGTTATCTCCCCAGCCCTCATCTTGTATATTTTTGTTCCTGTTTTTGCAGCACTGGATTGCTGGGTGCTAAAAGAGAAGGATTCTGGGTTCTTTTTTTTTTCATTTATTTATTTTTTTTATATTAATCACTGGTTATTTACTTTGTATCCCAGCTGTAGCTCCCTCCCTTATTCCCGCCCAATCCCACCCTCCCTGCCCCTTTCCAAGTCCACTGATAGGGGAGGACCTTTCTGATACTTTCTGTGGTTGTGTCTTTAGAGCACCTGGAGGGGTCTGGGACTGTGGAATGGGGTCCGTGTTCAGAGCCCTGTTTGAAGGGCTCCTCACTAGACCCCAGGCAGGTTCAGTGCCCTGCAATCCCGAGCGTGCAAGCGCCTTGCCTGTGACTGTGAGGTTCCCAATGTCCAAGCGCAAGTCTGAGAAAGTGTTCCGCACACGCACGGTGACCAGAAAGGTGCCTGTGACACAGAGAAGGAAGAGTCACCGCATTGTCGCAAACTCAGTGACACGAGTGGAGACAGCTCTGCCTAGGTGTGCCTGTCTGGCTGCCTCACTGCAGCCCTGAAATCTCTCAGCCTCCAACCTCCTGTGAGTCCTACTGTATACCAGGCCTGGGCCAACACTCTGGGGACACATGGGTGAAGGAACGAGACACAGGGACATAGTGGGCTCTGGGTGGGTTACAGTGCATGAAGTGAACACAGAACAGGGCCACGCTTCAAAGGATGAGAAGGTTCTTTGAGGCTGGAGAGCGCCATAGGCAGGGTTCCTCACTCGTGCCCTGAGGGATCAACCTGTGATGGAGGAGGGAGGTGGGGAAGAGCGAGAGGGCAGGAACAAGTGATGTCTGCCTGCTTCTGGAAAACGCATGGACCAAGCATGGGTCGAGAGATCGGATGCGGGCCTTCGGGACAGGGATGGGGAGGGAGTGAGGAGAGGCCCGGAGAGGAAGATTCTGTGTGCGTGCACCCAGCTGAAGGACAGGTACAACCCTCATCATCCTGGGGGTTGTAGTCTGAGGGGCCCAGCACAGACGGTACTACCAGAGGCAATTTCAAACATGTCCTTCAAGGGCGGAGTCCTGACCTGCTCCATTTGTGTCCTCCCTCTTAATGGACAGGCCCAAACCATCTGGCCTTGGGCAGAAAAGATGTCTGTTAATCTGCGAATAGGCAAGAAGCCACTGGACTGGTCCAAAATTTTTTTTATCAGTTTAAAGGAGATAGCCGTCAATGAACAGCTTCAACTGAAGGAGAGGAAGACAAAAGCCAGCAGGTGTGCCCACCTTAGGGTATTGGGACATGATGTCATCCACAAAGCTCAACTCAAGAACTTGGCAACTAAGCTACCAGAGAATAAACAAATAAATAAATAAATCTCATAATGTTTTAAATCCGTTTGCAATTTTATGTTGGACTGTATTTGTATCTATCCCGGGCTATGGCTCAGGGATTGGATATGTCTGCCAGTTGTAATGGGGATTAATGCCCGAGCATGGTATGTATTTTCTCATTTGACCACTCTTTGGCTTCTTCCTGTTTCAAGCAGGGCTCCTGGAAAAGGGGGTGGGGAAGGAGGCAACAGGACGACGCTGGATAAGGCTGTGAGTCACAGGCAGCACTTAGCAAAGCCCCATTGGCTCTCTTGTAGAACCTGCCATTCTCTTTGCTGCCTCTCCTACAGCAGAAGGCCTGATACCCTCACACCTGCCTAGTGTCACCTCCTTCCTGGCATCCCCTGAGCCCCAGGGGAGCTGTGGGCAGGACCGTAGTCTACCTGAGACTCACAGCCTAAAAATCTTATCACTCTGCCTCCAGGCTGCTCAGTTCCTTCATAGTCTGGATGCTTCCTCCCCGACCTACTTCCACCTCCCAACCCCCACCCAGCACCTGTCTCCACTTTCAGCCTTTATCTCTCTCACCCCGGCAGACTGAAGTTTCCCCACCACGCTCTCCTCTAGGAATGCTGGTGCCGGGAGGCACGGAAGACACCTCCTCTCTAGTGTTTCTCAAGAGGGGTTGATTTTTGTCTCTCAGAGGTCATTCGTCAATGTTGAGGGGCACTTTTGGCTGTCGTAACCTGGGATGATGGCCCCACTTGCAGTGGGTAGAAACCATGGCTACTGCTAAATACCTACTGTATACAGTATAACCCCACAATCACAAGTTGCTGCCTAGTCCCAAGCAGCAGAGGTAGGGGCTCATGAGGCCCTACCTGCACCCGAGGGGCTATGGGGAAATAGTGGTTTTCTTCAGTGCTCTTGCTCATGCTTCAATACATAACCTATGTCCTACAAGCAGTCTTAATTAGAGTCTGTGGAATAAACACACACACACACTACATGACAGTAGGAAGAAATACTGGGGGAGAAATGGGGCGAAGAGAGAGTGGGGGACTGAGAGGGTGGTGGGGGGTTGATGATAATAAAAATGTATTACATCCATATATGAAATTGTTAAAGAATAAAAAAAAAAAGTAACAACATGAGAAGCGTCTAGGCTGAGAGCCCCTTCAGACAGCTGGAAACTCTTAAGAGTGACAGACAGTATGTGTGCCCTCACTCAGGAGGGTCTTAGGCAGGGTCACCAGGTCAGCCATCACTGTACCAGGAGTCACTAAAACCTGATGGTACCAAACTGGAAATACAAAAAGGGGTGCCGGGAGGGGGAGCCACCAATCCCAGTACCTTCAACAGGAACTGCCACACGGTAGGTCCCAGATGATTGCCCAACACTCTCTTCCTTCTGGGAGAAGTTTGCACTGAGTCCTGCCACCTCAAAGGTCAGCTCCTCCAAGGTACCATGAGCCACGGAGACATTGACCAGCAGGCCCCACCCAAGCTCCACGCGATCAGAAGCCCAGGAGGCCTGCAGCCCTGACAGCAGCTCCACGAAGTGGACAGTGATGTTTCCAGAGGGGCCGAAGGCGGTGCTGTTGTCGATGGCTTGGATCTTCAGGTGGTGCCTCCCAGGGCCCAGCAGCTCCTGGATTTCTCTGTCCAGGGTCAGATTGTAAGGGTTCAAGCCCCTCTTGGTGGTGAGCTCAGCCAGAGTTATGTTATCCGAAAGCACAGCGTAAGTCACCCCAGTTCCTAGGTGGGGTAAGGGAGATTTAGGAAGGGTGTTACTAACTGTGCAGCTAGCATTCTCAGAGAGTGCAGACTGACTTCTTCTGATGTCAGAGTCTGCAGCAGACATAGACATGGGTCCAAAGAAATATGTAAGGGCATATCTCTAAATGCTCACTGTAATTATTTCTGAGTTTTCGCTTAATAAGTTATTTATTTATTTATTTATTATTTTCTGGATCCTCTCTACTCATGTTTGTTTGTTTGTTTTCAAGACAGAGTCTAATGTATTCCAGGCTGGCCTTGACTTTACCATGTGGCAGAGGCTGGCCTTGAACTCTTGGTTTTCCTGTCTGAACCTCTCAAGTGTTAGAATTATAGGCAAGCATCACTATGCTCAGTTTATATGGTGTTAGAGCTTATACCCAGGTTTCTTGATAGCAAGTACTCTACCCACTGCAGCCCCATTTTTATTGATTTCTGTCTCTGAACCTAGAAGTTTATAGCAAATGCTTAGAACACCTTGATGATAGGGACCACCCTTGGGGTGGGAAACTGAAAAAGAGGCACCTCTGGGCCAACACGAGGATTTGGGTGCATGAGAATGAACTTCAAGTTTATTTGGTTTTTTTGTTTGTTTGTTTGTTTGTTTGTTTTGTTTTGTTTTTTTCAGGCAAAGTTGGTGGAGGTGTTTTCTTCAACATCCATTGATGGCCTCCTGGGACAGTAGACCACTATGGAACTCATCCTGCTCTCCAGAGTAGGGCCTCCCTAGCAATCTGCGGATGACTGTCCTAGCTAGATGCTAAATATTATAGTTGGCTCAAAATGTGATGTATGCAACCAAATGGTATTCTTCCCAGTTGAAGCCAGGCCAAATACATTTCTTGTTTGGATGCTGATGGAAATAAAAGGGAGGGAGGAAGAGGAG
The DNA here is from genome assembly GCF_030254825.1 of Meriones unguiculatus. Lineage (NCBI taxonomy): Eukaryota > Metazoa > Chordata > Mammalia > Rodentia > Muridae > Meriones > Meriones unguiculatus. The sequence continues at coordinate 11,063,314 of NC_083358.1, read as the reverse complement.
GAGGAGAGGAAAGAGGAGGCACTGGTGATAATAATGATGGTGATGATCATTTGGTGATGATGGTGGTGGTGATGATCATTTGGTGGTGATGGTGATAGCATAAAGCTCTACAGGATCAGAACCCTTAAGTTTCATGTGTATTCCTGCCTCCCTCACACCTTGAAAAGAGCTGACACACAGTTATATCCGCAGGATGACTACATAAATCAATGAAAGATTACTTTACCCCTGGTGCACATATCAGCCCTTGTTAGGCAATAGGCACACAAGAACAGAAAGGCGTCCCACGAGTGCTGTGTCAGAGCCCATCATAATCACATTAAGACTGTCAGAGTGAAGGTCATACTGAGTCAGATCCTTCTGCATTTGATGATCACTAGCACCACAGTCATCATCGTCATCATCCTTGTCACCGTCACCACCAACATCCCCCACATCATCGTCACCATCCCCCTAGCTCTGAACTACATATTTTATATCAACAGGGCTTAGCTCGGCTCTCTAACTGGCCTGTGCTTTGTGGGAAAAGGCTGCTGTGGATAAGGCAAGGAGCTTTCTGTGGACAGAAGAGGTGCTACTTAAAATATCAATGGAAACTATCCAAGCACCAGCTCATTAGGATGGATGTGCTGAGGAATAGTGGATACCAGAGCTAATCAAAGTGATTTCTGTGGTAAATTAGAATGGATGCTGTGACCAATCAGTGTGGAAACCTTAACTAATCAAAGTAAATGTTGTAACCAATCAAAATGGCCTCTGTCTTAATTAGGAGACACTGTGTCCAATCAGTGTGCCCTAGCTAGAACTGTTGATAGGCTTGTGCACAGTTGAGCACTGCCAGGCCTCAGGGCCATAGGATGGTGCCACACTCATTGTCAGTGCTGGCTGTGTGAGATGGGCTTGGACCCAGCTGGAGGCCCTCCCCCACCCCGGTGGGAAGTGGTATGGTGGTCCAGTTTTTCAGATAGGATTGCGGACATGCAGAAAGAGCCTTGGGAAAGTGGGGGTTCTCACTGGCCCACTCACCTTCTGACTTGGGGTAAATTAATGTGGCGTCTATTCTGAGTGGGCCACTATAGGTCAAGCACTTACAGCAGTGAAGACAACATGGCTATTAAATAGATAAACAGGCGGTAGCTAAGACAGTAAAGCCTCAGGTTAACTAGACAGAGGTGGAGGAGGCGGATCCTCCCAGTCGCCTCAGTCTGCTCCATCCTACAGACTCACCTCCATCCAGATCCACCTGAATCCACAGAGGTTCTCCAAAGACAGCCTGACAGAGGAGGCTAGCTCCAGAGCCAGATAGGCCAGCACACCCAGTGATACGGGGCATCTCCATCTTGTCGAGAACTATCACTTGCTTCTGTACAGTCACGTGCCACTCGCTGGTTGTACACTCAGCAAACACAGTGAACTCCCCAGGAGAGGTGAACTGGTGGGTCACGTTGCTGAACACGCTGGGGTGGGGGTGGGGGTGGAGCACAAGCATTAGCAGTCACGCATGCATTCCCATGTTCCCAAAAGACAATATTCGGGGCCAGGCCTGTGGCTCAGCTGGGAGATGCCCTGCTGAGCATGTGTGAAGCTTGGAGCTCGATCTTCAGCACTCCTCTAACTGGGTGTAATGCTGTATGGAGGTACATCTGTGGTTCCAGCACCCAGCAGGGGGAGGCAGAAGATTAGAAGTTTAAGGCCATCATCACATGTCTCCCTGAAGAGCCTCAGCTGAATGCACCTCTAGAAATCCCCTTAGTTGAAGGGAGATGTCTCACCCCCGGATACACATTGTGCGCCCAGGGACATTCAGCATCCTCTGACTGCTCAGTGACAATATGTAAATGACACTCCTGGGACTAACCGCTACTCAAGCTCAGAGACTCTGTGTCATCTATGAGGCTCCATTTTAACCTCACCCTATCCCAGAGCCCTCCTCCTCTTCCTGCTCCCATCAGTATCTACTCCTGGGTACCCACCTCCCTCTTCTAGGAACAGCCTCCTCAGAGAGGCACATATTAGTGGCTTTTCCTGGCCAGGGCACTGTTGAGCATTTCAGGATCTCTCATCTTCCCTCGTACCCATGAGTACCAGGGAGAATGAGTGTATTTAGGTCCAGGCCAGACCCCCTCCCCATCAGCATTTCTCAACCTGTGGGTCATGTCCCGTAGGACCCACACATAATACAATCTCAGGAAGACCCTTTCACAGAGGTCTCCTAGACTACTGGAAAACAAAGATATTTACATTACAATTTGTAACAGCAGCAAGATTACAGTTATCAAGCAGTGATGGAAATAATTTTATGGTTGGGGGTCATATAACATGAGGAGGATGATCGAATCAATGGCCGAGTGGACCTTCATAAGGACCTTCGGACTGTTAAGTTTGTGAGATTGATAATTGTTTCTATTGTAAAAGTTAAACTGTACAATTTTTAGCTTAAATAGATGGGGGACATTGTGAGAAGAATTTAAATTCGGTTTATGGCTGAGATCATATCTGGCAAGAGATCACATCCAAATACCTTCTAGGTCTATGTGATCTATCTGGAATACAGACATGCCTTTTTTTCCAGGAGACAGAGGCAAGCAGATCTGAGTTCAAGGCCAGACTGATATAGAGCAAGTTCCAGGTTAAAAAAAAAAGCTTAGGTCCAGGTGTGGTGATACATACCTATAATCCCAAACAGTGAAGGTAAAGTTAGAAGAAAGCAACCATGTTTGAAAGTTATGTCTAATTGAGTGGCAGAAAAACTAATGAATCAGAAAGATTTGACAGAATACAATATGCCCAACTCTCGTGAGAAGAGACAGGAAAGGGAAGCTACTTTAAGGTAATGCAGAGAGAGAGACAAAAAGACAGAGGCAGAGTGAGAGAAAGAGACAGAGACAGAGAGACAGACAGAGAAAGAGAGAGGCAGAGATAGTCAGTTTTACAGGGCCAGAGAATGAGAAGGAGCTAGAAGATTAGTCAAGATTGCTGGAGTTAGTTTGAGGCCAAGCAGAATACTCAGAGGCTGAGAGAAAAGCCAGATTGAATCAGTCAGCTTGGAGAGGAGTTTGAGAGAGAACAGAGAGGAACCAGCCAGCCCAGGGCTCAGTAAGAACAAGAAAGGGTGAGCTTATTCAGCAGTAATCTCAGAGGCTGAAAACATTCTAAGCCTAGGTTAGGTTGTACAGAGGCTAGAAGCTTCCGGGACTAGGCCTGGGTTAGCAGATGGAGGCAGCAATCCTCTGAGACTACAACTGAAACAGGCGAATAAAAGTTACTTTTACAAAGGGTTGTGGCATTAGGAAAGCTGAGAATCAGTGCCCTAGATTCTCTGCTTCTGTTCCCAAACCCAAAAGACTGCAGCTTTAGAGTTCTCTCTAACCATCGCCTTCTTCTGTGCCTCGCAGTGGTCTGTGTGCATTGAGTCCTCTGCAATGCTTGTGTTACCTTGTATATTAGCATCTTTCCGACAAGATTGTCACCCTCAAGAAGACAACCTAGGTATAGAGGCAACTCCCAGTGGGGACAGAAAAACAATTGATCCCCAGTTGTGCCAGGAGGGGGCATGTGGTTACCCGATTCTGTGCTTGGACTAAGTTGACCTTATATAAATTGTCCCATAGGACCCACCCATAACACAATCTCAGATATGCAAAAGCATATCTCTGTCCTTTCCAGGACAGAGAAAGGTAACAGCCTGCCATGCGTGTGAACAAGGACACCAAACACAAAGAAAAAAAAAAAAAAAAGGAGCTTCCAAAGGCCAAAGGAGAAGCCTGTGGCTAGTTCTCTACCAGAGTCTACCCTCAGCTCAAGTAGGTATCCACGGTAGGAATGGGGTCCAATTTTAAAGTTTCTACCTCTTAAACTAACAAGTAGCTAAGCACAACTAGGTTCTGTAGTTCAGTGATAGAGCACTAACTGACCCTAGGTTCAAGCCCCAGCACTGACACAAACAAACAAACAAACAAAAACAAGCAAATGGGGGAGCAGGGGGATATGGTGACTCACACCTATAAGCCAAGCACTTGGTATGAGGCAAGAGGATAAGGGGTTCAAGGACAGCCTGGGAGACCTAGTAAGTACAGAATGAGACTCTATCTAGAAGGGAGAAAGAGAGACAGAGACAGAATAAGATGGTACAGCGGGGACGGGCACCAGGCTGCCAAGCCTGGTGGCCTGAGTTCCATCCTCCGAGCCCACGTGGCTGGAGGAGATATCTGTCTCCTTAGAGCTGTCCTCTAGTCTCCACACGTGCGTGTGGCACAAGCACGCCCCCCCTATAATAAACAAACATTTAAAAAAATAAACATGAAGGAAGAAATTAAGGAAGGAAAGGGGGGGAAGCGGGGAGGAGAGGAAGCGGGAGGTAACACAATGACGTCTGCACAGTATGGCCTCTGTAATTTTTTAAAAATCATGCTGTTACCCGTACTATAATTCTGATGCTACTGCTGCTGGCAAAACCAAGAAAACATGGGAAGGGCCCATCCCAAAGTGAATTAAAAAAATGACAGAAGTAGCTGGGTAATTTCAGGGTCCAATGGCTCGTTAAAGCAGATGAAATTGGATCATCCAGGCGGGGTGATGGTTGAGAAACGTACTAGCATCTCTTTCTCTTAAAAGAGAGACAAAATGCTAGTTGCTTAGAACTGCCACCAAGACGGGTATTAGGAAGAAACCGTTGCTCATATACTGGGGTAGTGCATGTATGCATGTGCCCACCCCTGCAGGCATGTGCATGTGCACGTGGGTGCATGTAGAGGTGGGAAGAAAACCTCAGACGTCATTCCTTGGGTCTTGTCCACCTGTTTTTTATGACCGAACTCTCTCTCTCACTAACCTACATTCACCAAGCACGCTAGGCTGCTGGCCAGTATGCCTTGGGGATGTTCCTGGTTCTGCTTCCACAGCACTGGGCTGACGGAGCGAACTACCAGCCTAGCGGGGTTTGGGTTTTTGTTTTTTTTAAGTGGGTTCTGGGGAATCAAACTCAGGTCCTTGACCACTAAGCCATTCTCACCACCTGTACTGGCTGGTTTTGTATCAACTTAGAGTCATCAGATGGGAGGGAGCCTCAGTTGAGGAAATGCCTCCATGAGATCCAGCTGTAAGGCGTCTTCTCAATTAGTACTCAATGGGGGAGGGCCTAGTCCACTGTGGGTGGTGCCATCCCTGGGCTGATGGTCCTGGGGTCTCTAAGAGAACAGGCTGAGTAAGCCAGTAAACATCACTCCTCCATGGCCTCTACCTCAACTCCTGCCTCCAGGATCCTGCCCTCTTTGAGTTCTGATCCTGACTTCCTTCAATGATGAACAGTGCTGTAGAAGTGTAAGCCAAATAAACCTTTCCTCCCCAGCTTGCTTTTTGGTCCTGGTGTTTCATCAGCAATAAAAACCCTAACTGAGACATCAGCCCTATCATCTGGTTTTCATGGACCAAGCAATCGAGGCTTGGAGAGGTGTGACATGGTCCGAGGCACACAGACGGGGGTGGCTGAACCGTGATGCAAAAAGGACTGTGTGACAAAGCTCAGGTGGTCAGAGACCAGGTGAAGATGGCGCAGAATGCCGCGACAGAGCCTGAGCACACCATGCCTGTCACCATTCTAGAGCAGAGCTATGGAAACCCCTCTAGCACATGGGATCAATCCTGGCCAGCCTGTGTGATGATGAACAGCACATGCCCTCAGCTGACAGACATCCAGTTGACTGAAGGACAGGTGAGAGAGTGAGGCCTTCCCCTGGCCAGTCACCACCCACAGGGTCAGCCCCACCAGGAAATCCACCCAGCCCTCCCCAGAACCATGAGAAATGAAAAGTACGGCTCCAGTCATCAGGTTTTGAGGTAGATTGTTATACAGCAAAAGCCGACGGATACAACCTGCCTAAGGATTGGAAGTCACTCTTACCTGGGAGGGTAGTAGGGGTCAAAAGTGTGACCATCTCCCATGCTGAGTATGCAGGACAGGTTTCCAATGTAGGGAGAAAGGAGCCACATCAGGGAGATGGTGACATTGTCAAAGATGAAGCTCTTGGTCGGTACCACCAGCCGCAGGCCTGCAGACCCAAGCGTGATGTTTTGTGAATTTGTGAACCAAAGACGTTTGTTTCTGCCTTTAAAAAAATCACTTCCTTCTACCCATGTGGCCATTACTTTTATATAAGGCATTTAAAGTTTACTGTAGTTTTACTATTTTATTTTATTTTGAGACAGGATCTCTTTATACAGCCCTGGTTGTTCTGGCCTCAAACTCACATAACTCCACCTGCTTCTGCCTCCTGATTTATTTTTACTTTTGAAAGACAGATTTATTCATTCATTTACTTAACTATCTATTTATTTTGTGCGTGTCACGTGCACGAACATGTATGTATGTGTGCGAAGGTTAGAGGACAACCAGCAACAGTCAATTCTCTCTTTTCACCATGTGGGCTTCAGGGATCAAACTCAGAGCACTGGGCCATAAGAGCTTCTACTGCTGAGCCATCTCTCTGGTGTTTTAAATTTTTTTCTTTTGATTTTTTACTTTATTTTTGAGATAGAATCTCTATATCCTGGCCCTCAAACACAAAATGTAGTTTCGGGCAACCTTGAACTTCTGATCCTCCTCCCTCTACCTCCTAGATGCTGAGATTACAAGCATGTACTGCTATGCCTGCCTATATGTAGCAGTGGGGATCAAACCCAGGACTTTTAATATACAAGGCAAGTACCCACCAACTGAGTGACAGCCTCCGTCTCTGAAAGCCTGCACATCTGTCGAGACCCCTATCCTGAAGTCTAGAGACAGCCATTATCACCACAATCCTGGGTTGCTCTGTACACAGAGCTACAAGCATACAAGCACACACAAACATGCATATTCTTGCACTTTTTAACCTAACGCATCACACAGATTTGTGTGTGTGACAGTCTCAGAGCTGTGCCCCCCCTTTTTTAACAGCTGCATAATATCCCCTAATTTATTTAACCAACACACCGATGATCCAACTCTATTTTATAATGGCTAAAACTACTAACAAACAAACAAACAAAAAACTCCTTTAAGAAAGCCTATTTGGCTGAAGGTGGCAGATGAGTTGCTCTAGGCCAGTTTATAATAAACTTGGTAGGGATTGAGCTTCAAAAGCTGCGGTGGGGTAAGACAAGCAGAATTAGCTGGGGCCCCCCATAGCCTGATGAGAACCTGTGTGCTGCAGCTTCCGGTGCCTAAACTGTGTGTGAAAGACTCTGGATCAAGGCAGAATGCCTTCAGGCTCTCACCCTCAGCTGTGAGGGGCCTTCCGGGGCAGCTGGGACTTGTGAGGGGTGCTAGGGGTACAGCTGACCTCTGGGTATTGGACCCAGGGTACTGACTCCCTCTTCACCAATCAGAGGACAGCTCTGATCAGAACACACTGGTTCCCGGGAACAGGGTGAAATGTGGTTGCCATACCCTACACATCCCTCCTCTGCGCTGTCACACCCTTCTGTGACCCAATGTGGCTGACAGATCTCCAAAAGACACACTTGGCCCACTAGCAAAACCATCAAGCAGAACTCGATGCCAAAGCATATGGCCTATCCTTCCCAGACAATAAAAGAAGGAGAAAGGCCCTCCATCTTGTTCCACCCAGACAAGATGAGCGAACTAATGCCACAGGTAAAGCCTGTTGGCTGCCACCCTCCCCTTCCTGTACCCGTCCTCCTACAGCCTCAGCTCTGCTGTGCTAGATGCCACTGGGAACCCTGCCCGCTCTGACTCATCTTTTCCCCTCAGGTCCTTGATGCTCATGCCCTGGGCAGAAGTTGCTTTTCTGAGTCATTTGTCAAAGGACGATGGCACAGTGCGGTGTCTCACCCTTAAGGGAAGTTGGCGTACTCATCCTTCTCTGTAGGAGAGCGGACTAATGCGGCTCTTTGGGAGGGTAATTTAGTGCTGTCTACCAGCGCTTAAAACACACTCAGCTCTCTGAAAATGACCCCAGGTTCATGTCAAGCTACGCATCACAGTGGCGGTAGCCCGCACAGCACTGAATGAGCAGCATTCAGTCACCGGATGGGGAGAATCTCGTGGGCCCCCCCACCTTCTAGGGAGCCATGGGCAATGGAGGGCTGCAGGGAGAGGCGAAGTCATGTCTTCAGTGTGGTGGGACCACGGCTGAACTACCCATGCCTCGGGGGACAGCACCACAGCCATGCTCACACCAAGGACCTGGTTAAACTCAGTGGGTCACAAAACCAAGCTGCTCCTCCCTCCAAAATGTAAGGAAGTGATTTAGAGTTGTGTCTGAGATACATTGTAAAATGAAAAAAAAAAAAGTTGAGCACTAGATTAATATGATTATGTTTTAGTCAAAATGTGTATATATTCACTCATAGCCATGTCTGTAAACATTTTTAAAAGATTTATGTATTTATTATTTATACATTAGTCTGCCTGAATGTGTGCCTGCAGGCCAGAAGGGGGCACCAGATCTCATTATAGATGATTGTGAGCCACCATGCAGTTGCTGAAAATTGAACTCAGGACCTTTGGAAGAACTCTGAGCCATCTCTCCAGCCCTGCCTGTAAACATTTTTAAATGTAGAGAGAGAGGGGGAAAAAAAAGCTTCTCAATATTAACAGCATTTTCTTAGAGGGAATAAGGCTGTCAAATGGAAGGGAAGAATTATAAATTGTGATAATACAATTTATTTCATGACTCTTAAAGGTTTCAATTTTAGGGCTTGAGAGCTGGTCCAGTGCTTAGGAGCGCTTGTTGCTCTTGCAGAAGATCTGGGTTCAGTTCCCATCTCCTACATGGAGGCTCACAGACTCCGTAACTGCAATTCTAGGTGACTGTTGCCCTCTTCTGACCTTTGCAGGTAACATATGCATCACACACACACACACACTTGCAGGCAAAGCACCCGTGCATATAAAATTAAAAAAATTTTTTTAAAAGTGTGTGTGCGCAGGCATGCATGCAAACAGTTCCGGGAGAGAAGGCCGGGGGGGGGGCAGGGATGTCTGGCCACGGGGAGGCTGTTGTGGGGGAAGTTCTCTGCACACAGCAGATCTGCCACCTGACAGGGGAGTTTTAGGCTGACAAACGGCAGAAATAAGAAACTCCCCATGTCCACCCGGGTCGGAGACTCACCTTCCAGACACTGGTACTGCACCCACAGGTAGCTGCCCCTGCTGGGGCACGGGTCTCCAAAGTAGGTCCGGTCTGCGGTTACCTGGCATGCCTGCAGCCCTTGGCACTGGCCTGGGAGACAGCCACATTGCCCGAAGATAGGGAGACAAGAAGACATAAAGTCAGCAGAGCATCACAGAGTGTCGCGTCATCCACCCAATTACTCACTACCCGCTCACCAAATGCCCGTTGATACCTACAGGCCCTCAGCTAAGACGACAGAAAACCCATCTATGTTTGCTCTAGGCTGTGACATATTTAAATGCCTATGGAGTTGTTTAGCCAGAAAGACAGATTGCCCCTCCCCCTCCCCCCGACACCATCCTTTCTTCACTGTTTACTATGCTGATATCAACCATGGGGTTGACAGCAGCCAGGGGCCAGTGACTCTCTCATCCACAGCTTGTAGAAACATGATGCTTTTGCAAGGCACGGACAGCAAGGGATACCAGAAAACAGCTAGAAGAGGCTGGAGCTCATGGCCCTGCTCATATCTTGGGCACTGACCTCTAAAACTGTTAGAGAATCGATGTGTATTATTCTACACACACACACCCCAATTTGAGTTCTCAGTTTTGACATGCTTGGGACACTGCTCTCCCTTTTCTTTCTCCACGTGGGGCCCTTCCTCTCTCAGTCTCTTAGCCTTATGCATCTCAGGGCACCGATCGGTCAAAGCCGGAAATATCACAGCATCCTGAACCCCCACCAGTGAGCAATACCACCATGCTGGCCTTCTGGGTCTAGAATCTCTCCAGTTCTCCCTTGAGCCACCTGCAGCTCCCAGCTAGGTGTCAGATGGCAGCCTCCCTGTTTGTGTGCTAACATACGCAGGTACTCACAGTAGCTCTGGGTGCCTCTAAAATCAAGTTCCGGCCCCCAACCCCAATCCTAACCCCCTGCCAACGCCTCCCACCCAGCAGCCTCCATCTCTTCCCACCAGGAAAAAGTCCAGGCTCTTTGGATGGATTTCCTGTCTCCCTATGTGCTAGAGTCACACCACACACTCTTGGTTCCGGGTACCACCAAACTCCTTCCTGTAGGGCTTCGCATACTCCCCTCCCACTCCCTCACACACCCACCTGCCCTTTTCCTGATAGCCTCTAACCTCCCACCTCCTCCAGGGAGTGAACCCCTTCGTGAACCCCTGTCTCTGCCCATGTGTCCCCTCGCCCACAGTACAAGCAATCTCACGTTCCAGTCTCTCTGGCTCAAGCACGTGTGTTAGACACATGTTCATCTCCAGCTGCTCAGACAGTGGCTGGAAACAACACAGGCTCCTGTCTTGTTCTAAAGGTCAGAAATCCGGTTAGGCTGGACTGTGCTTCTCTCCCTTCTCTGGGTTCTGGGAAAGACCATAGCCAGTACCACTTCTGAGGCAGAATCCAGTCCTATCAGATGCCTGAAGTTTCTCTTCATCCCGGAATGTGGCTTCCCCAAGCCACAGCAGAGCAGGTGCTCTGCTCACTCACACCAGGAACTTGGCTGTATTCTCCTCCCCAGCTCTCTCCTGTTTTCATGCCAAGAGAGTCCCCTGCACAGAGTGGCTCCTGTTTACATTGTTCTCAATCTTAGGCAGCCTCTCCATCCCCAAGTCAGGCAACCAGTGACCTGAAGCAAATCTGTGCCTTGTGCATGTGCCTTGTGAGTGGCTTTCTGAGCCCCGGCTCACCACACCCACAGTTTTAAGTGATTGGGGTACTGTAAAAGCTGTTTGGTTTCTCAGAACGTCCAGGATTTAGGAAAACAGCTCCCTGGATTAAACCACCCAGTTGAGTGAGCTAACTGATTGATTGATTGATTGATTTCCTCCCTCTCCTTTCCTTCTTTCTTTTCCCTTTTTTCTCCTCTTTTTCTTCCCCTTGCTCTCCCTGCCTCCTCACTTCCTTCCTCCCTTCTTTTCTTTCAACACTTTTTTTTGAGACAAGGCCTCACTAGGTAACCCTAGTTGAACCAGAGCTCTCTATTTAGATCATGTTAGCCTTGAACTCAGAGAAATCCACCTGCCTCTGCCTTCTAAGTTAAGGAGGTACACCTCCACAGCTAACTAATTTCTGTTCTTGGAGGGGAGCAGGTGGAGTTTCACTCTGCTGTTTAGGCTGACCTTAATCTTTGACCTCAAAAAATCCTCTTGTCTCCACCTCCCGGGTTGCTGGGTTGTCTGGGACTGTTGGTATGGCCACTGCATCCAAGTATTGGGTTTTTGAATTGTGGCTTTGGGGAGTGTGAGGAGGTTCTGAGAATTAAACCGAAGGCCTCCCACGTGCTAGGCAGGCCATCTGCAGCGAGCTACACCCTACAGCTCTCATCGTAATTCCCAATGAGGCCTGGTTGGTGACGGCCCTCCATCCAGTTACGTACCCCCGTGGGCATCCACCATGCTCCCTGGGAGTCTCCAAAGGCCCGGGAGCATTTTAAAGGTTCTGTGCGCTGTTGGGTCTCCCACACAGAGCTGGCACGTGGTAGCTGCAAGGCACGCTCTGCACAGTGCCTTTTGCTCCCTTCCATGGCAGCGTCTATCTGTCTCCCCACTGGACTCTGAGCTCTTTGAAAGCGGACAGTTTGATTCATCCTATCTCTCCAGAGCCCAGGGTAGTGCAGAGCCCTATTAGTCCTCAATAAATCTTTATTGGCTGCTGGATGGTTGAGCGATGAGGAACTCAGATACCATCAGATGGGGGCCGTGCCAGCTCCCCTCACCCTTCCCAGTGAGGTCCGAATTTCCCTTCCAATGTGCTGTCTGGGGTGTGGTGGCTCTGCTTCCAAAACCCGTAGCTGCACCATTGAGGAAGCAGCCAGCCCAGCTCCTCTGTACTGTGGTGAAGATGGCTCCCTCAGCTTGTTCAGCTGAGGCCCTTCCATCTTGGAGGGCACAGCACAGGAGGAGTGCTGGAACTCGGATGAGAGATGTTGAGAACTACAAGCTGATTTCAATTTTTCTACCCCGACGCCAGGCTCACCGTGGTGGACTGGTAGGGGAAAGGGGAGTGGGGCAAGGAAGAGTTCCAAGGGAGAAGAGACATGCTCTCCTCAGAGGCGTGGAGAGCACTCTGCACCCCATAATTGTCACGGGGTCTTTGGCTAGAGACACAGCCTCAGAGGGGAAATTCTAACACACACACTTAGGGGAGCTGTACCTGTGGCCCCCAGCTCCCAGGCAGGGCATCCACTGTTGTGTCCTGAGGAGCTGAGACCACCTGCCTTTCCAGGTTCCGGGTGTCTGAACAGTGGTCACTGTTGACAGACAGCCAAAGATTCCCTACTGTCCTGCATACAGGAAGGTTCTGGAGTCTTCAGAGGAGAGACAGGAAGCCGGGCAATCCCTGAAACTGAGTCCTTGATGGTTAGAGGAGAGTTATTCTGATTTGTGTGTGTGTGGTGGGAAGCCATAGGGAAAGCACCACATACAGAGGAGATGGCATCAGAAATGTCTGCCCCAGCGGCTGGGGAGGTGACCTTGTCAGTAAAGTGCCTGCCATGCCAACACACAGGCCTGAATTCAACCCCAAAACCCACACCAAAAAGCAGAGTGTGATGGTACAAATTTATAATCGCAGCACTGGGGAAGGGGAGACAGCCAGATCCCTGGGGCTCACTGGCTAGCTAGTCTATTCCACCCTAGTCTAAGTGAGTTTCATTCCAGTGAGACACCCTCCCTCAAGAGAAGCAAGGTGGATGAACCCTGTGATGCCACACTTTATTTATTCTTTATGAACAAATCTTAAGCCAGTGCTACACCGTGACATGGTATTAAGATCTGACAAAGGAGGAGGTAGCTCTCTGGGAGTTTATCACAATATTCTTTATTCTTTGCTGGCTTGTTTGAGACAGGAACTCACGTAGCCCAGGCTGGCCCCGAACCTGCTAGGTAGCTAAGGATGACCTTAAACTTCTGATCCTCCTTCCTCCATATCTCAAGTGCAAGGATTACAGACATAAGCCGTGAAATCCAGCTTTCCTTATTCTTGCCTCTAGGTATGAAATGTTCTGTAAATGTAAAAATCGGGTTAACTGAATTGATGTTCTCTGCACCCAGAGATTAGAAGCCTTCCTGCCCCAGAAGCTAGGTTTGACAACCATGGCCATAGTGCTGTGGACAGAAGCTGGTTGGCTTCCCCACAGGGAGGAGGCCCAGGCTGTATCTGAAGAACATCAGAATCTTCCTGGGGTCCTACCTGACACCTCATCCTTGACGCTGACCCAGCCACATTCTCCCTCTAGGTCAGCAGGAGGCCAGATGCCCCAGGTGCACAAATAGGGGGTCTGGCGCCCAAAGAAAGCATCCTGGACTTGGATAACATCTCCAGAGCCACAGTGCATAGTGGCGTTGTGGCCTTCACAAGCCAGGCTGTGGCCGACCCCTGCAACAAAGAGAAGGTGGCAACTTAGAATGAACTAGATAAGTGCTGGGCCAGGGCTGTGAGATGCAAGGGTAGAATGGAGCCAGCTGAAGAGGGAGGAAGACTCAGAGAGACACAGAGCATGGGGTGGCGGAGACCCAGAGATAGAAAGGGAGAAAGTCCCAAACAAACAAGACGGTGTCACAAGAGGTCTACAGGCAAGGTACAGACACAGGAAGATAAGAGACTCAAAGAGACAGACACAGAAGAGAGTGGAAAGCAAAGAGACCCACAAAGAAACACAAAGGGGAGAGAAGTTGGGAAAGAATGACCTAGACAAAAATGACAAGAAACCTACAGAGATGAGGGGGATCAGTAAAGAGAGAAGGCTGGAGAGGTGAGGCCTAAGAGGGTTAAAAGCAGGCGGGCAGGAGAGGAAGTAGGAAGGGAGGGAGGCACATCAGCAGGGAGAGTCAAGGAGGGAGGCCACACAGGACCAGCTCACCAAACTCGCAGATGAAGGCAAGGGCCTGGGCACAGTCCTCTAAGGCAGCCCACTGGGATGAAGAGCCACCCCTGATGCAGCCGCAGGTCCCCGGGGCAGGTGTGGCCTGCCCTTCCTGCCAGTTGCTGTAGTTCACATCTGTAGAGTCCAGCCAGGTCCCAGAGCCTGGAATGGAAACAAGTACAGCAGGCCTTGGCAGGAACCCTCTTTTGCCCTCCCTAGGTAGAGGCCTTGCCCTAACTCAGCTCCTAGCATGCACTGGTGCTCAGTCAATGCCTTTGCTTTCCCACAGCAGAGAATGAGTGTGTCCTCATTCTTAGTTTCAAACGCTCAGACATAACTGGACACCATCTTGGGGAAACCCACAAAAAGTGGTGCAAATCAGGAGTGGCAAAGTGCAGGGCCCAGAGTATTCCGTGACACTCATAGGTGAAGAACTCTGGAGTAGAGTGTCTGCTCAGCTGTGTCTGGGCATGGATTTAGAGCAGAGAGAAGTGGCTTGCATTGCTCCAGAAGCTTCTACAGTCCTGCAAGACTCAGCAACCTTCCGGGGAAGGTTTGCCCTCAGAGTGTACAGACACACCACAGAGAGCATGGACCCCAGGAACAAGAGGATGACAAACATGTTTTTAGACCAGTCCCTCTGCTAGTTACTGTACATTTACTATACCTGATCTACAAAACAACTAAAGAGGAGGGACTCCTTGACATGAAAATTAAAACATGTTAATTTTCCCCACGGGGTTCTGGGTAAGAAGTCTATCACATGCCTCCCAACTACACAGCACCTACCTCCCACACTTCCATTGGATGCCGAGGTTCCTGTGAGTCCAATCCACCAGTCTCTGTCCTGGGAAATGTGCTTCTCCAGGAACTGTTGAGTGTCTTCATCACGAATGAAGACCAGGTGGCCTCCGTGCCCTTCGCACCAGCCCTGGGCACCATGGAAGGTGTGTCCCAGCGGCAGGAATTCATAGCAAGCATCCCTGAAGAACACCTGGCTCCTTAAGCATAAGCTGCTTCCTTCTGACTTGGCCACAGTGACGCCTGAGCTCAGTGCCAGCCCCAGGAGCACCAAGCCTGCCATGCTCACCTTGGGACCGCTGCTGGGGCTGCAGGATGAGGCTCGTTCCCCACTCCTTCATATTCTGCCATTCCCACAAACACCCACCATCCATCTTCCCTTCCCTCTTTGCACCAGTAATAACTCTTTTGTTTATGAGACAAAAGATTCAGGATCAATGTGTCTGTGTTTTGACTTCAGCCAATTCTTTGCTCAATGCCTGTTTGAAAACCAATTCATATTTGCATTTCTTCCAGAGAAAGATAAATTTGCATTGATACTTGTTTGATAGATTCTTTATTGTTCATTTTCTTTGGGCCATTACCTGAGTGTCCAATGTTCCCAGAAAAGCCATCAGCATGTGCAGGTATATGATAAAACTGGCATGGAAGTGAGTTATGGGATGGCACCCATACAGAGTGGTACCCATACGCAACCCTATTGTGTGGAACGACATCTGTACCCAGATGATAACCGTCTTCCCCTGGTGTGGCCAGAACCGGATGGGAGAGACAGGTCCCTTTCTGACTCACCATATCATCACTTACACCTATCGGAGGATAAAACCTCGCTACAAAATTTATTTCGTGTCATCAAATAACCTTTTATCCAAAACATGGACCTATTCATCCTCAGCCATCCTCCAAAACCATCTGCTGAGTGTCTGGGGTCTGTGGCTAAAATTTAAATGTCTTATCTTTGTCCACAGCGTTATGCTTAGTCCGTCCGGCCTCTGACAATTTTTGGGTCCTTCCTGCCCACCCTCTCATCCTTCAAGGCGTATGTTCCCGAGACCGAAGCGGTGACTCAGTGTGTAAAAGCATAAGCCGCACAAGCCTGCATTTGATCCCCAGAACCCTTGTAATAATCCAGATGTGGTGGTGTGCATATTTAATTCCAGCACTCCTACCGAGAGAGGGGAGGGAGGGACAGGTCTTCTGTGAGAGCAGTAGATGCTTCTAACTGCCAAGCCCTCTGCTGCCCTCGCTTTCCACCTTAAAAAAACAACTGTTACACCTCCCACCTCTGTGTGTGTGTGTGTGTGTGTGTGTGTGTGTGTGTGTGTGTGTGTGTGTAGCCAGTTTCACCCTTACATGGGTCTCAAGGATCAAACTCCACCCTCCTTCCACTACGTGGGCTTCACTCCCCAAACCGTCTCTCCAGCCTTCCGCTTTAGTTTTTGACACAGGATCTCTCGCTGAACGGGCAGCTCACGAGCCACCTGGCTTGGCCAGTGGCCCCAGGAATCTGCCTGTTGCCCCAGTGCGGCCCTCAGCTCTAACGTGGGTTTCAGGGATAGAACTCCACTCCTCACGCTTCTGTGGGAAGGACCTTGCCAGCTGTGCGCTCTCCCCAGCCCCATGTGCAATTATCACCTTTTCTTTCCACTCTCCCCACCCCAACCCCTGGCAACTACGAATCTCCATTTCTGCCTCTAGGCTTGCCTGTTAGATTTGCCCATTCTGGATGTTTCCCACAAATGAATCTTCCAGTTTGTCACGTGCCCTGTGTGGCCTGTCTCACTGAGCATCGCATTCTGTGGGCTCACTGATGCCACAGTTCTGACATTGTAATGTGACTCTGTAGTCTATAAAGTTCACACTCAGCGGGGGAAGTAGAAGGCCTGTTTGCCTAGCAAGTGGGAGGCCCTGGGTTCAGTCTCTAATACTGTGAAAACAGAACCAAACAAACAAACAAAAAAAAAAAAAACAACACAAAGTTCACACTAAGGACCTTAGAATTGTATCACAAAAACACTGTAAAACAAACGAACAAAGAAACCCAAAAAGCGTGGAATGCTTTACCACTTTAAGCAAGCTTACATTCTTTTAGATCTGTGTGTTTTTGATTTTATATTTGTTTGTTATTTGCTTTGTGTGCCTGTGCATGCAAGTGCATATGCCATGGCTTGAATATGGAGGTCAGAGGACAACTTTGGGGAGCTGGCTCTCTCCTTTTGTTCCGTGAGTCCTGGGGAACTGAATTCAGGTAGTCATGCTTGGTGGCAAGTTCCCTTATACTGAAACAGACACTAGTTGGACAGAGCTCACACCACTCCTCTTTTTAAGTCTCTGCAACCCTTGGGCTATTCTTCTCTGTGACTTTCCTGGGATGGGACAGCATCTCTTTAACCTCGTCTATCCTATGACCAGCTCATTGGAAGAGTCAATAGGCGTCCACTTTAGTCCACTTTCAGTTACTGGGGCTGATCCCTGCCCTTGACCCCCATTTCAGAGCCCCGAGAAGTGGTGCTGCCAGATAGAGGAGGAACAGAGGCAGAAGCAGGAAAGGGATATGGTGTCGCCGGATGACTCAGGGGCTGGAATGCAGACTGGGCAGATCTGGCCTGTTATCTGCAGAGGCCAAACTTCTAGTGACTTCCATCAGTGAACTATGTGAAAGGCCGCACGCAAAGATAGCGTATCTCCCGGGTGAAGGCTTAGTTTATATTTCTAATGAGATGTGCTTGGGGACGTGAGCTGACCCGAGAGACTCTCCAGGCTGAATTCCATTTTCAGATTCTTTGAATTCTGATAAAGTGTAGACTGCCAGCCTTGGGGATCATCTTGCTTAGTGAAGTCACCAGCTTTCAGTGTCCCTTAGCTTCTTTTCTGGGAGGGCCACATTTCACGTAACCAGGACACAAACAGCCTCGTGTGAACGTATTTCTATTGACCTGGTCAGCCATCCCACCTGGTAGATGGAAAGCAGAAAGCCAGCTCGTTTGGTTTAAATAGAGCACTGAATCTTTAAAAAGCACTCTAGTGAGGCTTTGGGGAGATGATTCAACCATGCTTGGTCTCCAGTACCATGTGGACAAAGCAGGCATTGTCCAAAATGACTATTATCCCAACCCTGGAGAGATAGGAACAGGCAGAAGCCTGGGGCTCACTGGCCAGCCATCCGAGCCTAGTTCATGAGCTCCACATCACTGAGAGAACTCCTATATGGTCTAAAAAAGAAAAGAGAGGTGACTTGTACCCAGTGTTGTTCTCTGGTCTCCACACACATGTACATGCACATACTTAAACACACAAAAGGACCATTATAATACATGTGCCCCAGTGTTCTCTTCTGGGGATGATATGCATTTTAGGTTGGGTTCCCCTGAAGCCAACACAGGCAAGGATTTACTGCAAGCAATCTATGTGGGAGGAGACCCAGAAACCACTGAGGCTGAGGTTGGTTCTGGTTGCTCCCCAGAGATGGCTCCTGAATGTTGAATCAAAGAAAACAGGAAGGTGCCCCGACCTCAGCCACCAGAATGGTGAGTGGAATTCTCTTGATTATTTTTTCTTAAAAAAGTTTTTATTTTGTGTGTATGAATGTTTTGCTTTTGCGTCCACATGCCACGTGTGAACCTGGTGCCTGCAGATGCAAAAGGAGAGCATCAGATTCCCTCAAACCCCAGTTAGAGTTGTAGTGAGCCACCATGTGGGGTTGGGAACAGACCGCTCTTAACTGCTGAGCCATCTCTCTAGCCCTTCATTTTGTATGTGTGTACACATGGGGGTGTGCGTGCACACAAGCACAACATGGCACCATTAGCACCTGGGTGGATGTCAGAAGACAACTCACAAGGGTTTTGTTTTGTTTTGTTTTTTCTCCAGCCTAGAGAACAAGCTCAGTCCATCAGACTTAGTGGCTGAGCCATCTCACCAGCCATCTTATGATTTTTTTTAAACACCCAAGTGTAGATGAATCCTTCAGGCTTGCTAACTTGCCAGCAGATTTCACAGGATAACCTGGACTTTGAAAGACCAATCATACAGAATGAGGCAGAGGTTGGGCGTGGTGAAGACTGTTTGCAAGCCCAGTGCCAGTGTTACAGAGACTGCGGCTCTCTGGCACTTGCTGACCAGGCAGCCTAGCAAAATTGGCAAGTCTCAGGCTAGAGAAAGACCATGTTTAAAAAGAAAAGTGGTCAGCACCTGAGGAATGACACCCAGGTGCTAATGGTGCCATGTTGTGCATAAACTACAGCCACCCCCTGTCACCCTCCATAGAGCTTCTACCACATACGGTCCCACCTCAGCCTCGGGACACGCTGTCTCCTCCACCAAGGCTGTGTCTTGTCAAGGCTTGCTTGCTCACATGCCCACACTCTTTCCCCAGGACAGCTCCAATGCCAACTTCTTCTCCCAGGCCCACTAGCGTCTCACAAGGGCTAACTGACTCTTCTTTCCTGTCTTCTGTCTCAGCACAATTCACAGGCAGCAGCAAGCTTTCAAACAGCGAGAGCTCAGGATTTGAAGCTAAAGGCATCCAGCTTGGAGGATCAACCTTCCTACCATTGCCTTCACCCATTTTTACAGCCTTTGTTTCCTCAGTACTGTAGGTTGAATTGTGTCCTTCAGATCTGTTGCACCTTGAAGTGTGACATTAGTTGGGACCAGCTTTGCAATGTACTAAGGTTAAGGTGAGGCCACACGAAGGCAGAATGACAAGTACCGTGACCAGAGCCCTAATAGTGAAGCTTGGAGGAAAAGATATCACACTGACACGGAGGCAGAGTTAGAGCACTGCATGTGTACACCACGGAGCACCGAGACGGCGTGCGGGCGGCAGAAGCTGGGAGAGGCAGAAAGAACAAGCTCTCAGAACCCTCCGAAAATCACAGTCCCGCTGACACCTTCATCTCCAGCTTGTGACCTCCTGAACGGAGGGCCAGTTCCTGTTTCCAAGCTGACCAGTGTGTGGTGGACCCTCGTGCAGTGGCCACAGCACAGCGAACCACATGCCTACACACGCGTCTGTTCGCTGAGTGTCTACCGAACACCCACCGTGTCCTTCCTTAAGGGCAGCTGCTGCCTCCGTGGGGACTTTGCCTTTCACCTTTAAACCTGAAAAACAAGATGTGGCCATTGTCTGCCCAGCTTATCACCCTGGCTAATTAGCAGCACCACCTAGAACTTAATTGGAAAACTGCAACGTAATTTAGATATGATAACATTATCTCCAACAGGGAGACACTGGAAGTGGGCAACGGCTTCTAGCAAGAGATACGGGGTTGCAAAATAAGATTGTTGGGCTGTTTTATAACACAATTTGTATGGCTTGCTGATTTCAACTTTTACTTCATGTTTGTGTGTGTGTTTTCCTGCAGGACTATCCTGAGCCCAACTGCCACCATCTTCAAGATCAGCCTGCTCACGAAACGATTGTCATAGCTGAGGTTGTTGACTACGCGCTGGCATGAGAATTTTTTTGTTTTTTCGAGACAGGGTTTCTCTATGTAACAGTCCTGGCTGTCCTGGAATTCGCTTTATAGACGAGGCTGGCCTCAAACTCACAGAGATCCTCCTGCCTCTGCCTCCCGAGTGCTGGGATTAAGGATGTGTGCCGCGGCCACCCAGCAACATGAGACACTTCTGTGCAGTATCAGTCCTCTCTAGTCTTCTCAATTCCATCTTAGCAAGTCCAGCCTTCACTTGACAGTTCTCCTCTCCCTTCCCTTCCTTTCCTGAGAGCCATTCCCTCCTGTGGCTCCAGCGGCACAGGAAACAACATCTAAACCTCTCATGGGCAGAGTCTCTGTGTGGGGCCTGCACTGGGACAGCTGAGGCAGCTCACCTCCTCCTCTGCCTGGTCCTCCCTCCTCACCTTCTCCAGGGGGCTACACCTAACCATTGTACAGGCCTTGGCTCAGTCCCTAGTCCTGTGGAAGCTTGCTGTCTCTGCCCCTGTCCTCCCCAGGCACTTACAGGCTTGGGGGTTTCCCACTTCTTTCCTTTGCCTGCAGTGCAGAACCAATCCTGCCCGACAGGGGTGACCCATATTCATGAAATTGACAAATGAGTGACTATTTGTGTGGAGCAATGCGTGCCTTTGCCATTCTCGGTATTTGGCTTTTCTGCCACGGCATCCTGTGCTGGCTTTTTTTGTTGTTGTTTTGTTTTTTGAGGCAGGGTTTCTCTGTGTACCCTTGGCTATCCTAGACTCACTTTGTAGACCAGGCTGGTCTCGAACTCACAGAGATCTGCTTGCCTCTGCCTCCCCGAGTGCTGGGAGCACAGGCGTGTGCCACTGGGCCCGTCTTGTGCTGGCTAGTCTTACGTCAACTTGACACACAAACTACAGGTATCTGAAAGGAGGGAACCTCAATTGAGAAAAGGCCTTCATAAGATCCAGCTGTAGGAATTCTTAATTAGTGATCAGATCAATGGGGAAGGGCCCAGGCCACTATGGGTGGTGCCACCCCTGAGCTGGTGGTCCTAGATTCTATAAGAAAGCAGGGTGAGCAAGCCATGGGGAGCAAGCCAGTAAGCAGCACCCCTCCATAGCCTCTGCATCAGCTCCTGTCCTGTTTGAGTTCCTGTCCTGACTTCCTTTGATGATAAATATGGAAGAACAAGCCAAATAAACTCTTTCCTCCCCGGTTTGCTTTTTGGTCATCGTATTTCATTGCAACAACAGAAACCATAACTAACACATACCCTTTACACTATCTGTTAACCACAAATGCCTCTGCTCGCTTACTTACATCTATAGACCATTTTATTTGCTTGTCAGCCAGCTCAGCACTATCAACAGAACTTTCTGGAAAGAAAAAAAACGTAGTGTAATTTTTCCCCTCTGAGCCCTTGGTGTAGCCCAGATACCTGTACGAGGATGCAGCTTTCACAGCTCGGAATAAATAATTCTGGCATAAAAACATGTGTTTGGACACAACAGCAGCATAAAGTAGGTCATCATGGGAATTACTGGAAATGTGGGACACAGGGAAGTGCCTTCTAAGAAAAGGGAGAAAAGGTAACGGGCCTTGGGGTTCTGATATCATGTCATCCTACTTCATACTATGGAAAAAGAGGGTCAGAGAGAGACCTGGTCCACAGGAAATTCAGCCCAGCGTCAGCCAAGCTCTCCATCTCTTCCCTGGCCATGGGCCCCTCAGGTCCGGCTGTGCACAGGAAAGGCATTGCTAAAATGCTGGCCACTGGCTCCGCTGAGATTCTGAGTCAGTGAGTCTGGAGCCCAGCCCAGCACGTCACAAATTCTCACCAGGTGAAGGCAACCTGCAGCCAGGAAAGGAAGCACAGCCTGTTCTAGAAGGTCCTGAAACCCTGAATGACTCTCAGCTGGTTCCCACCTTCCTCCACAGCTGTGCTATGTGAGAGCAAGCACCATGGCTTGCTCTCTCCCTCCCTCCCCGAACCGTGTGTGTGTTTGCGTGTGCTTACATGAGCCAGTGTGCATTCACGTGTAAGCATGGGTGTAGGCCAGAGGACAATTTTGGCCATTGCCTTCTCAGGTACCATCCACCTTATCTGTTTACTTTTGAAATATGGTCTCTCCTTGGCCTGGAACTCACCAAGGAGGCTAAGGTGGTTGGCCAACAGTTAAGGAGCAGCCTCCCTCCCCCACCTTTATAGCACTGGGATTATACAACGGAAGCATGCTTTTTTTTTTTTTTGAACATGAGTCCTGAGGATTGAGCTCGAGTCCTCTTGTTTGCAAGTCAACTACTGAACCCTCTCCCCAACCTCAAATCATCTTTAGGTTTCTAATTTATTTAACTACATAAAACAGAGAAATTGTACGTCTTCCCCAGGTGTCCTGTATTGATTCCTGTGTGTCTAAGTGTAGTGTAAAACCCAGCTTGACCTCAGCCTCCTGCGACTCTTCCTGCTGAGGGAGCCACTCTGAGCAGCAGGAATCAAGAGTTCACCAGCTCCTACCCAGGGCTTTTGAAAACACAATGTGGATTTTAGCCAGTGGCATCAGGATATGTGAACATGAGGAAATCCTAAAGCCAAAAACAGCCAAGGTTTCTCCCTCTTCGAAGCCCAGGTTGAACTGAAGGGTTTCGGCTGGGTTGGCTGTCCAGCAAGCCCCAAAGATCCTACTGTGTCTGTCTCCCAGCGCTGGGATTTGTGTGGGTGCTTTGGGTGGAACTGGGGTCCCCATGCTTGTACAACACACTGTCTCCCAGCCCCTGGAGTTGTTTTGTGTTTTAATTATTCTTTGGTCCCTGATAAAAAGCCTTTTTTCCATGTCTTTGTTTCTTTTAATGGACACCTGATACATTTATTTTTTTTTTTTGTGCTCTTTTCCCAAAAAGAAAACCAATCAAGTGTCAGTTGATGTGATTTTTAAGAGTGGGAAGGAACCAGACCCTTGGTTAAAAAAAAAACAAAATCTTGCCCACATTTGCAGAGTGAAGATGTCACCAACCCACACCTTGCAATCATGTGATCAATGCATGACGGTCCCCTAGCTTGAAGAGCCTTTGCTGGTCCTGAATGCTGGTCCTCCCTGCTCCCTGGGCTAACTCGGGCAAACTCAGCAGAATACACCAAATCTTCTCCTCCAACTTAGAGTGGCTAAGCTAAAAGTGAAATCAGAGAGGAAGAGTTGGAAAACACTAACAGGATTAAAGATTAGCAGTAACACATGGCTTGGGAACTGACCTTTGACCAAACATTGTATAAATTACCCAGCAGCTTTGGGTAGCAGGCAGAAACACTGACCCGTAGAGAGGAAGGAAGCAGAGGAAGAAAGAGATCATAGAAAAGCAGAAGAAGATGTAAAGGAGCAAAGGGCAGGAAGACACTAGGCCTTGAGCACCCAGGAAGTCTATTCCAGTAACACCCTCCTCCTCGACACCCACCAGTTCCATGGAGTTAATATTTGGCCGGAATAAAAAAGAACAGCTGGAGCCAGTACAGGCCAGAGTGACAGGTGAGACTCCTGTGTTTGGATGGACACGTGCGTGTGTGCGTGTTAGAAGTTGCTTTTGGAAGCCTGGAAACCCATATATGGGGACAAAAAAAGCCAGGATCCAGAAACGGTCTCTGATAAAGAGGTCTGTTTGAATGTAGTAACTCAGTCTCCGAGGAGAGAGCAGGTCCTTCTTTCTGTGTCCAGAAGAAAACTGGGAATGCTCTGATAGCCAGGTGGGGAGACCAGAGGATAGCTTGCAGGAATTAGTTCTTTCCACCATGCGGGCCCCAGGGATTGAACCCAGGTTGTCGGGCTTAGCTGCAAGTGTCTTTACCCTGCTGAGCCATCCCACTGCCCCACAGGTAAACTGTTCTAACCGAGGAACTGATTTAGAAGGTGTTGGGAGCCTTCTCAGGCTTTAAGCGTATTTTCTATGATTCAGTCCACTACTCTATGTGTGTGGATATGTCTATACATAAAATTATATATAACATTTAGGTGACTATTACAATATAAAAGAAAAAAATTACAGTATCATTATTTGAGTATATTTTCCCTTTTCAACTTCTGTTATCTTTAATCATGTCTGTGTGTGTGTGCGTGTGTGCCTGTGTGTGTGCAGATATGTACATGTGAATACAGGTGTCTGGAAAGAACACAAGTATTAGATCCCCGGGGGCTGGAGGTGCAGGCAGTTATGAGCTACAGTGGGCACTGGGAATCAAACTCAGGCACTCTGGAGCTGGAAGAGCAGCGTGTGCTTTTAACCACTGCACCATCTTTCCAAAGTCTCTCTTAAGTTTTCATAAGACAGATGTCTCAGTCAGGGTTACTGTCATGGTGATAAAACACCATGACCAAAGCAACTTGGGGAGGAAAGGATTCCTTTGGCTTACACTACCACATCACCCTGCATCATCAAAGGAAGTCGGGACATGAACTCAAACAGGGCAGGAGCATGGAGGCAGGAGCTGATGCAGAAGCCATGGAGGCATGCTGCTTACTGGCTTGGTCTTCATAGATGGTAGAAAAGAGAGCTGACTCTTGGAAGTTATCCTTTAAACTACACACACACACACACACACACACACACACACACACACACACACTGAGGTCCAAAGTCAACCTTGGGAGTCATTCCTCGAGATGCCATCCATCATGTTCTCTGAAACAAAACCTCTTCCTGGTCTGGAACTTACTGGTTAGGCTAGGCTGGCTAACAAGTCCCAGGGATCCACCTGCCTCCACCTGCCTCCCCAGCACGGGGAGAGCATCATGCCTGGCTTTTTTATATGGGATATGGAGGCTCAGAACCTCCTGCTTATGTGATGAGCACTTTACCTACTGAGCCATCTTCCCAGCCTCTCCCATGTTCTCTGAAGCTGTGAGGCAGATGTGAGCCTCAGGACTCAGGCTGTCACCTCCAGGAAACCGCCACTCCCCTGCTCTTAGCCGGGTGAGGCACTTCTGTTTTGGCAGCACTAGGCTGCAGTATCGCCCCTAGTGCGGTGTCTTTGGAGTATCTCTTCTTCCACATCCTCTGTGAAAGGCGGGCGACTTCAGGCTAGGGACAGTGTGTGTTCTTCTTGGTCATCATCAGTCCTCCAAAACCATCAGCCATGTTGTACCTTTTCTAGGAAGGACCGTGGAGTAAATGGAGAGACACTGAGTAGTGGTACATTCTATGCACTCGGTTCCTTTTCATGCCCCACCTCCTCACCCTTTTTTGAGATGTTTCCATTTGGATGTGGAAGCTGGCAGCTAAACAGTTTCTCCTTTACCAGGAAGGATTCCGGCATGGCTGCAGGGGACCCTGCTTCGCAATGGGCCTGGGATGCACACAGTGGGGGAGAGCAAGTACAACCACTGGTTTGATGGCCTGGCCCTTCTCCACAGCTTCACCATCAGAGATGGTAAGAGCCCAGCATGAGTTTGCTGTTGTCATGGTAACAAGTACTAGACAGACTCTGTGGCCTGAAACAACAGGAGTTTGTTGTCTTTCCATTCAATGAGGGGGTGGGGATCAGAAGTCTAAAATTGATCTCACTGGGGCAATGCCAAAGCATTGGCAGGGTTGCTTTCCTCTGGAAGCTCTGAGAGACCCCGGTGCCTTGCCTTCACAAGAGTTCAGAAGCTGCCTGCACCCTGGCCTAGTGGCCCCAGCCCTGTCTCTAACCATGGGCATAATACTTGCATGTTTTTCAGTCTCTATGTCTCTTTTTCCTCGCACCTCCCTTCTCCTTCCCTCTCCTCCTCTATTTCACCTCCCTCCTCTTTCCTTCTCTTCTCCTCTCCCTCTTTTTTCTCCTCCCCTCCCCTCCTCCTATCTTCCTCTTCCTTTTCTATCTGCTCTTTCCTACCTCATCCTTCTCTTTTCTCTCCCCACTTCTTGATCTCTCCCCACCCATCAGCATGCCTCCCTCTTTGACCATCCCCCTTCCATATCCCTCTTATGAGGGCTCTCTAATGCCACCATGACCAGTCAGACAGCTCCAGAGCTTTAGCTGAGTAAGAACTACAAAGTCCCTTCCATCGCACTGGTACGGCAGGGTTTGGATACAGGCTGATTTTGGGAAAAGCTTTTCCCAGCCCACTGCAAACAACTCATTGGAAAGGTACCCAGGGTTCCTCATCATTTCATCTTAGGATAGAATCTGCCATGGGATGAGCAACCATAGGGAAGGTGACAGGCTGGGAACTCAGACACACCTCTGATCAAAACAGGAAGAGACTAGACTGAAAACACAAAACAAAAATACCAAGCTGGGAACACTGCTTTCCCTAACAATCATGGCATCTGCGACCCAATCCTCTAAGTGTCCTCAGGTTGCTAACCAGGCCTCTCATCAACTCTGGAACCCCCAGTGGCTCCCCATTGTATAACAATGGAGGGAGAAACACAGAATGTCAAGTTCCTCCTGCCTAGCTCAGAAGAGAGCATGTGCAGGGAACTTGGGGTGAAGGGATAAAGAAGAAAATGGGGAGTGTTGTTCATTTTTTTGAGCACTTTATGGGGAGCCTTTTATTCTTTAGATTTTTGTTTCACTTATTTTAGTTCTCATCCAAGAATGTATCAGATGTTTAACCCATTACCATATTCCTCTACACTCTTTTTCTAACCTGCTCTCATCCCTTTTGTTCCCCTAGACAATTTCTCTTCTTCTTTCGATATGCGTGTGTACATGATTTACGTACATGATTTCATGTGACTATATAAAAGATCCAGGAACCACAAATGAAAGAAAACATACAATATTTTTCTTTCTGAGGCTGATTTGACTCACCTAATACAATAATCCCCACCTCCACCCATCTTCCTGAAGTGACAAAACTTCATTCTTTACAGCAGAAAGAAAATTGAATTGTACACGCATGCCATATTTTTGTTAACCATCCTATGTGGTTGGACACCTGAGCAGTTTCCATGACAGTGATTGAGCTGCAGTAAACATGGATGTGCTGGTGTCTCCAGAATATGTTGTCTTAGGGTCCGTTGGGTAAATACCCAGGAGTGGTGTAGCTGGGTCATATGGTACCTTGAGTTTTAGTTTAGTGTTTTGTGTATTTTAAGATTTATTTTTAGCTGTGTGTATGTCCCTGTGTCTGTGTGTATGTGCATGTGAATGCAGCACCTAAGGTGTCCAGAAGAGGGCATGGGATCACCTGGAGCTGGAGTTACAGGTGTTTGGGAGCCACCCAATGTGGGTGCTGGGAACTGAACTCAGGTCCTCTGTGAGTGCAGCAGGCCCTCTTAGCTGTGGACCCACCTCTCCAGCCCTTATTTTTCACTTTTTGAGACACCTCCGAATGACTTCCATAACGGTTGGACTAGTTTTCATTCCCACAGGAGTGGATCCTGGCCAGCTCTTGTTGGTTTCCTGACCACCGTTCGCACTGGGGTGATCTGACTCTCAGTGAGCTTTGCATTTCATTCCTCTGATGGCTAGTGAGGTTGGACATCTTTTCATGTTCACTGGCATTTCCTGTTGGTATTTTATGCTTTGCAAACTGTTCACATTATTTTTTTTAAGAAAGTGAGGGGCAGGATGGGCATTTTTGTGCATGCCTTTATCAGCACTTGGAGGTGAATCTCTGTGACTTTGAGACCAATCAGGTCTACAGGGTTCCAGGACAGCCAGGGCTAAATAACAATATCTTGTCTCAAAACAAAAACAAGAAAGGAAGTGAGGGGCTGGAGAGATGGTTCAGTGGTTAAGAGCACTTGTTACTTATCAAAGACCAAGAATGACGGTGCACACCTTTAGTCCCAGTGCTGGGGAGGCAGAGACAGGCAGATCTCTGTGACTTTGAGGCCAGCCTGGTCTGCATAATGAGTTCTAGGACAGCCTAGGCTACATAGTGAGATCCAGTCTCAAAACAAAAACAAAATCAAAATGTAATGTAGCAAAGACTGGATAAAAGGGAAGGAGCAGAGAGGACAGGAGTTGGAGAAGGACAGAGATTTCAAAATAGAAAGCTTTCTTTGAAGCAGTGACCGTGAGTGCTGTCAGGTCTCTCTCAGCAAAGACACTGTTTCCAGAAGATAAAGTCATCCCAGCAGGATTTAAGTATCGGTCTGCATGTGTGAGAGTGTGTGTGGAACGTGCATGGAGAGGTTGTAGTGTGTGCATGTGTGTGTGGCATGTGTCAGGGTACACACAAGTGTGTGTAGCGTGTGTGTGCAGGTATGTATAGTGCATGTTGGGGGAAGCTGGGGTACACACGTGTGGTGTGTGTCAGGGTGTATGGGTGTGCAGAGCATGTATGGTGTGTATTAGAGTGTGTGGGAGCGCACAGTGGGGGGGGGGGGTCAGAATGTATGGCTGCACACGTGTGTTTGGTGTTTTATGTATCTGTGGGTACATACCCATAATCCCACAGGCCTACCATAATCACAAAGCTACCAGATCTGACCCAGTTCTTGGAGACACCAAGCATGAGGTTTCTGTTGACTGTGTCTCTTCAGATGGGATGTGGGACTTGAGAGAGCAGGGTGGACGGTGGGCGTGACTTTACTCTCACGCTCATGGTCCAGCGTCAGTCTTGAGCATTTCCAGAGCTGCTTTCTCCCACGGCCTCCAGTGCTCTAAGATCCCACAGCTCCGTGTTTATGGGAAGTAGGTGGCCTGGCCTGAGAGCTTAGAGTTAGAGTGAAAAGAATTCACCTTTCAAGCCAAGTATCCTGGGGCCCAAAAGCCTTAGTGAGAGCCACGTGGACAGTGGCACCCAGAAAGACTGACCCAAGAAGGACAGGCCAGCTCTAAGGTGGGTCTTTGTTCAGTGAAGCACTTGGCTTAGGACCAGCTTTAGCCTCATCCCCCAGGAGAGCTTCCAGCCTTTAAAAAGCAAGGGTTTTCCTTGACCACCTACAAATTCAGCCTCCAACACACATGTTTAAGTTACTTCTATTACTGTGATAAAATGACTGACAAAAAACAACTTAAAATGGAAGGAGGGTTTATTTGGGGCTCACAGTTTGTCAAGGAAAGCCCGAGAGCAGGAGGGGAGACAGGCTGGTTACACTGTATCCATAGTCAGGAAACAGAGGGATGAATGTTCAGCTCGCTCTCTCCGAAATCCACATCAAGCCCCCCAGCCCGTGGGATGGTCCTAACCACCCCCCAGCCCGTGGGATGGTCCTAACCACTCTCAGAATGGGTCTTCCTTCCTCAGTTAAACCCCCCCCCCCGGGGACTGCCTCTAAGATCTGTCCAGAGCTGTGTCTCCTAAGGGATTCGGACGTTGAGAGTGAACGTGAACCATCAGAACGTGGACGCTGTGCACCCTGCAGCCACACGTCTCAAAGCATCTTTCCTCGCTGAAATTACGGTCTCTCGGAACTGGGGAGATGGCTGCCTGATGGCTCATGATGGCTAGTGTTCCTATCATGCTCATCATTTCCCCTTAAGTATAAAATGGACATGGTTTCCATTGAAAGGTACTCTCAGTCCTTTAGAGAAAGGTATGAAAATACACCCCAGAGGGGAAAGCTATTGATTCTGTTAGAAGTCACTGGAGTGATTATGGGAGAAAGGGCCTGTCATTGCACAGGACGCTCCTCGTATCCCCTTTATTAACTGAGATGTCACCTGTGTGAGTGTATTTTTAGTAGAGTCACACTGGCTGTATTGCTGTGTTCAGACCCTGCCTAAGAGAGACCATTTCTATGTTCATTACCAGCCTAGGAATTCATCACTGCTCACTAGCTGTGGGGCTTAGGGGGTTTAGGTGTTTAACCTTTCTACATCTCAATTTTATTAGGTGGGAATGGATCTGTGGTCACATCTGTACTTCCTGTGTTAAGAAACTTTACGTTCAAGTGCTTGTAACTTCTCTAATGTTTCTGTTGATTGGCGACTTAGGGTGTTTGTTTTTTTATTTTTATTTCAGAACGCTTTTATTTATAATTTTTTTGTTGATTCTTTATAAATTTCACATCACACACCCCAATCCCATTCATCTCCCCATCCCTCTGTATTTGTCCTCCACCCTTGCAACCTCCACCCCCCCCAAAAAAAAAACACCAAATATAATAAGAAATCTTTCCACGAAAGATACAGTTTGTCACATTGTGTCTCACAGTATGTCCTTTGGTCCAAACATCTTTGATTACAATGAGTCATTGGTCTGGTTCGAGGCCTCTGGCTTCTGCTACACCCTCAATACTGGATCCTCACAGGGACTCCTCTCTGATATCCTGTTGTTTCCCTGTGTCATGGAGATCCCGCAGCTTTGGATCTGCAGGGCAGCCCCTTCATGCTCTCCAGCAGTTCATAGATGGGGTATATATTGGGGTGGACTAACTCAAAGCCCTGGGTCTGGGCCCGGGTTGTAGCTGAGTTGGTCAGCATTGTCAGCTCCCCCACACCCACACGACCGGACCCAGCTCTCAAGCACTGCCCTGGCTAGCTCACACAGCACCACAGCCAGCAAGGGGCAGGGTCCACTGAGTGCTACAGCCAGGAAGGGGCAGGACCTGCTCTCCAGCTCTCACGTCCTTGAGGCCAGCTCACCCACACCCACACCCACACCCACACCCACACCCACACCCACACCCACACCCACACCTCCAGGACCAGCTCCACTGTGCTGCCCGGGCGAGGTGTGGGGCTGCTATCCCTAGCGCAGCAGCTCGTGAGGGACAGGGTCAGCTCTCCTGCTCCTGTGCCCTTTGGGCCCCCCTCTCCCACCTGCTACAGGGACAAGGGGCAGGGAGCGGGAGGTGGGGAGCAAAACATTTCTTCTTATATTTTATTTATTTGTATATATGTGTGTGTACACAGAAGTACACACATGAACCAAGGGTCACGACGGGGGGGTGGATAGAGGAGCAGTTTTCTTCTTCCACCATGTGGGTTCTTCTCATCCTTTATTGTATCTATTTTATTTTTATAACCCACTTAGTTAAATTGGTGCTACCTGTGTGTGCATATGTGTGGGGGTCACCGGAGCCTGGAAAACTTTCAGGGATCATGCCTCTAAGGGAATCTCTCTCTCTCTCTCTCTCTCTCTCTCTCTCTCTCTCTCTCTCCCCTAGCAGCCCACAACTGCCAGTAGCTCTTCAGCTAGGAGTGAAGGGTTGCTAGCCCATCCCTATGCTTGCTGACTGTCTTGATGTCATGCAGGCAAACATGGCTGCTGAGCTCGTGAGGGCAGCAGTTTTATTGAGTCCAGAAGACACCATTTTACCTCTGTCCTCTCAGCCTCTGGCTCTTAAAATCAAAGCCGTAATCTCCCTCTCCCCCTTTCTCTCCCCCTCTCCCCAACACATACACACAGAAAACAAACAAACAAACAAAAAAAAAAAAACACATCCACTTTTGTAAATGTGGCCAAACGAACATATGCTCCAAATTCCATTCTCACTGTAGGGTGCACTTGCATGAACAAGGCTGGTCTGGGTCTGCAGACCTCCCTCCAGCCCCAAGAAAAGCCCCTTGAATGGCTGGCATCAATTTCAAAGGTCCCTAAAGGTGCCAGGCTGACAAGCACTTGCTTTTGTTTCAGGGGAGGTCTTCTACAGGAGCAAATACCTGCAGAGCGACACCTACAAAGCCAACATCGAGGCCAACAGAATCGTGGTGTCTGAGTTCGGAACAATGGCCTACCCAGACCCCTGCAAAAACATCTTCTCCAAGTAATTTCCCCTTCTGAATCTTGACAACTTCTTGCTTTTTTCACATTTTTGATTGCTAAAACAGTCTGTATTTTCTACCCTAAAAGTTTCCTTTGGGGTAGATAAATGCCATGTGGCCAGCCTGTAATCACAGATGCTGTGTATTCCTTGATCAGAGGTGGGAAGGGAGGTGAAGGGCATTTGACAAAGTGTCAGATATTCACCGGCCAGGCTGTAGGGGAATATTTGGGCATTATCAATCAAAATTACAAATGTGTGTTCCCTTTGGTCTAGAGATACGCTTGCCCATGTCTGAAATGACAAATAGATGAAGTTATTCCTGGCTATGTCATTTGTTATGATAAAAGCTGCAAAGGACACAAACGTCACTGCCAGAAGTCTGGTTGAATACATGACAGTGAGACTGTGTAAGAATGAGGTGCTGGCTGTACCGTCCAAAAAGAAAATCTAAGATCTATTAAGTTAAACAGTTGCGGTTGTTGTCAATGATAATGATGATGGATATGATGATGTTTTAAAGCAGGTTAGGGCTGGGAAGATGGTTCTTAGGTAAGAGCACTTGTTGAAAGCATGGAGTCTCACATTCGAGTCCCCAGAACTCTTGTAAGAGCTAAGCCCGGTCCCAAGCCTGTAACCCCAGCACAGTGTGAGGTGGAGACAGGAAGTTTACAAGGTTTTTTGGACTGCCAGCCTAGCTCCAGGTCTACTGAGAGACCTTACCTCAAGAAAGTGTGGTAGAGACTGAGAGGCAGGACAGCTGATGTGTGCCTCTAGTTCACGTATGCACAAATGTGCATAAACTACACCTACACCTTTTTCTTAAAACAAGGCACATAAATGTATTCTGTATTCAGAGAGGGAAAAACAGCAGAAATAGTCTAGATATATTTTTGCTTGCACGGGACACAGAGATCTGATAGCACGGTTAAGGGGGAAGCTGATGAATGGGAGGGTGGGGAGATTTTTCTGGAAGGCATCTAAAGTCACCCGGGTTATGAAACAGATGTGCGTATTACACATTCAACAATTAAATTATTGGCTAGAAGGTCAAGCCTGCTCTCACTATCTCCCTTCAGATACACTTCAGACAGAGAACTATGCAAAGATTCAGGGTGGATTGGCCCAAGATAGGAAAAGTGCTTCTGCTTTTCTGGGGCTGACATCATCCATCCCTGGAACAGGGCGGCTTGCCCTTGCAGAGCGGGCAGAGAAAGGGGAGTCAGTGGGTTGGAAGGACTTCAAAACCACACCTGGAGGAGAGTCCCTGCAGTTACAACCTCTGTCGGTAGGGGGAGCACCACTCAACGCTTATATCCAGTGTTTGCCAGTTGTACCAATAAATCCTCTTGGGTTCTCTTTTTACCAGTTTGCAGTTCGCTGTTTGGTGAAATGAACCACGAGTCTTAACTAACATAAGCTTGTTTTCCTTTTGCCAAAATTAATTCCGGGGTGAGGATATAGCTCAGTGTGTGGAATGTTTGCACAAAGCCTGGGGTTTGATCCACAGCACAGCGGTTAACCAGACATGATGGAGCAGTGCGGTGCTTCAAGTCTGGGCAGTCTCTCCCTGAACTTGGAGCTAATCTACCTGCCAGCATGTCCCCAGCACTCCTCCCGTCTCTACTTCACTTTTGGGTTACAGGCATGAAGTGTGACCATAGCTAGCCAAGCCTTCAGGAGGTGGAGGCTGGATAATCAGACGTTCAAGGACATCCTTGGGTACATTGCAAGTCTGGGGCTAGCCTGGGACAATTGAAACCTTGTTTCAAAAGAAAAACAAAAAACAGTCAATTAAAAAAAAAAACACAAATAATTTCTTGAACAAATCTGAGACACTCAATGGGGTTCTGCCAAAGCAGAGCTTTACTGTTTTGCTAGCTTTGGGGGGAGGTGGGAGGCATTGTGGGTACGGGTCTGATATCTGCAAGGCTACTTAAAATAGCTGGATGCATACCAGCGCCTGCTGCCTCTAGCTGAGGAGACCCCATCCCTTCGACACTCAGGAGGAGTGTCATGTGACCGCATTGCCCAGCACCTCACTTGCCGGCTGACCCCATGCTGGGGACTGTGTGGGGAACCTGACACCTCAGTCCTCCAGAGTCCTCAGGTGACCCACTGAGACCCAGAGTCTTTTGTCTGTTCTGCTGAAGCAGAACACGGTAAATGGTAAGAAGTCGCCGAGAGCAGAACTGGCCGGTCACAGCCACTAACACAACCCGCGTCCTTTCCAGGGCTTTCTCCTACTTGTCCCACACCATCCCCGATTTCACGGACAACTGCCTGATCAACATCATGAAGTGTGGCGACGACTTCTACGCGACCACGGAGACCAACTACATCAGGAAGATCAACCCCCAGACTCTAGAGACCTTGGAGAAGGTATTGTAGGCTTACGGTCAGCATCCTTTCCTGACCCAAGAAAGGAACCCCACTCTCCACCCCTCGGGGGGAAACAAGCTGTCTACCAGGAACTCACTCCTCTGAGGCCTTCAGTTATCTAGCATGTTACTAAGCAGGGACTGCATGTTGTCCGTCTTTGCAGCTGCATTCATTCCCAGTGGTTGCTATATACAGTACAGGCATGTGCTGTTGAATTATACTTCAGTTAACCATGGGACACTTGCATGATGGGATGAGATGTTCCATCTAATGCCACTGTAGCCATCTTGTCTGATGAACTCTAGGACGTCCACATGGTGCAATCTCCTCATGATGGCCTTCTCATGTGTCCCCATAGGGCGGGAGAGCTGGCTCAGTGGCTAAAAGCATGCACTGCTCTTACAGATGATCTTTCCGTTCTCCAGCTCCGGGGGATCTGATGCCCCTTCTGGCCTGGGCGGGTACTGCACTCATACACATACATAAACACATACACGTACAAATTTAAAAATACATAAAAACAAATCTTTAGAGCATATCCTAATCCCTAAAAGTTGTGTAGACTAAGTGGCTTAAAATAACAGACCTTACTATCCTGTGTTTATGGAGGTTACAATTCTAAATCTAATGGGTCGATAGAGCCAGGCTCTGGCAGGCTGTAGGGGAGTATCCTTCCTGTGGTTTCCAGCTCCCACACTTATCACTCACCCTCGGTGTTCCTCAGGTCATACCCATGTCACTTTAGTCTCCACCTCCTCAGTCCCACGGTACTCCCTTCACATCTGTGTGCTTCAACTTCCCGTGTTCTATAAGCCCACAAGTCGTGAGGCCACAGCCCACTCTCACACAGCATAACATCACCTTGTGTGATTACACATTCAAAGACGCTACTGCCATGTGAGATCGAATTCACAAGCGCTGGGGTTAGGACTTTCTCCTGTATGTTTGAAAGATGGGTACAACTCAGAATCCTATCCATAGTTCTTATAGGACCCAGGGGGCTCTACCCACAGCGACCTGCAGAGGGAGATATTACTCAGAGAACAAGGGCACCGGCAGCCAGAACCACTTCCAAGGGAGCATTGGGCCAGCATTGCCATGAAATTTAACAGACCCTACATCAGTTTACTCCGGCTGCTTGTTCGAAGCTGCAATGTTGTCTTAAGGCATTTGAACAGTCTGCTAAGTTGAACACTTTTCTTAGCTGGGAAATTACATCCAGCTCCACATAAACTAGGTGGCAAGGGCTCAACTGATGCATACTGGGAAACACCAGTAGGCCAGAGCCCTGCCTACCTCTTGGCTGGCTGTGTTGTCCTGGCGAAGGGCATACAACTAGTCCCTGCCATCCCATTGTTTTCTGGCTGTGGTCTGCTCTGAGCAGGGATCACCGGTCAACCTGTTAGGAGAATTCCTGATTTAAGGATTGTATAACCTCCGCTTCCAGAGTAAAACTGTGAGAGTCCTGGAGAGCTGCAGCTCTGCCTCTGTGGACTCCAACAGGGATGAATTCAATGACTTAATAGGATTGACATAGAGCAGTGACTGAGACTGGCTGGGCAGTGGCAATCTAGCTGCCGCCATCGTTGTCAGAGCCTTCTTTTATGAGGCACCCAGTCTCTGTATGTTGAGGATCTTAACAAGTTCAGGATTTGGGATGGGAACTACAGGCCATACAAACACACACACAAACAAAACAAAACAAAACAAAACAAAACAAACGCTTGCTCACTAGCTCCCAACAACTGACTTCTGCCGTAGAAGTAATGCAAGGTCATATCAGGTCTTGAGAATGGACATCTCTCTAAAGGCAAATTATGCCTTTCCTCCCCGATCAGGAGATATTGCAAAGAGATACACCCTCATCCTAGACCTAGGCTCATCCAGTGCTTATGGGGCTCCATCTTCTCCTCTTTACCAAAAGGAGTGGCTTTTGTATTTGGCAGGTTGATTACCGGAAGTACGTGGCTGTAAACCTGGCTACCTCGCACCCTCACTACGACGCAGCTGGAAATGTCCTTAACATGGGCACGTCCATCGTGGACAAAGGAAGGACAAAATACGTGGTCTTTAAGATCCCTACCACATCACCAGGTAGGTCACTCTGGGAACCTAACAGCCCGGTGACCCTAGCTGAGGAGTCTAGGATTGTGTTGGTCACACTCCTCAGAGCAGGACTTTCCTCCAAAGATTATTCAGATGACCTTAAGTTTGGTTTTGTCGTTTAGGCGAATCCAAAAATCCTTTGGGGAAGAGCTCGGTTTTCTCCTTTAACATGAAAGAGACATTTCTGAGATTATATTGGATAAAAGAAATACTGTCACTATTTTAACCTCCTGCTTTTCAGGCTCCAATTCATGAATTCACTATTTTATCTATCCGCTCATCCATCCATTCACCTCTTTAGCCTTCCATCTATCTACCCATTTGTCTACTCACTCACTCTCTCAACCCCATCCATCCAGCTATCCATTTACCTATCCACCTCTTCACCACTCATTCACCTGTGCATTCACCCATTACTCAGTCACTTACTGCCCATCTGTTTGCTAAACCATCCATCCATCAATGCATTTATCCATCCATCCATCCATCCATCCATCCATCCATCCAACCACCTACCTACTTACACATATATCCACCCAGCCATGTATCCAATCATCTATCCATCCGTCTGTTTAGCCTGTTCTAACATTTTCTCTAGATACTAGTTTAGTCTTTTTTTTTATATATATATATATCTTCTGTCAAACTTTTTGTGTGCAAGGATTGTGCCGCCCCTCCATCCTGCAGCCAGGCTCCCAGGGCTGTCGGGGTGCTCAGCTCTGCTGGGATCCACTCCAGATCCACACCCTGTTCCCAGGGCCTTCTGGACCTCCTCCTCTTAGGGCCGGGTCCTGGAGCAAAGCCCAGGCCAGTGATTGATTGCGTGTTCCCGAGGGGGAAGAGGGTGAGGCTCCCGACCTGTGTTTGTCTCGGACCCTCCTGCTTGCCACACCCAGCAGATGAAGCCACAAAGGGCGTCTGACCTGACCTTCTGGCCTAGGAAACAAGTTTCTATCTGTGACCCTGACAGTCCCTACCTGCTCCCTGCCCCTAAAGTCTGTAGGAAACTACCCAGGTCTGCCAGAAGCTGGAAACACAGCCTCCCCCAGGTCAAAAGATGCCATGAATATTATTAAGTGAAACTCGTTACTTAAGCTGATGAAGGATGTGTGGTCCAATCGAGCATCTTAGAGTCAGCCTGGGGTCTTCTCATATCACAGGGAACTGTAAGGCTCAGAAGATTAGGTGACAGAGTGTTGGTCACATGGCTTACAGGAGCCCTGACGTTATGCAAGGAGCATATGCCAGATCTGGGCCTTTCATCTCAGTTTGCTTTGTGTTCCTCTTCATTTGTGGGGAAAACTAGCCCACAGCCCCACAGTATCCCCTCCCACCTGCCAGCTGTTTACCGTGTGCACAGGTGGACACAGAGAGGTGGGGACATGGACAGGGAACTCATTATAGATCAGCCCCAGGACTGGGTGGGGAGGCCTTTTGCCCAGGGCTGATTCATGCTTACAGAGGACTCAAAAAACAGAACGCAGGCACACTCATGCGCGCACACACACACAACCATGGCCTCCAGTGTTAACAGAGGCCTGTGAACTGCAGTTAGAGCAGGGGGCAGGTATGGACCCTCCCATCCCTACCCCATGTCCTGTTGCTTGCTTTTCTGGGTAATTTTCCCCCTAACAACACAGGAAGAACTCAAGGCTATGACGTGGATCACTGTGGTAGCCCATTCACCTCATTTGCTCGTCTGTGAAAAATGGGCATCCTACAGCTTAGCTTAATGGCCATGTTACATGTAAAAGTCCCTCATTGGCTAGAGGCATGGTCCTGTCAGTAGAGGACTTGAGTCTGATCCTCAGAGCCCATGTAGAAAACCAGACGTTGTGACTCAAGCCTGTAATCCTAGCTCTGGATAGGCAGAGACGGGTGAATCCCTGGGGCTCACTAGTGGGATGCGAAGGTTCCAGGTCCTGGTGAGAACCCCTATCTAAAGACGCAAGGGCACGCCTGAGAAGCAATGACAGCTCAGGTTGTCCCATGCGCCTGTGCGTGTAAACATGCTTACCTCACCCCTGAGACACCAGGCAGTCTGTCATCACAGTGGTAGTTAGTCCTCTATGGGTGTTTTGTTCCGGGTAGTATTAAGAACAATGGGTAGAAACCCTGTGGAACACATTGTATGTGCTGGCTCCTCCAAAACACACAAGAGCTTAAGCCTGCAGGAAGGGCACCCCTGGGAAGCTCTGCATTTGATCACCATCCCCATGCATATTCATGGATCTGCACAGGGTCGGCAGCTTCTGCCAAAGGACCATGCAGTGACTACATAAGGCCCTGAGAACCAACTAGCTGGTGTCTGTCACAGAGGCTCACCTGGGCGACTGTTCCTGGGAGCAGAAACTGTCAGACCTCACAGGAAGCAGTGGGTGCATTTGTAGAAGCAGCTGGAGTCTCACTTTAGTCCCCGGGCTGGAGTGGAGGCCACGGGAGGTGGGCTTTAGTGGGAGTTCCTCAGTATCTGGGTCCTGTGGACACGTCTGAGGACATGGTCACGGTGTGGGTGATGGGGCTATCCTGCTAGATTTCCAGGTTTGCTCTTCTCCAGGGACCAAGAAGAAAGGGAAGAGCCCCTTGAAGCACGCGGAAGTGTTCTGCTCCATCCCCTCCTGCTCGCTCCTCTCCCCCAGCTACTACCACAGCTTTGGAGTCACGGAGAACTATGTGATATTTCTGGAGCAGCCTTTTAAGTTGGATATCCTCAAGATGGCCACCGCATACGTGAGGGGGGTGAGCTGGGCCTCCTGCATGTCATTCTGCAGGGAGGACAAGGTGAGACCTTCCTGTCTCTCTCTCTCACCCCAGGGGAACTGAGGAGGAGGCTACCCTGAGGGGCCGTTAACTGCCATTTAGTCTCTCTGCAGGCAGCTGCCACCATCTGGCAGGTTGTGATGTTGGGATGGGGTCATCAGAGTGGTCCTGTATTAGGACATTCTGACTTCCAAATGCAGACTGTCCCGGGAACCAGGGTGTGACCTTGGGCAAACAAGGCTCCTCAAACCATCCCCAGATGCACAGTCGCTATGGGATTGAGTCCTCACCCATCGATGGGGCCTGCACACCCTCTAAGGAAGGCTCCTTCAGCACCTCTATTCTCATCATACAGTGTTGGGGGGAGGGAGTCCTGGATGTGGGGAGCTTAGCTGTCAGGATGACACTGGGTTCCACAGATGGGAGTGAAAACAGTTAGACATGCATGAGTGTTTCATTCATGTGCAGATGAGTGTCTACATGTGTGTGCATGCATGGATGGATGTTAAACACATGCATGTATGTATTACGTATGTATTTGCTGTTGCTGCTTTTGACAAATATGCAACAATTCTCAATGTTATTTATTCAGATAAAAACACACTAGTATAGGAGGCCGCACATAAAATCCCTTTCCCGTGCTGGGGATGTGGCTCAGCTGGTAGAGTGCTTGCCTAGCATACATGAAGCCCTGGGTTCAATTCCCAGTACTGTATAAGCCTGGTAGTGAATGCCTGCAATCCCAGCACTCAGAGGAGGCAAAGACTGGAGAATCAGGAGTTTAAGGTCATCCTCAGCTACACAGCAAGTTAAAGGCCAGCCTGGGCTACATGAGACCTTGTCTCAAAATTATGCATCTATTTTAAACCTCCTTCCCACCAAGCTCCCCACCACCTCCCCTCCTCTTCCTTCCTGTCTCCGCTCCCCATTCTGGAGAAACTCGCCATTATCAATTGACTCTTCACATCAGTGCTTCCGGACACTCACACCCACTTCCATTTACAAGTACAAATATGCCCGAGAGCCACCCATCGTGCCTCCTTGGGAGAAGAATGAGGCAGAAGAGGTCCACCGCTGCTGATAACCTCCTAGAGATTTCTCAGAATAACATTCAGAAGTTCTATTCACCAACCCCCTCAGTCCCCTCACACAGCCTCCCACTCCTCGCTGTTCAGGGTATCTTCTCTGATGTCCAGTTGCTGAGGGCCTCCCGGTCTTCTGTTCCTCCTGGAATGAGATGGCTTCCTCCCTCACTGGTCTGACTCCCCAGGCCTTCTTTCCTGAGCTTCTCTGCGGAAAAATCCCATGCTGGCTTTCTCTAGCTCCCACCCCTACTTCATTTTTCCTGAGAGTGCCCTTCATCCTTGATGTGTTACCAATTTTATGTTTCTCATGGGTTTCCCTCCACACACACGTACAGTCCTTGAAAGGAGTCGCTTCGTGTCTCTCTGTCCCGAAGTACCCGGTACTCAGAAGAGCTTCTGTATTCGTAGTGTGAATGAACAGAAGTCAA
This sequence comes from Meriones unguiculatus, assembly GCF_030254825.1. NCBI lineage: Eukaryota > Metazoa > Chordata > Mammalia > Rodentia > Muridae > Meriones > Meriones unguiculatus. Next base: position 11,022,695 of record NC_083358.1, on the reverse strand, counting down.
CTCAGGTTGAGTACTCCCTGCAGCCATCTTCAGAGACACTGGGTTTCTCCTACTGCCAGGAGCTTGGAGACCTGTAAGTCTGGAATTTGTGGCTGTGAGGAGGCCCCGGGCTACAGGGTTCCAGGCTCCAGAAGTCAACTGGAAGTAAATGCTTTCATAAAATTCCAAGTGCTCGGCCTAGGGTTGGGGTCACGGTGAAGAAACTGCCTAAACCAATCACTCCTGTGTTTACCTGTCCACACTGACACTCCCCACCCCCATGTGACATCACAGCTGTCCTCTGTGGCCTCTGAGGGAGGGGAGAAAACAACCAGACTAAAGAAGCCACTTCCTCCTTCAAGAAGGTAATGAAGATAGAACTGCTCAGAGAGAGAGAAAGAAGGGGGGGCAGGTTGTATCAGACAACTGTCCTGTAGAGATAGCTCCTTACCACCCAGGATGATATTAGCCTGGTCACACACAGCCAGGCCACCTGGGCCAGAGCTGGGCCCACTCCCCTGCAGCCCTGAGGACAGGTGGGGTGGCTCTGACTAGCAGCCCTGGGAAGTGGGCTCTGCTCTGCAGTGTGTGGGAGAGAGGACCGAAGAGCAGGACCTTAGGAGTTTCAGCCTCACATAGAGCCTGGCATTTAGATTCTACCAGCATGGGTGTGCCCAGGGAGCTTGTCTATTGCTAAAACCACAGCAATGTATTCTTGGGGCCCTCCCCAAAGGCTGCCCAAGAACCTTGGTGGGAAAGTTACCCTCCTGTGGTCTGTATGTCACAGAAATGTTGCAGGGCAGCCCCATTCACTGAAGGCTTTTGCCTGCCTGTCAGTTTGGCAGGATTTTGTTTCGTTTTTTAGTTATTTAAGCGTGTGTGTGTGTGTGTGTGTGTGTGTGTGTGTGTGTGTGTGTAAAACTTAGTTTTAATCCTTGGTGGCAATTGCCCAGTAGTGTACTTGATGAATTGAATGATTGATGGAGGAATAGATAGATGGATAGGTAGATAGCCAGACAGACAGATAGACATGTATACACAAGCACAAGCACAGTGAGTTCAACCTCAGGTGTTATACCTACCTTGTTTTTTGAAACAGTATCTCTACCTGGCCTGTGGCTTACTAATTCAGACAGATTAGTCAGCCAGAAAAGCACCGTGGATCCTCCTGTCCCTGCCCCCAGCCCCAAGCACTGGGATTAGAGGTGCACCACCATTCCTGGCTTCTTCACGTGGGTGCTAGGGAGCAAACTCAGGTCCTCATGCTTGCGCAGCAAATACTGTTATCAACTGAGCCATCTCTGCAGCCCCTTGTAACTATGTATTAGAAAATATTCAGTACATAAAGTGATAGATTTATAATGGTATTTCCATTCAAGCGTATTGTACACTTTGTATTCATCCCCTATTCGCCTTCTACTTTCATTCACATATATAGAGATGTAATTTTGAAAAAAAAAAAAAAAAACTTATCTATGGGTGGACACCTTAGCTGATTCTGTAATTTGGCCATTGTGAATAGCACTGCCTGGCCATTTGAGGTGGGTACAGAGCTCAGAATGGGGAAAGGGACGTCCACATGGCCACAAGCTAGGACAGGCCTGGGTGCTGTGATCTCTGGTGTATCAGACAGTGAGCTGACTCCTGGGTGGGCATCTTCTTTCAGACTTACATTCATATCATTGACCAGAGGACCAGAAAGCCTGTGCCAACCAAGTTCTACACAGACCCAATGGTGGTCTTCCATCACGTCAACGCCTATGAGGAGGATGGCTGTGTTCTGTTTGATGTCATTGCCTATGAGGACAGCAGCCTCTATGATCTCTTCTATCTGGCCAACCTGAACCAGGACTTTGAGGAGAATTCCAGGCTTACTTCAGTGCCCACTCTCCGGAGGTTCGCTGTGCCCCTCCATGTAGACAAGGTAGTATGTTCAGAGGACTCTCTGCTTTCTGGACAGCCCTGAATCTGGGCAGAAATTCATTTTGACACTGGTTGACATTGAACTGGTATTTCTTTGTTTTGCTTTGCTTTGCTTTGCTTTGCTTTGCTTTGCTTTGCTTTGCTTTGCTTTGCTTTGCTTTGCTTTGCTTTGCAAGGATAGAACCCAGGGCCTCACACATAATTTACCATTGAGCAACATACCCTCTCAGCCCCAGTCCTGAAGCATTCTTCAAAAAAAAGTTCAGTGTTTTTCTAAAACTAGCTAGTTTCTGTAGAAACTTTAGGTTATATAAGTTAAGGGAAAAAAAGGAAGGAAGGAAGGAAGGAAGAGAGAGAGAGAAAGAAAGAGAAAGAGAGAGAGAGAGAGAGAGAGAGAGAGAGAGAAATGCCCCTTTAAACCTGGGTTGGAGTGGTAACATAGGCCGTGTTGCCAGCACTGAGGAGGGTGAGGCCAGCCTGGGCTATGTAGTCAGACCTTGTCTCAAACAAACAAACGATTCCCATGAACCCCACCATGCAAGATGAACGCTATATTTATTCCAGTCTCTCTGAATACACATTACATAATTAGACAGACAGATGGATAGATACGAAGATACGTCGACAGATAGATACATACATACACAAATGAACATGTATATTTCACTTGTATCTTTTCGTTTTAAAAATTTTATTTATTTATTATTTAGACAACATTCTGTCTGCATGTATGCTTGCACACCAGAGGAGAGCACTAGATCTCACCATAGATGGGAGTTGAACTCAGGACCTTTGGAAGAACAGTGTTCTTCTTTTTTTACATATAAGTGTGCTCTATCTGTAGATCACTTGCGTGACAGAAGAGGGCATCAGATTCCAGTATAGATGGTTGTGAGCCACCATGTGGTTGCTGGGAATTGAACTTAGAACCTCTGGAAGAGCAGACAGTGCCCTTAACCTCTAAGCCATCTTTCCAGCCCTACTTGCATCTCTTCAACAGTTCTATTGAGATGTAATTCACACACTGTAGACTTCATCCATTTAAAGACTTGAATTCATTGTCCTTTGTTATAGTCAGAGCATCCATTCCCACCCTCAGTTTTGGCCATTTTTACCACCCTAAAAGAAATCCCGTACTCTTCACCCTTTAGCCGTCATGTTCCAGAAACGCTCTCCTCGCCCCAGGCAACCACAGAGTCCTCCCAGCCTGTAAGGTGTCACCTGTACAAATACGTTATGTTGGCAGAGTCTTAAAGCACCCAGGCCGGCACTTCTGGCTTCTCTTACTCAGAAGTGTTTTCTTCTTCCTCCATATCGCAGTCTGTAGCCACATTTCATCTTCTCACATGGCCAAGCGTCTCTTGCCTTCTGCCTTTTTTAACAATTATCTATCTAGACATCTCTCTGTGCTCTCATTTGAAATATTCAGCTAATGGTCCAAGGGAGGGATCCAGTACCACCAGCCTGCACGATTCTCCTGCTTGAATTACTGTTCTTCATATTGTGCATGACCCTCGGGGCCAAGAGTCCTCTTCAGTCAGGGCGCTGCTGTCACGGCTCTGAGCATGAGGAAGCTCCTGGCCCCAGAACTCCCTGACTTCATGATATAATTAATTTAAATGGAACCAAATTGAACTCAATTAAAATGTGACAGCTCCCATTTACTGAAGGAGCCCTCTATGCCAGGTGCTTTGCTATGCATTTTATCTCTTTGTTTATTTTACATCACTTGATGACTAAAACAATTTATGGGAAAAGCTGGGAGCCTCGTTTTAAGAGCTGAAAAAAAAAACTGTAAAATGTAAAAACATTGGTGCGATGAAATACCATGACCAAAAGCAACTTGGGAAGGAAAGGATTTATTTGGCTTACACTTCCACATCATAGTCCATCAGTGAAGGAAGCCAGGACAGGAATTCAAACAGGGGAGAAACCTAGAGGCAGGAGCTGATGCAGAGGCCATGGATGGGCCTGGTCCTTACTGGCCTGCTCCTTACAATTTGTTTAATCTGCTGCCTGCCTTCCTTCCTTCCTTCCTTCCTTCCTTCCTTCCTTCTTTCCTTCCTTCCTTCTTTCCTTCCTTTTTTCCTTCCTTCCTTTTCTTTCTTTTTAAAGATTTATTTATTCATATATTTTATGTATATGAGTGCCCTGTCTGCATGTATATCTGCACACCAGAAGAGGAAATTCCATCATAGATGGATGTGAGGCACCATGTGGTTTCTGGGAATTAAACTCAAGACCTCTGGAAGAACAGCCAATGCTCCTAAAAGCTGATGCATCTCTCCAGCCTCCCAGTCTACTTTCCCAGGACCACCAGCCCAGGGGTGAGCTGGTGAGCTGGGCCCTCCCCCATCAATAACTAATTAAGAAAATGCCCTACAGCCAGATTTCACGGAGGCATTTTCTCAGTTGAGGCTCCCTCCTTTCAGATAACTCTAGCTTGTGTCAAGTTGACATAAGACTAGGCAAAACAGGGGTTTAAAGAATGCTTGGTACAGTGAGGCTCTGAGTTTGATCCCTGATATGACATTGAACAAGAAAGGAAGGAAGGAAGGAAGGAAGGAAGGAAGGAAGGAAGGAAGGAAGGAAGGAAGGAAGGAGACAACCAATTGAGCACTTTGGCATATGCCTATAATCCCAGCACTCAGGAGACTAAGGCAAGAGAATTGCAAGGCCAAGGCTAAGTTGGCAGGCTACCTGGTAAGACCTTAACATCTATTGTTTTTGTTTTAATTGTAATTTTAAAGGGGGAGGAGGAAGGAAGCAGGCAGATTGGTCTCTTGGTGCTTATAACCCCAAGGACTCAAGAGACTAAAGGAGGAAGGTCTGAATATTTTAAGGCCACCCTGGGCAACTTAGGGAAACCCTGCCTCAAAATAAAAATAAAATCTAAAAACCAGGACAAGAATATACTATAAGTTCAATGATATTATGCTTACTTAGGCCCTAGGTTCAATTCTTTCATAGTTCTTTTAAAAAAATACCGGGATTTGAAGGGACTTAAAAGTATCAGAAAGTATTTGCTTCCCACCCTCATGAAAAGAGCTATTGTGTGATCAACAGCACCCCATAAAAGTCTTGCCAGCCCTGCCTCTGCACCCCTTATACTGGGAAAGCCCCACAATGCAGCACTGAGGAGTGTCGGCTGGTCTAGGAAGATAGGGTGTCGCAGAGCACAGGACATGAGTCACAAGGCTGAGCTCAGCCCAGGACTGAGGTAGGTAGAGAGACATGCTTTCTCCCTGCCCCCACTTAAGGTTTTATACCCTTTGATCACGCAGGGAAAATGGCTACTTCCTCAGAACCAAGCTTGAATGGTTTCTATATGTGTCTTTAAAAGCCACCTTGTAGCCACCAGGTGCTTTGAAATCAGCAAAGAAGAGCAAACCCTTGGATGGGCGGCTCTGGCCACGCTGCTTAATTGCTGTTTATTGTCCCTTAAAGATGGCTTCCCCGCTTTCAAGTCACTCAGCCACCTGGATGTACAAATGGGAAAGTTGGGTAGGTGGACACAGCCACACACGCCCTGCTCCAAGGGCCTGGCTCCAAGGAGAGTTCTGCCTTCTCAAATGCCCTCCACTCAGGGGCCTTTGGCCATCAGTGTCCCCTCTGCTGCCCTACTGGCCTATTCTAGAGTCCTGCCTACTCTCTCCAGTTACAGCTTGGAGTCATCGGCAGCACTTTCCCAGCCCACGCTCAGGCTGGTGTCAGCTGAGCTTCCCTGGACTCAGAGCATCCTGAGTGATTGTAAAATGTGCTGAAGTGGCTCTCTGGGCTTAGAGTTCTTCGTCCTTTAGGTCTCTGTGCACCCCCCTCTCAGGAGCGTGTGTACGCAGTGGAACCCTCTAGGGTGACACTCAAGCTTGCTTGATCCCCTCTTGCTGCTGAAACACAGGCTCCTAGAGGGCAGGGACTCCGCCTAGCAGAGGTCATCCCTGCACTTAAAAACTCTTAAACATGGGGAATGAATAAATACATGAATGCATGAATGGATGGATGAATGGATGGAAAACGTGAGGCCAAGTCTCTCAGAGGGCACAGTTTTCCTGTTAGCATTCATGACGTGTCCCAGGGAGCAGTGCTTTATGCCCAGAGCAGATAATGGGGGATTATTCTCAGAGGACTAGGACCTCATGATCACCCCTGATGCTTAGACCAGCTGAGGTCAAAGGAAGACAGTGCGGGAGGGCCCCCAACACCCCAGCTGTTTATGTAGTGCTGCGGGCACTCTAGGTGGGGCTCTGCAGGGGAGGAGGAGCGGCAGGGAGGAACCTCGGCATGTCCGGACAGTGGGCCAGCTGCCCTGCCCTCATCCCGAAGGGCGCCACAGCATGTTGGAGATAGGTTTGTGAGCATTCGCTGTCATGGGTCAGAGGCAGCCACAGGAGGCACGCTAGACCAACATGAGGTAGCTTCGGATCCTGGGCCAGCAGATTTGGGCTTTGCCTCCAAAGGCAGACGTGAATACATGAGAATAAGACAAAGCAGCAACCATGGAGGGCATACTGAGTGTGGGCCCTGCCGTAAGTGGCTTTTCTGCGCTGAGACTTCTATGGCGGGATGCCCTGCTCTGAGATTGCCGCTTTAGAGACTTCAGCCTGTCCCTTCTGTCTCCAGCATGGCCCGTTCTCCACGAGATGCGAGGTTCAAAGGGCTGAGGGGTCATACCTCCCAAGAAAGGCAACTGTCCATCATACCTGCCCATTCTTTGAATAACTGGGGACCCACTTGTTTGAGAGTTGGCCTCTGTCCTCCTAAGAACAGGGGGTATTGCTGCTGTGTGGGACTGGCTGAGCCTTAGGGTGTTGAGTGGGGTATCTGTGTGGTTCTCAGCAGAGCCTGGAGTGAGAGGCTATCACTGGGCCATTTCATGTGGCTAAGAACTAAGGGGTCCTAGGCTTCTCAATCCATACTCCTTCCTCCAGGGCAGCCTCTGAGACAGAACCTGCTGTGCTGCTGGAATGTTCTCTCTGCCTGTCATAGTAGCTACCAAACACAAGTGTGGTGGTGGAGCATGGGAGATGCGGCTAGCATTAGGGCCCACAGAACTTTCAATCTCATTTTAAAGTCTCAGTAGCCACATGTGGCTCTTCTCTGTGTCACTTCCTTCTATGGGACTTGGCTTCCTTTACTATAGACTGAGGGATTGAATGGGGCCCATCTTTAAAGACCCCAGCAAACCAACTATGGGAATGCAATCAACTTTCTTTTCTCTCTGGGAAGGGGGGGAGCTGCTATCATTCAAATAGGTTGTTTTTCGTCCTAGTGAGAAAAGCACCTGTGTCAGGGCAGGAGTGTGACTTGTTCTTACTCAGTTAGCTTGCTACATTTAGGTGTAGGACCTGTGGGCCTCAACTCGGGCTATTGCCCCAGGCCCTGCAAATTTTAAGAACTGTTAACCACTTTGCCAGTTCACATTGCAGCCCTCTGAGTTATGCTTTATCCCAGAGTCTACAGTTAAGAGGGAAAGTAACTTGCCCAACGTCAAAGACTCATCATTGGGATTGTGTCAGGATTTGAATTCATGTCTGTGGTGTTATAACTGCCTTTGGCCCAGCACCAGATGCTTACGTAACCATAACTTCCTGAGATCAGACAGAAAACTACTCTGCTTCACCCCATTTACAGATGGGGAAGGAAGCCAACACAGTGGGGTCAAGGGTCTTCTCAAACTCACATAGCGAGTGATGAGTTCTGATTCCACACAGAAACCAGTATAACCTCGGCTGCTTATGGGCAGGTTTCTGAGCTCCCTGCTTTCCCTGGGAAATCCCCTCTGGCACCAGGATGGTAGAGCAAGCCTGTGGGATTTTTGGTGAAATCTGGCTGATTTCTTTTCAATGCTGGGCAGGGGTTGGCTGCTAAAAGCAGCCGAGTCATGTTAGGTTACTGCTGTGTGTGGAAAATTAAGAGTTTATCCCTTAACCAGTCTGACCAGTTTCAGGCTAGAGCTAGGAAAGTCTTTGTAGCAACACCCTGTGAGTCAAGGCTGGACATGCCTTGGGCGGGGAAGGGGCGGTACAGAGTGCTGCTATCATGTGCCCAGCGAGGCACCAGCACAGTATAAGCTACTACAATGGACCCAGCATGGGGCTACTTGGTTCACAGACTTGGTTTCATTGGGTTCTTACACCAAACTGCAAAGCAGGCATGCTCTTTGTTCTTTGGCCATTGAAAGTGAAGAAATAAAAGCTCATTGAGTCATGTATTCGCTTCCTGGGTGCCATGTGTCATGCAGCGAGCAAACTCTGGTCTGACATCATGGAGAAAATGACCACAAAGAAGGACAAAGCTTCATGAATGAAATAATTGCAGCCAGGGACTGCTGCCTCACAGACACAGCAGGTTCAGACTGAGTGGTTAGGGAAGGAGATGTTTCAGCTAAAACATACAGGATGGGAAAGGATGTCTCTCTCTGCCCTCTGTCTAAAACATTCTTGCCTCTGGGAGAATCTCAATGTGAAACCGTGGGCTCAGGAGCTGCTTCTCTCTGTGAGACTTTTGACAAGTTGCTTTCCATCTCTCGGCCTCAACTTCCTCTTCTGACAATCACGGGAATGATCTAGATGAATAATCTCTAAGGACCCTTTCAGTTCAGCTCCTGGTCTGTGGCAGGTTTTCTCTTTCCTAGCTGAAGAGCTGCTGTCATTAAGATGGGATGTTTTGGGGGTGGTAGGCTTGGGAGGTGACTCAGTCTCTAAAGTGTTTGCTATCTGAGCATGAGAGCCTGAGTTTCATCCCCCGTATCCACATGAAATGCAAGCATGGCATTGAGTATCTGTAATCCCAGCGCTGGAGAGGCAGAGACAAGCAAAGCTCTGAAGCTGTATGGCCACTTAGTATAGCTAATTGGTGAGTTCCAGGTTCAATAAGAGACTCTGTCTGGAAAAAAGGTGGGGGGGAGAGTCATCTTTTTCTCCTTTGCTGCTCAAGGACCCACGATCGTGTATGGCACAGTAAGCATTTAACAGACCTACCATCATGAGTGACACAGTAACCATTCAACAGATCCAGCATCATGAATGACACAGTTTAACAGTTTAACACACCATCTAACAGTTCTCACCAGGAAGTTCATGACTAACCGTTTGCTTCAGAGGAAACACGGTCATTGATGTCCTTTGCTCTGGGAAGGTAACAGCACCAAAGACAGAAATGCAGGAAAAGCTAGCCATAAAGTACCAGACTACACCAAACATCACCTTTGTATTGGAATTTGGAATCTGCTTTGGTGGTGGCAAGACAACTGGCCTTGGTGTGATCGATGAGTGTTTGGATTACGCAAGGAAGAATGAGCCTCAACATAGACTCTACTAGAAGACTTCCAGGAAACATTGAATGGAAGCAAAGATGAGGAAGATCGGGGGCGGGGAGGGACTGCAAAGGCCATTGTTGGTGCTGGCAAAAAGCAAAGGGAGTGGAGAGTCTCAGTTCTTTCTTCTGCTGTGATGGTGTGGGTTTCTAAGAAGACAGATAAGCTAAAAACTTGCATGTGAAGAAAACTAAGGGGGAGAGCAATTGAAGAACACACCAGAGGCCCCCATTCACAAGCACGCCGTGCCCAGGCACATGCCCCCACGTTAAAGTTAAAAATGATGTTGAAGAATTAGACAGAGAAAGAGATGTCAGCCATAGTAACAATAAAATGCTAGTATTCCTTCATTTGGTTTATCTTTCCCTACATGCAGTGACTTAGAATCAAGTATGCTTCAAAAATGTTCAATGAAAGCCCCCTTCTAAAGAAAAATATTTTTGAGACAGGGTATCTCTGTGTAGGGTTGGCTATCATGGAACTCACTCTGTAGACCAGGCTGGTCTCCAATGCACAGAGATCTGCCCACCTCTGCCTCCTGAGTGCTGGGATTAAAGGTGTGTGCACCACTCCTGCCTGGCTGAAGAAATTATTCTTAAGTGTAAAACTGCGTGCTGTTCTGATTAACAGTCAAAGATCTCAGACTTGCTCAGAACACATCCTTTTGTACAATGTATCCATTCTATATATGCTACCCACCTATTAGTCATCCTGTAGCTGTCTCAGTTATCAGATCAATGCTGTTGGTTACAACACTTACACCAAGTGTTCAGTGTTACCTGAGTTTCAGACCTCGCTGAGGGCTTGGATCGAACCCTCGGAGAATAAGTGCGATGCCATAGACCTACTGTGTAGCTGCAAGGACGTCATCATCAACAAGAGTGTTTGTCTAGGTCCTACAACAAACTGTTTGGCAGGTGACGTCATTTAATCTTTGCAATCAGCAGAGAAGCGAAGAACCACAGAGAAGCTGAGTATTTGCCCCAAGTCCCACGCTTAGCATGCGGAAAATAGGGAAGCCTCCACTACCTGCCCTGTTATTCGTATCTGTGACATTTCTCACACTCTCATCCCAGTGTTCTTTGTTAGCATATGGCTGAGCTCAGACCCTGTGTGCAGCTGGCTCTGAGGCTTTCTCTCACTGCTACCTCCTAAACATGTGTGTTACCGTAGACTCCTCAAATGTCCATTGAATGATGGAAGCCCCTTTTTACAGGTAAATCACCCGGCATTTAAAAAGGGAGACCTTAACTCTTTGGAGCATATTATTGTTCCGTTGGAGAGATAGAGCGCCTGGACAGATCCTGACTTTTCCTCCCACAGGTTGTGCAGCCTTGGGAGAGTCTGTTACCATTGGCATTCTTCATTAGAGTTTAAATGATGGTTGTGTTTTTAAATGTATGTATTTAATGTATATTTTTAATATACATTAAAATGGTTTGCATTTTTGTCTGTGTGCTTCTGTGTGCAGTGCCTCTTGGAGGCCAGGAGAGAGCATTGGATCCCCTGGGAGTGGAGTTAACAGATGTTTGTGAGCTAACTTATGGTGCTAGGACTGGAATCCAGGTCCTCTGGAGAAAGGATGGGCCATCTTACTTATTTTTAACTTAGAATAACAGCATGAAATAGCTGTTTCCTGTGGTTACTCAGAGGCCAAGCAAGGCTATTGTTTTGAAGCTCTGTTCAAATGGATAAGGTAAAGCAAGGGTTTATGGGAATAACCTTTTCTTTTCATTGTTGTTTTTAACTTATTCTCTTAAGAATGCAGAAGTGGGCTCAATTTTAATCAAGGTGGCATCTACAAAAGCAACAGCCCTAAAGGAGAAAGACGGCCATGTCTACTGCCAGCCTGAGGTCCTCTATGAAGGTAAGATGTGTCATTTCTCACAGAAAGTCCCCAAATCCCTTCTGTGGCACCTCCCTTCCACACAGGACAAGGAAATGCTGGGAAGGTTCTTGGGACCCCAGGCAAAGAATTTGGGAATCTCTTTTGAATAGCTTCTAACACTCCTGATGCCTAGATGCATGACATGCACAGTTGATGTAGGTTAATGGCTGTGATATATTAAACAGGCATAGTAGGCTCCTGTCTCTCCCTCTGCACTGTCACGCTTTGGGTGTTATTGATCTACTGGGCCTGAGAGATGCTTAGCTACACACAGAGCGTAAAGCCACAAGATAGGAGCCACACTCATGGGCCCACGTTCCTGCCCTGATGACATGTGAGCTAAGTATTCTTTGTGGTACTGTAGTGCTGGCATTGAAGGATGCTCAGAAACATCCCTAGATTCCAAAGAGCCTCTCACCCTAAACCAGAGCTAGCCAGAAGCTCTCTGGGAAGTGCCACTGTCCCACACGGCTGAGTTTCTGTGCCACGGAGCCTTATGTAGAGAAGCCTGCATTTCATATTTCTGAGTATATAAT